>NC_138531.1:62236466-62616586 GCF_964234715.1 Podarcis melisellensis
GTCGTAGGTCCAGGTTGTATATTTGTGTAATAAACCATATATCATAAAGACACTAGACTCTCTGCTGTGCCTAATTTCCTAAAGGAAACACAGAGCCTAGGTATGCGTGGAACCCATGGAATTTTGCAGTGGGGTGCAAAATTGGGGTGGTTTGCAATAATAGTAATGACAATAGTGTGCTTGGGATAACTAGATATTGGACTTTTGTCTGAATTCCTTTTGTATATTTATTCCCAAAAATAAGCAATGAAGGGGAAGAAACACCACACGAGCCCTCCAGCTTTCTTAGCACACTCTCCATAAACTAAGGGACAGATTTATCTTGATCTTGGAAACATTTTAAAATGGCTCTGCTACCTTCAAATCAGACGTGAATATGCAAAATTACAGGAGCACCTTGGCAAACCTTTGACTTCCTGGCAAAAATATAGAACTAGCCCTAGCTATAGTTTTATTCATGAAATATCTTTGAAGCCTTTCACCTGAGTAAAAATAGTAGCAGAGCAAGCTGGAAAGTGTCCCTTTAAGCAGCAAATGGATCATATTAGGGGACAGTTAATAGCCTGAAGGGATCAGGTTTAAAGGTAAAGGGGGGGAACCTACATTGTGGACCATTTCTGTGAAACACTGAATATAAATTTTCTGACTGGGTTTGCCCATGACACTGAGGTTACAATCCTGTCACTTGGGCAGAGCTGGAAATTGCCTTGTTAGTTTGAATTACTACCCATGGCTACTTCAGTTCTGTAAGTGTGGATAATACAGACATGTACCATACTTGAGTGATGACACTGTTTATCAAGCAAAAGGCAGCATTTTATGAGAATCTCCGAACTGCTGCACTTGTAAATATCCCTACAGATTGCCAGTTAAAGCACACAGAATGTCATTTCCATTACTTTCTGAGAACTGTGATACTATCCTAGGTGACTTTAGAAAAATATAAAATAGTTCAGATAACACAGGAAGATAATATAAGTAGTTAAAATAAAATCAGTGCTGTGGGCCTTTGAGGAGGAGTGAAATTGAAAGGAAATTTTAACTTGATAGGATCTGAAGTATTCAAGGCTTAAAATCCAACAATTCAGGGAAAGTGTTCAGCGATTTAAGGGGCTTAGCACTCAGTGCAAAGCCCAAATTCATGTTTCTCAAGAACAAGCAAAGAATGGAAGTAGTAATATACCCAGTATGGAGCCTGACAAATACAGTTTCTGATCCCCTCTTATTAAGAACTATGGTGCTATTTAACACACTAGGATTTAAATTAAAATAGAATCTGCAAAAGGGATTACTGTCCCACTGTTCCTGCCACAGATTCTTAATGGCAGTTGTAGCTAGCCTTCCAATTTTAGTTCAGAATAAAAGGACCTGAAGAGCAACTTGATGAATATTACACTCTGTTCAGCTGCAGCCTCATTTTTTTCATTTCAAGCTATTTCAGTATAAGAACAGATGAAACATTATGGGCCACAATATTAATGCAGCTTTGAATCCATGCTTCCAAAATTGCCTTTTTGTTGGCAATATATGTGAATGGAATGCTATTACTTTATAGTATATATTTATACATGTCTTAGTGGAAGGTATAAGTGACACAATTTGCCTACGTCTTCTAGAGATATACAACTGCTTCTCTGTTAAAGAAGTTAAAATTGTAGAACAGTGGTTTTACCCAAATGTTTGTAATGAAGGTCAAATGGGGGGGGGGAGTTGATTTTAATATATTGTTGGTGTTTTTCCATTTGACATTTTTTTAGTAAGTCAAGATGAAAATATGAAGATTTTGATTAACTTCCTATTGGACTGGGGAAAATATTTCAGATATGACAGACTGCCTAATGCATAGCGGTCCAGAACATTCCACAGAAAAATGTAGTTGGGATTATTCACTGCATACACACATAGGATGGATCCTGCTCTTATAGAATTTCTATCTAAATTTATGTTAATATCTTTTATGATGTTTTAATATATATTGTAACCTACACTGATAATTTAAGGTATAACAAAAAGAACCACCACCACCACCACAACACAAATAGTTATTTATAGTGCTTAAATTAAATCTAGAGTTAAATAAATGGTTCACCTACACCACAATCAAAGCATACTTGCTTGAGAATAACCCACTGGACTGTAATGGGATTGTCTTCTCAGTACACACACGTAGCGTTGAAGTAAAAAGGTAAAGGGTAAAGGGACCCCTGACCATTAGGTCCAGTTGTGGCCGACTCTGGGGTTGCGGTGCTCATCTCGCTTTATTGGCCGAGGGAGCCGGCGTACAGCTTCCGGGTCATGTGGCCAGCATGACTAAGCCGCTTCTGGCAAACCAGAGCAGCACACGGAAATGCCGTTTATCTTCCCGCCGGAGCGGTACCTATTTATCTACTTGCCCTTTGACATGCTTTTGAACTGCTAGGTTGGCAGCAGCAGGGACCGAGCAACGGGAGCTCACCCCCTTGCGGGGATTCGAACCACCAACCTTCTGATTGGCAAGTCCTAGGCTCTGTGGTTTAACCCACAGGGCCACCTGTGTCCCTAGCGTTGAAGTACCAAGATACATTTTCTATATATATTTGGAAGTGGTTAATTAAGCAGAGTTGCATAACTCTTTTTTCTATGGGCAGTTACAAGTCTGAGTGGAAGAAGGATGGGCATTCCTTCTGGTATTGTTTCTGCTCAAGTTCATCTCCCTCCATGTGCTTTTTCAACACACACCATTGCAGGTTTAAAAAGGGCTTAGGGATTTGACTTGCTCCAAAAAGGTTTCCATTTTCCCAACATACATATCTTTTGATGAAAATCTCCCCCTTTTATTAAACCCCACTGCAACTTTAAGACAGAAACAAAGAACTCTTCCCAGTATGTGCATTGAAACTCAGGCAGAGTCCTTCCTTTATAAGCTTTAGTCATTCGAACTTATTCATGGTAGTCACTGCCTGGAGGACATGAAGTGATAGTTTTGTCAAAGCTGGATGAGTAGGCATTAGATATGTCATATTGACCGGACAGATGAATATTGTCCTGGTTCTAGATGAGCCACTCAGCATTTATTTGGGACATTTATTAGTATAGATTCCAAGGTTTCAGTTATCATTAAGTGACTACCCCCTATAGAAAAATGTGCAGACAATATTATGCCAAATTTTCAGTAGAAAGCAAGCCATCTACCTCTGTTCCTGGCAACGAAAGAAGCCACCATTAACACTGGCTCACAGGGCCATTCCTTGTACTTAGCACAAGATAGAATCATTATTATTTTTTTACTTTCCTCTTATTGATAAAATTGATTTCTCTTTTTCTAATTGGAATGGACAGAATTTTATGTGGTGTGAAATCAAGATTTAGCAACTAACCTTCCAAGAAATTGATAGAAAATGGCTTCAGTTTTACGTCTGATGTCTATGAAGAGACTTTGTTCTATTCCAAACTGTACGAAGGGGGTGCTTTGTTTCAAGATTTGGGAGAATAGCAAGAAGCTTCTCTCATACTTTCAACTTTAGCTGTGGCTGATCTAGCCTTCCATTATCAGCCTTATATAAAGCGGGAAGACAAAATAAAACAACTCTCATGCCCTCACACTCTCTTGTCTTTTTTCCTGCTCACACTTATACTTTCTCTCAGCCAACATGAAGAGGATTTTGGTCTGTGAGGTTGAGGTAGGCCTCAACCAGTATCCAGAAGATCATGCAGTGTTCAATGCAAGTTTATTGGTTTCTCATCACGATGGTAAGATGCGCTATTTAAATGAAGGCTGGTGGCCAAACCACTTCATTAAGAGCAAACTCAAACACACATTTGGCATGAGAAATGTCAACCAGATTCTCTCTTCAGCTGCCTCAGTGCCTGGACTGGAGCTACCTCAGACTGGTGAAGTGGAAAACAGACTGCGGATTCTCTTAACATTGCATGAAGTGCAGATATGGAGTTCAGATATAGAGCAAGCAAAGCAGTGACAATGTGGCACAACATTGGTTAAAACATGTCAGCTCCGGGAATCTCAAGCCTCTCGTGCCTCCGCTGACAGAGCCTGAGAATGCAAGAGATGGGATTAGGTTAGAATATGAAGCGAGGGAGGAGGAGCCAAGCTGCAGTAGGAGCCTAATCTCACAGATCCAAGGGCAGGAGGAGAAGCGGGGGGGGGGGGGACACACAGAGACTGTTAACTCAAATTCCAGCTCTGACACAGAGACCCCGGAAATAACCTGTCCAAAAAATTTGACTCTGCGAGAAGAGGGGAAAAGAAAGGAAGCGAAAATGGGGACTTCGCTGCTGAGGGAGGAAGGGGTGGAGCTCAGACTTGGCAACTGCAAACTGCGATGAACATGCCGAAGACTGAGCTCCACAGTGATTTATGAGTTTGAGTAATAAACATGAGATAATTACTGCTGGAGTTGTCTCGCGTCTGTGGGGGAGAACCAAGCCATTACACAACAGAGCACCAAGCACTGTATTAAAAACAATCATGGATAAAAGCAGCCATTCTTTCTAGGGTATGAGCAACTAATAACTTAAAGACTTAAGGTATAACATACACTTTGCCAGTGTGCTGTAGTGATTAGGGTTGCCATATTTCAAGAAGTAAAAATGGTAGCATGCAGGCCTCGGGCAAAGTGATGGCTTCCACTTCCAGGGCACAGTTATAATAAATAAATAGCCCCCCCCCCAAACCCCAGACACTTCCTATGAAATGCAAAAATCCCCTCCACGTGGAGATGTAGCTGCACCAAAAGAGGACCCCTTGCTGTGGTTAGAGTGCTAGACTAGACCCTGGGAGACCAGGGTTCAATCCCCACTTAGCCATGAAGCTCACTGCGTAGCTTTGGGGCAGTCACTCACTCTCAGCCTAACCTACCTCACAGGGGACGAGGATAGAGATGTATGCCACCTTGAGCTCCTTGGAGGGAATGTGGGAAATAAATGTAATAAATAAACAATGATAAGTAATGTACAATCTTTCTTTAAGTTCAGAAAAGGCTCACCTATCCCGAAAAGGCTGCAAAATGAAGCAGATACAGTGGAACCTCAGTTGTCGAACACTTCAGAAGTCAAACATTTCGGCTTTTGAATGCCGACAACCCAGAAGTGAATGCTTCCGTTTTTGAACGTGCCTTGGAAGTCAAATGGCTTCCAAAGTGCGTTTCTCCATTTTTTTCAATGGATTTTGCCGACTGGCAATTGCGCCTTGGTTGTCGAACGTTTCGGAAGTTGAAAATCCGGAATGGATTACGTTTGACAATTGAGGTTCCACTGTATATGCTGCTGAATACCAATTGTTGATTTGGAACAGTCAAAGTGAGCTATACCCTCCATGTGCTTGTTGGCTTTATGGAGGCATCTGGTTGTCTTCTGGAGTGATCCAAGAGACCTACTTTTGTTTCATTTTGTCTTTGACAAAGCAGTACTACAGTGAGAATTACAAATACTGTACTTTCATTTAGCCCCCACTCCTCTTGACCCTATATTCTGGCCAGACAAGGTAACTTGGAGTAAACCAGAATGTTCACACTGCTAATTAGGTGTAGGAAAAAAGGGGGGAGGACTGTTTGAGTGTAAGTATTATATCCAGCTCCCTATTTTGGAGAACAATATGTCTAAGGGAGACATAAGACAAAACAAAAGTGAAGAGCCAGCCATCATAGATGTTCCTCATATATCATGAAGCCTCTTGCCATGGTAAATTTGCATATATATTTTTTGCCCATCCAATATTAGGAACGAAGTGATTGAAAGATTTCTGGTTCTCCCTAGTGACATAGTGAGTTAGAGAGAGAGAATACAGCCTTCACATGTGATTATTATTATTATTATTATTATTATTATTATTATTATTATTATACATGTGATTATTATTATTATTATTATTATTGGGCGGCTTCCAACAGAATATTAAAATACAATAGTCTATTAAACATTAAAAGCTTCCCTAAACAGGGCTGCCTTCAGATGTCTTCTAAAAGTCTGGTAGTTGTTTTGCTCTTTGACATCTGGTGCCACTACCAATAAAGCCCTCTGCCTGGTTCCCTGTAACTTGGATTCTCACCACGAGGGAACCACCAGAAGGCCCTCAGCGCTGGACCTCAGTGTCCAGGCAGAACGACGGGGGTAGAGACGCTCTTCCATGTGATGAAAATGTTCCGTTTCTACTCTAAAGTGGCTGCTTCCCCTTATTATCACAATACACTTGGCTTTATGCATTGTTGTATCTCTTCAATGGTCAGTCATTGTATCTAAGATTAACACCTATAAATGATGCAAAATATGCTTTAAAAATGACAGGATAAAAAAATCAAAAGAGGACATCTATATAGTCTCTCTCTCTCTCTCTCTCTCTCTCCCCCCTCTCTCTCCAGAGTTAAGAATCTCTAGATGACATCGCTGTCATTTATCTTTCATGGTACATTAATATTTTGATCAAAACCTGCCATATCTTGGAGATTTACTATTCATAATTCTGTGGGATAATAAAGTTAATGAAAGTAGGACCATCCACACTGAAAGCTGAATAGATAGCAGGAATTTGACTTAATGATGGGATTAGATGTGACTTTTATTTAGGGATCAAGTTTCATTATAGTTTCATGAACTGACTGATAAATATTTCTTACATGGATAAGGTCATAATCATTCCCCGCCCCAATCTTCCAATTGTTCTCTGCTGAAGATACAGTTGATATGAAAGATGTGTTCAGAAACAGGAAATGATTAGTTCACTTCCCCTTTTCTCCTTTTCCTTCTTAAAAGTTTGTGATGAAAGTTGAAAACTTTTTGTAAAATATTTACTATTTTAAAGTAGCTAATTTGGCCAGCACTAAATCAAGTGGGAAGAGAAATTTTATTCCCCTAATGTAATGATGTGATAGTCAAAGTGAAAGGAGAGGCTTTGAATAAGGACATACCTTTCTTAAAGTTCTTAGATTTAGTGGATCATAAAAGGCAGCAGGACAACATATACTCAGAGGGTTATTCAAAGATCTAAGGATTCCTGCAGACTAAACTTCTGTAGAACTATTAATAAAGATACCTCTGTAGGTAAAATATATAGAAGATTAAAAGGATCAATAGATGAAGGAAAATGTATTTGACTGTACTTAATTTCCATATCCAGCAAATTAAAGTATAAATCAAACATTGTGCTAATATTAACAGGAGAAATACAGTAGTTTAATTCTTTAACAGCAGATTTGTCATTTTATGTGTATTTTTTATTTTTATGCTGAATATGTTTATGATTGTATAAGAGTGCTTTCAGTATTCATGTGTCTGTGTGTGCGTGCACAGCTAAACAATGCTTTTCAACTTGCTTATAGTTTGCGTACTTTATATAACTGTGCACCCAAGAATGCTGGTCTATGCCCTTAAGCAAGTAGATGAGGAGTACTAACCTTAAATTGTATGCAAAAAAGAAAGCAGTGGTGTAGGTGGAGAATGAAAGTGCATCTGGGAAGCTCATTTCCCTGCTTTTTGGTGGTGTGGACTTTCTCTGCCTAAGCACATGATGCTCCTGGATTTGACTTTAATCTGTCCTGAATGTCCAAAAGGAATTCAAATCTGGATTTTTATAACCTAGTCTGACTCAAAATATTACACCATACTCACCTTGACATAGCAATTCAAGGTCAAGTTGTTCGTCATGGTGCATGCATTGCCACCCTCTGCAAGTGCTTTGAGTGGCCAGGCTTCTTTCCAACACAGGAAGTGCAAAAGTCGGCAGGAATCATTCCAGCATACCTGCTTCCTCCCCAGCTTCAAGTTAGGAGGTAAGAAGACAGAGGATCTTTTGGCCACCTCATTGCTAAGGTGTCTTGGGTACCGTTGCCACAGGGCAGCCAAATAGGAAGGTCCTTTCCATCCTTTTTTGCAGGGAATTTTAACTGGATGCTTCCATGGCTCCTGAGGCAGGGACACCCGCAACACCTCATTTTGGAACAGGGAAATTAGCCTGTTCTCTGTTACTCCTCCCTGCAGAAAAGCAAGCTTTAAAAATATATCCTTCCTGAAATTTGTTAGGAGAGGTTTATATTATTCTCTTCTTCAGAATCTAGATATGCCTTCAGGAATGAGATTTCATATAACACTCTGTGCAGCATGTTGGGAGGGGAGAAGAGTTTTATACAGTGTGGTGTACACTGTAGTTCTGCAATATAGTTAAATGTCTGATGATCAGGAGGGACAGAACACATATAGTGTCTTCCTGGAGACTTCTTTTGCAGCCATTTACCACTGACATCTTTAATTCTTTTTCAGAACCGATGGACTGATTCACATTCAAAGCAGCCACACTCCTGGATGTATGGACAGTCATTTGAATTAGGCACTCTCAAATCCATTAATCTTAAAACATCCATTTGCTCCTTTTCTTTACAATTAATTAATGGATTACCACCCCTTTGCTACTTTACAGGTTTAACCAAAAAGCAAGAAATTATTAAATTAATCTTACTAAGATCAAGGGATTCATCTTTTTTAAAAAATAAAATAAAAATAAATCGTGTTGTCTTTGACTAAAAGGTGAAGAAATATATCCTCCAGTTTGTGAGGAATTGTCCTTCAAGGTTTCGACCTAGACCTATTGTATTTGAGAAGACAAAGCAGTGTGCAAGGAGCAGGCTATGAGGGGTCCTCTGAAGATACAGTGGTACCTCGGGTTACAGATGCTTCAGGTTACAGACTTCGCTAACCCAGAAATAGTACCTCGGGTTAAGAACTTTGCTTCAGGATGAGAACAGAAATCGCGCGGTGGTGGCAGTGGGAGGCCCCATTAGCTAAAGTGGTACCTCAGGTTAAGAACAGTTTCAGGTTACGAACGGACCTCTAGAATGAATTAAGTTCTTAACCCGAGGTACCACTGCACCTGTCTGTGACTCCTCCTCCCTATGATCCCTCCAACTATTTCCAAGAAACAGAGGAGTGGCAGCCAAGAGAGAGAGAGAGATGAGATTGCAGACAGGCAAAAAAAGTGCCTTAATCAATCTAATTCAGAAAGATCAAGTGTTCTTAAATATACTCCAATATACCCCCCCCCGTGTTTGTGTGTGTGTGTGTGTACATACACATATGTCACACCTAGCTCACTTGTATTGTGTGTATTGTAGGGTGTTTCCAGGCACCCTACTTGTTGCACATTCATCATTATTTGTGCTCATGACGCTATCAGGGCATTCACCCATGATCCAGTTTTCTATACTGTGCTTTGTGCAACTTCCTGCTGACATCCTGTAACTTTTTATACCACAGATGTTCTGGTTTATTTTTGTCCCACTTTTGTTGTGCTATGGTCCCTCCCAGCAGCGATAATGTGATAGCATTGAGAAATCATCCCAGAACAAACTAAAGCAAAATAAATATACCACTAATACACTATGAAAAACATGTTACAGACTATGCCCACAATAACACTCCAGTGTGAAGGGACTCTATATTTCTGCAGTTAGGTGGCCTCTATTAAGAACAGTCTGGTTTAAGAATGATTTGGTTTACTCTGCAAAACCAGAAATCCGAACAGTGAAAGGGCACCAGCGGCAGGAGGCCTTATTAGGGAAAGTGCACCTCAGTTTAAGAATGGTTTTGGTTTAAGAACGGACTTACGGAATGGATTAAGTTTGTGAACCGAGATACCACTGTAATGAGTTGCCTTTCAAATGACATAGGATGGGAAAGAATCTCATGTTACCTTTGAAAAATTACTGGAAATGGGGAGAAGAGCATCTAGGCAGAAACATTCTATAGCAGTTACCGTTTAGCCAGATTTATAGATTCAAATTCCTGCTTGTGCTATCACAACAAATAGTAGCTGCAAAACAACAAATAGGGATGGTACAATTCTGCCTAGCAATATGTACATTAAATCTCGCTTGTCAGAATTGGCTCATATTCCTCTATTTGCTAGCTAACATGAAGATTTACATTTTAATTCTCTCTCTCATTGGCTGCAAGTGTCCAAATGAGAATTTCCAATTTAGATGCAATACAGAAAGAGGTAGCAGTGCAGCATAGAACTAGCAACAGCTGGTGTCTTTCAAAAGTGTGATACAAAGCACTAGTTGTTATAAAGAGTATTATATTTTCCAAAGGCTATGGAAGTAGTGTGACTCAACCATGTTACTGGTGTAGAGGGTGGAAAGGTGATGGGTAGAAAATGAATTATATTTTTAGCCCTTGTTAATTTTGCAAGCCAATTAATGCTAGTACATACCATGCTAATTCCTGGGCAACTCACAAATGACAATTCAGTCATTTGGTCAAGGTTCATATTTGTTCATCAGCAACCTAGTGAGACAAGGAGTAAAACAACCAGTGATGAAATACATAACAGCCTTTGATAAAAACCACACTCATGACTCTAATGGAAATAAATCAATCAGTTTATCAGTGCACAATGTTGTCTTCTTCATGCAGGTAAGATCTCTATATGCTGATGGCATGATGTTTTCTTCTAATATAGGATGCAAAAATCTCACACAGCAGTCAGAGAACTCCAACACAAAGTTCCAAGCAGCTTGTACAGAAATGACACACAGTTCTACATTTCAACCATTTTGATCCATCATGGCTGCTTCAAGGTTACTCTTAACTGTTCTTTCTGCATATCTGGTAGAGTTCACAATAACAGCCCCTATTCTAATCAGCCAAAGGGTTGTTTCTCATTGTATATTTTATGCTTAAGTATAGATGCTAAAGTACAAAATACATGTGTGTCTCACTATCCAAAGTTACCCCCCCCCCCACACACACATTTAAATGGCTGCATCACTTGATAAAATATATGGAAAAATGGACTTAGTTCTTTCTCAGTCAAGCTTTCATGGCTATTGCCAAAAAATCTGCAACTTACATCTTTTTATGCTATTCTCAGCTGATAGAAGGCACAGATTTTGTGTTTTCACTGTGAGGAACCATATTACCATGGCAGAGCACAATGTAGTAGGCAGCATGATATTTAATCCTTGGCATTTCCAGTTAAAGGAACATCAAGTAGCTGGATTAGGAAAGTCTTGTGCTTGGATCTTGGAGAGCTGCTGCTATTTGGTGTAGGTGGGTTAATAGGCAGCTTCAAATGCTAGGTCAGCCCTTGAAATTAGCTTTGTTAATTGTCAAGAATACACCACATGTGGACAATTCAAATCTCTCTGCTACTTGTATGGGGGAATCAATCCCATCAAATCTGCCACCACATGTGAAGGATTGTAAAAGCTACTGTGGAAACTTGGGAGAATTCACTAATGTGCCTTGCCTTTTTTTCTTACTGCTACCAACTACATCTGACACAATCCCTTATTCCCTTGTACATAATAACTAGGGGTGAAATTTAACACTGCACTCTTCTAGTCATTCCATCTGTGCAAGCATTTCAGCTTGCCAAGGCAGAGAGATCTTCCACTTGCTGTTTGGGAGTGGGGGTACTCCTGACCTCGCACAGCAATTTCCTGAAGACACAACTTCCTGAATCCAACTGCTTGTAGCTGACAAAACTGGCTTCAACTGCTTTCGATGACTGCTACAGATGCCTTTCTCTCCCTCTAAAGCCTCCCAACTTCAATCATTTCAGCTCTCCATCGTGTCATGACCTACGACCTGAGGACCTTGCACTGTACAACAGAAAATGTGAGGAGGTGGGGTAGTAAACTTCCTCAAGGTGAGAGCCACAGGTACCTTACTTACTCAGAGGAAACAGTCCAGCCCTGCCAGCAAGTTCTGACTCAGAGAATGAGTCCCTGACAGAACCTCTGTCTCCCCAAAAGCCAGACAGCAAAATAATGTAAGGGTCCTTTAAACACCCGCCCACTCAAGCTCAAGGTACCTTGCTTCACTTGACCTGGTTATAAGATTTGTTGGATCTTTTTCTCTGCAGTGGTAACATCTTCTGTAGCTGCCTGGAGAGAATGCTTTAACCTCTTAGAGCTGTCCAAGGTGCTGTTCTGATCTCCTCTCTGTTTCAACGCTGCCTGAACACAGACTGCTTCCCTTGTGAGCCTCACAGCTCTGAATTCTTCACTGGCTCTTCTACCAGCAATCTTCCTAGCTCCAGCTGTTCACCTTTGTTTTATTCATTTTACTCTGCAGATTCATCTGACAGGGCCGTGCCTTGCCTTTTATTCCCTCCATCCTTAAGGCTCCATCCACTCTTAAGGTACTCTCTTTATTGGACCTATAAATAAGGTCTAAGGAAAGTAAGCAAAGTATGCACCCCTGAGCATTCAGTTTAAAAACCTCTGCCCAGTTTAAAAACAGAATATTTCTAATGTTACACTAGCATAACTGTTAACACCTGCATTAGCTCTGAAGTTTCCTGGCTGGTTGCTAGCTGAAGACCACACATGTGTTGTCTTTAGTCTAAGACCTGCTTGGTAATCAAATAATATTAAATCACAAACATTGTATTATGGCTTCATGTGAAAACACACATTTCACAAAAAGCAGGCGTTGTCCCACAAGCACTGGAGAGCAGGTCTATGCACCTGTACCTAATCCTGACCCACTCACGTGGATGTCTACACTTCAGCAGCTGTTTGCACATTAACTTTTTAAATTCTCAAATAACCATACTAGTATGTGTTTAGAGGAAGGGCCAGGAAATCTGGAGCCCCACTGCTCACTTTGCACAGGATATCCTTTTCACACAATTGATGTGTGTAGGGGGTTGTGGTTTCAGCAAACTTACCCCTTTGGGAAAAGAAATGTTGCAGCAGGTGATAGAGAGGACAGCAGCAGGAATGGAGTCCTTTTCATCAGAACTATGTGCTGCCCACCTCTTTTTACCAATTGGACAAAAAAGAGACAGTGTTGTCTTAACTAAACTCCAGTGTGGTGTCACTTCTAGACAGCCACATGGTCCCCAATCGAGCCTGACTATACATGCTTCCATGTCTGGCTCATCAGCCAGCTATCTTGACCTCATCTGCTTAGCACTCTCTCTCTCTTTTCATTTTGCTGCATTTGATCCAAACTTCTCTGTATCTCCATCTGCTTTCATCTCCCTACATACCGTTTGCAGCCTCCCTTTGTGGGTGTTTGGCTCTACAGACTTTCATTTGGACTATACAGTGTTATGCTTTGACTCTCTGGCAATCTGCTCCTAGGTCGCTCTGGCAATGCAGCTGTGCCCCCACCACCACCTCACCCAACCAATCTCCTACCAGTGTTTTGTTTAGGTTTTTTTAGTTCAAATTCACTTTAGCTGCCTATGGGCCATCACTATGAGTTCCTGTCTGACTCCACTGACTGCATTTCCCCCCCCCTCTATATGGATCGGAATACTTATGGCAGCACAATATATTACAACTTCTCTGGGAAATACCAGCATTATGTCTGTGTTTTCAGCAGCAAATATGTATAGTATGAAAGTAAAACATATAGTAGTACATAGGAGCCAACTCCTAGGGGCCGAGGTCCCTTCTGTCCCCCAATAAAATAGTTGAAGCGACCGGGCCATTCAAATGGTGCGTGTGCACTGCCCCTTGTGATCAATTATTTGGGGTGGGGCTTATCTCCCCTCCCCATTTTATTCCAGTTGGCACTCCTGTAGTAACACATGAATATACATGCGTGCTAGCTGCATTCTTGAGATGTGTCTATTCACCAAAAAAAGATTTAAAAAATGGTAGCCACATTTCCCATGGAAATCCTCTTGATCAAGATTAGGAAATTGAGCTACGAAACTGGAATTCCTCCTGTGGGTTTCGCATAAGCATACTCATGCTGTTGCAATAGTGCAATGTGTCAGTGTGCCATGTAACAACACCACAATTTGTACTGATGCGCTGGCACAGCAGCTTTGCAACCAATCTGTTACACTTATTTGCAGGCACATGAGCTCATAAGATCAGGTTGTTAGTCAGTGTCACATGGGGCGCTTTTATTTCAGAGCTCTTCGGTTTCCACCAAAGGCTTCAGAAACTGTATCAAAATATATTTATTACCCATGTTTTCTCTGCTGAAAAAGGCTTTAGTAATATCTCTGAAGCACGGTTCAACACTTACATTGCCAGATATAAACTGTCATGCATAAGCTTACTCACTTGAGGTAAGCAATTCTCTACCTCCCCCCCTCCCACTCACATGAATAAAATATGTTTATTTTCCCCATGCAATGGTAAAAGAAAGGTGATCAGATATTTATAGTGTGTCTCCCGGGCACACTCCTGGAATGTTCATAACAATTTTGCAAGGCTGAATAATTCCATACAAACACTGAGCCTGACTATACAAATGCTGCTCAACATAAAATATATCAGCTTGTGCCGGTGCTCTTAAGGCTCCTATACACACACAAATATTTGAGAAAATTGGTGGTATAACAATGGTGGCATGGGCTCCTCCTGGGTGCCCATTACCATGCTCTCTCTGCATGATAATAGTCATTGCTTTTTCATGAAACACTAGGATGTTACATTTCCCAGCTTTGGGGGATTAAAACCAGAATACCATTGTTATGATCACACAGTGCTATTACTATGGTGCTATTGGCACTGGTGGGAATAAACCTTTAAATTTCCAAGGTAGTAATTACTGACAAAAGTGATAGCTTGATTGATTAAACCCCCAAAATATACCAGTTGCATTCCCCTAGTGCATGCGGAATTTAATTATAACTGTGGGAACTTAGTGTCAGGGTCACATTTAAGTCTGTCACAAAAACAAGAAGTTTAGTTAGTTGAGGACCTAAACTTTGAAATAAATTGTGGTGATCAAGAGTATAATTTGGAGCACAAGAATGACATGTTTAAAATAAGTCAGCCTCGATAC
The DNA here is from genome assembly GCF_964234715.1 of Podarcis melisellensis. NCBI lineage: Eukaryota > Metazoa > Chordata > Lepidosauria > Squamata > Lacertidae > Podarcis > Podarcis melisellensis. Next base: position 62,251,212 of record NC_138531.1, read on the forward strand.
TATACAATTGTCATTTGGCTGATCATGTTTGGAATTTGGTTTCTCCCACAACAATATGTGATGGAGTGCTAGACAGCCTTGTACATTCACTTGGGAACATCAGTAAGAGATTGTGGCAGAGATGTGGAATGATCCGTTCCTCTCTTCCATACACATAGCCGTCAGGTGGAATGAAAGATCTTTTGGAACATCTTCGGATCTGCAATATGGAGCTTCCCTTGTGAGCCTCACAGCTCTGAATTCTTCACTGATCAATTATTTCATTAAATGTGTGGGGAAATCCAACATGTGTTTCTCAGATTGCATCCACCAAAACTGAACTGTGCCCTCTGTCTCACCACCACCATCTTTAGTGTTCAGTACAAACACAACGGTTACAAAGAAAGCAGGGGTTGATCTCAGAATTCTTTGGGGGAGTGGATTTAACAGTTGCTACATCTAGGAAAATTATAAATATATGTGCCATCTTTCATCTTTCCAGAGTGCCTCTAACGTGGTTAGAATTTAAATATATCATAATATTAGTAAGAAACGTTTTTGTTATATATTTAGAGAACTTTCAGAGAAGATATAATTATGCACTTTCACTGCTGGAGCCTTGAATCATAAGTGTCAGGTCATTATTTGTGCCATTTCAGCGGAGGAGGACAGAGGAAAAGGAAGATACTATCTGGAAAATCTTAATGGGGTGTTATTAGGAAAATTATCCTTTTCAATTTATGTAGCAATGTTTTTAAGCAATATTTTCTATGCTACTGAATCAAGGCAACACTTCTTATAAAGCAAAAAATGTAATGTGAGGGTGAGGACCTATAGCATCCAGATGTTTTTTGACTATATATCTTATTCTTGACCATTGGCCTTGCTGGCCAGTGCTGTTGGATGTTGAAGCCCAATGACATCTGAAGGGTCACAGGTTCCACTCCCCTGCTGTAAAGGGTAACATTGTGGAAAATGCTGTTATAGGCCTTAAATTATAAAGTATTTCTAATTTCTAATAGCCAACTTCACATGTCTCAATTCAGCATCAAGTAAATGCATTGTTTGGGTGATGGGAGAGAGTGCACTGACTCCACCTTTCAGCTGCCATTTGCATCACCCTCCACAAGTTGAGAACGGCAGCTTGAAGGAGGGTACCTCCTGTACCCATGAAGATTCCCTATGTATTTTGGAATCCTGAAGAATGCCTAGAAAGTAACACTGCAATATACTATTAGTACTAGTTATTACTAAAGGTGATGTCCATCTGTGCACTTTGCTTTTTCAACCTGGGTGACATTTACTGCCTAGTGATAAAGAAATGTGGGGTTAGCCAGGAAAATGGCTTGAATTACAGAGTAAGTGCTAAGTCTGCATCTTCTTCCCTTTTAATAGAAGGCTATGTATATAGTAGCAGCAGTTTGTATTGCCATTATTAAAATGTGTCTTCATAAATGCGACAACTTGTCACAAGAAAAATTAATGGATAATTGTTTGTGGTCATGTGTTTCATTTATATAGATGCCCCTCAGGCCCAACAAAGACAATGTATTAATCCACTTCATAAACAAAGCTACTGTCACTATTACAATTGTATTTTTGTTCATTTATTTTCTCTACGGATGGAGAAATGAATGCATTATAAAAACACAGTGAAAGACAACACATTTACAGGCAAAAGTTGTAAAACAAGTTAAGTTTAACTGCCCAATTTTAGACAGCAAAACAAGGCAACAGAGACGAAGGCTTTTATAACTTTTCCCTCAGTTCCCTTCCCTCTCCATTCTTTGTAAAGGGAAAACATTGCCTTGGGATAAGATTATAACATGAAAAAGTAAGGGGTGGATAGTTTCCTCTATAGGAAAAGAAAATGAGAATCAATCTAAAATGAGAAAATCAGCTTAGTATTGCACTCACAGTCATGTTGGAATGCAATTGGACAGTTCCATAAAACCACAAAATACAAAATGGTGCCAAAAGTTAATTGTGAAAGATTATATCACAGAGAAGGCAAACACAAGGACCACAATCCAGCCAGGGTTAGGTACTTTTGAGTCTCATTGGTTTTAATGGGGGACTCAAACCATTTACTAAAAGCTTCTCTGTTGTCCCTTATGTCCCTTATATCCTTCTTCCATCTTATACAGAGAGACAGCCCCTAAAATTATTGGAATGTAAATAACTGCCTTTTGTGATCATTCTGTTTCAATTGTATTTGTGTGTGAGAGTGCATGTGTGTGTTCACAGCTATATCTCAGTTCTCTCTGCACACAATGGGTAGCAATAATAACAACTACAAAGAAATAAAATGCAAGGTAAGTGTAGATAAAAAATATGAAAAACTATCAATAAAGTAACAGCCCAATCAATGCCCAATAAAACGATTGAAAGAATCAGATCAACTGCTAGGCTGAAGTTCTGTCTGAATAAAAATATATTTATTTATTATTTGGAGCATTTCCCTGCCTTTTATCAGAAAGTCCCAGAGCAGATTACAAAATAATAAAACAATACAGTACAACAAATCAGTAGTCAAAACCAGCAAAAAATAATTTCATCCTAATGAGTATGAAATCAGTCAGCATGTTGGCAAAAGATTATTGAAAATGGGATTGGATGGGCCTCACTAGGAAGAGAGTGCCAGAGCAACTAACTGGCTCTGGACGGAGAGAAGATCCTCTCCCAAACATATCAAAGTTTGGGGATGGCTGTTGTATGGGGGAAATGTTCTTTGGGTAACCCAGTCCCAAAGCAATTAGATCAGTTTCTGCAAATGAGTTGAAGGTCTAGTAAAAACTTTTAATTACTAGACCTTCGACTCATTCCAGAAACCGACACGTGCTCATTGAAGCTGTTAGAATATAAGTGTCACGGGGTTCTTCTAACCAGTCTCAGTCAACACTATCAACTTTTGTGCCTGAATTCACGAGAAAGAGGCAAAATACAATTGCTGGATAAAATAAGGGTCACAACCTCTTTTAGGACAAAAGACTGACAGACAGAAGAGCTTGCTTATCACTTCCCAATTTGGAACAGGATGAGCAAAACCATTCTTCTGGCTAGACTGGCCATACCTTTGAAGCTGAGAAAAGTTAATCTCTATCTAGGCCCACCACTTCAGTGAATACTCCAGCATCAATCTTGTTATCATTCTTGTTACCTATCCTATTCAAAGACCTGAGAAAGCATGTTTTGTTGTGTGGTATTGACTATAATGCTTGTTCAGAAGGAAATACCCCCCCCCAAAAAAATACTTCATAAATTTCCATTAATTCAGTGATGGTGTATACATGTGTCTAGGCTTGCCAGTGGCTTACCTCAAACCATGATGATGACTGCAGTCAATGGTATGCATTCAGTGTAGCAGTAAGGGAAAAGTTCCATGAATGCAAGGATTTCTGCTTGTCTGACAGAACAATCTTCCCTCTCCCCCCCCCATGTGCTTACACACCAGAGCTGATTTGGAGAGCGTATGGGGCAAGGGGGGGGGGTCCTGTTACACTAGTAAGCATAGTTGGGCATAGATTCCAATAGCATAAGAATTTAGTTGAACACAGCTCAAAATGTTTAATGGCATTCACACCTACGGGCAGCAGAAATTTCCTATTGCTCTTATAAAAGATGCTCCTGATTTCAGCACCATTTACAAAGTCACATAAATAACAAAGGGATGTCTTGACTCCAAAACAAATAAAAAAAATAAACTTGTGTCTATCAGTGAACTAATAGCTACAGATCTGTATCTTCACTAGGGGGCAAGACTTTATTTGGATATATGAAGCACTAGAAGCCTCCTCCTTTGATTGGTGAGTGTTTCTTAAAAATTAAAACTGAGTTTCATGCTGACTGATTCGTAATGGTGCTTGATGACTAATTAAGTTCAATAAAAGATCTTTCAATATCATTTGCTATCGTCATTTTATATCAAGTCTAATGAGTATAGAGAACCAGTGTGGTGTAGTGGTTGAGAGTCTTGTAATCTGGGGAACCGGGTTCCCGTCTCCACTCCTCCACATGCAGCTGCTGGGTGACCTTGGGCCAGTCACACTTCCTTGAAGTCTCTCAGCCCCACTCACCTCACAGAGTGTTTGTTGTGGGGGAGGAAGGAAAAGGAGAATGTTAGCCGCTTTGAGACTCCTTAAAGGGAGTGAAAGGCGGGATATCAAATCCAAACTCTTCTTCTTCTCTTCTATAGGTGCACAGGTGCAATTCACTCATATACAACACTAGGACAGCAGTTTCCCTTCAATTTCAGAAGAACAATAACTATAAAAAAAACTACTCCAAGGGAAGAGGTCTGTAGGTACAAATGTTATCATGATGAAGCAAGAAATACAGGAGAGGGCCAATGTAAGGGGTTTTTTGGGGGGGAGGGAATAATAACCTATATAGAAGCCGTGTGGTGTTTATTAATTAAAAATGTAATCCCCTATGATTTTTTTTAAAGTTAATGTTTTACTTTTTCCATAGCTCAGGAAAGTGCTTTTTATTGTATTCTAGGCACCTACCAATGAATAAACATTAAGATACTTCATAACGATTGTAAAAACCTAAAGGTTTATCCACAAACCATGAGTTCACAACTTCACACACTATGGCAAGCCTCCTCAATCCCTCTGGTTAAACTCTCCTTCTACTAAGCATGGAGTTGGGGGCCAGAGGCTGGAGGATTGACCCTTCAATGACATTGTGCTTTGGAGAAACTCTTAACATCCTCCAAAGCATAGTGGGACACAGATAACAATCAGAACTTGGATTCAGGAAACACTTTGGATCTCAGCAAGATGTTAGAGACAAAACACAAACTTCTATGAAATAGTGAAGGTTCATAACAGTCATAAATTTTGGCTGAGTGCCAGCCAAAAACTAGAGGTCAGTAGAGCTTAGGTGGGCAACCTATATTTCAGGGGCCACATACGGCTATGACCTCATCTTAAGTGGTTCGCAACACCTCCTGAAGCTGCCCCATTATTGCATCCCACATGCCCATATATTCCATTTTGTTTCTACTAGCAATCTTTTGTCATTGAACATAGTGGGACTTACGTCAGAGTAGCTATGCTAGATGTTGTTGGACTCTTGCTCCAATCAGCCCCAGCCACCACGGAGAATTGTCAGGGATGATGGGAACTGTAGTCCGACTTGTGGAGGCCCCTCTCTAACTCCCCCTTTGTACATGTGAAAAATATCTAGAAGCCCTTGATGTCCCTGTCCTTACCTTAATATGTTGACAGCAAACCTCTTGCCTGGGTCCTGCAGTAGCTGCAAATCAGTGCTGCTGGATGTGTGTGTTTATCTGTGTGAGGTTTTTAGACAAAGCTGCTTCTGAATAAGCAATATTCAGATCAAAAACTCTTGGAAGTAATTCCAGAGGCCTTTTTTTGGCTAGCAAGATTAAATAGCTCCGATCCAAGCTTCTTCCTGAATCCTGCATCCAAGCTTTCTAGCTTTCTCTCTTGCACATGTCATGCAGAACATTTTTCAAAAGGTATGAATTAATATAAATATGAAAAATATAAAGTGGCTTGGAATGATCATGTAAGCTATAATCAGATGCAATATTAATGACTGTTCTGGTCCTGCATTCCAAAAGTGGAAATGAATAGAACATAAAATAACTTATTTGTTTAAGCATTTTTTACTGCATGCTTCAGCACAAATGCTCTCCGGGTGGCTCACATGGCCCTCTTGGGTGTGAGGTTCATAGAGAATGACTGGCTCAAGGTCATCTGGAGACATTTATTGATGAGTGGAGATGTAAATGCAGGTGTTCCCAACTTTAGTCCAGCACCAATCACTACATCACTTTGGCTTCACTATCACTGCAAACACAAATTAGATTAACATGGACTTTTCAGGATAACATTTTCTTCTATGTGATATGGATTTCTGTATTTTAAATACCATACTTTTTAATTTACAAGAACTAAGTGGCACAAACAATATACTGACACATTATTGACCACATACACACAGTTTGAATGGAGAAGGCTAGTGTATCCATAAAAAGTATGCATCAAAGGCTACATGAAGAAATCTAGTAGTGTGAATCTGCATCATTCTGGTTGCGATGTTGCTAACTTAAAAAACAACAGCACAGTGGAATAGATAATAACACAAATGTTAAGATATCATTATAGAATGCACAGGTTTTTTTTATTTTAAAAAAGTATTATATTATTGATATTATGGGAAGGCTGGGCATTGGGGTGTTCTTCATGCAGAAAAATAGGGAAGAAAGACAAAAATTAATGGAAGAACCAAAGAACTGCGAAAAGATAATGATAGATAAACCGGGAGATCTGACCATAGTACAGAAAATCAGGATCCTACAAGAGAGATTGAGAACTACATCCGAAAATTCAATCTACCGCATCTCACCAAGGAACAAACTAACAACCTCAATGCCCCAATAACTGTGTCAGGTCATTACAGCTGTAAAATGAGCTAAGCTGGGAAAATCACCTGGACCAGATGGATTATCCTCAATGTACTATAAAGTTTTCCAAGGAATACTGGCACAACTGGATGAGCATCACAACCCCATAGTCACCTTTGACTGGACTTAACCATCCAGGGGTCCTTTACCTTGCAGAAGAGAATCCCTCAGAAAGCCTACCAATAACTTTGGAACTTATTGCAGCATTTGGTAACTTGGTGGGATTCTACAATCAGTAAAGACAAAACCAAAATGCTAGCACAGAATTTAAATAACAAGGGAAAAACTGGAAAATGACTTAGGAATCAAAGGGGGGTGGTTAAGACCTATGAGTCTGGATTGCATCATAAAACCTAAGCATATTTCAATACAACTATAACAGAGTATGGACAGAAATTAGAAAAGATCTTTAAAAATGAGAGCGACTGAATCTATCTTTCCTGGGTAAGATACCAGTAATCAAAATGAATGTCCTCCCTAAAATGATTTTTTTGTTTCGATTGTTACCCGTAATATCTAACCCTAACAGTTTTACACAATAGATAAAATACATACAAAAATTCCTATGGTAAAAGAAAAAATCATGGATTAAATATAAAATATTAGTAGATGAAAAACAAAGGGGAAGGTTGTTCTCCCAGACCTGAAACTTTACTATGAAACATCCTGCTTAAGTTGGATGAAGCAATGGATAGAACTAAGAGATGTGAATATTTTGGATTTTGAGGGGGCTGATCTGATCTGATCTATGGGTGGCATGTGTACAAGACACAAAGATATTTTAGAAAGAAAGACCCCCGGTTGGGTATCACCAGTGGAAGCAGTCGCAGTAAAAATGTTAAACATGGATAGGACTTGGGGAAAGTATAAAGATCACCAAGAGGGTAACATAAAACTAAGATACAGATAGGTAGCCGTGTTGGTCTGCCATAGTCAAAACAAAAAAAATTCCTTCCAGTAGCACCTTAAAGACCAACTAAGTTAGTTCTTGGTATGAGCTTTCGTGTGCATGCACACTTCTTCAGATACACTGAAACAGAAGTTTCCAGACCCTTCTATACAGTGAGAAGGTGGGGAGGGGTATTACTCAGAAGGGTATTACTCTGAAATTCCTTTGTAGTAAAACAGCTACTTTGAGATCTATACAAGAATGTCCTGGGAGATTGACAGAGAAACCAGTAGGAGAACACTTCAATCTCCCAGGACATTCTATACAAGATCTCAAAGTAGCTGTTTTACTACAAAGGAATTTCAGAAATAGACTGGAAAGAGAAGCTGCTGAATTGCAACTTATCACCAAACTTAAAACCATGGAGACACCTGGCCTGAACAAAGACATTGGATTCTTATCTCATTATACATAACAAAGCCATTTTTCACCTTCTCACCCCTTGCTTTTCCCGTAAGACCTATTGCAGTCGTTAAGAGTCTTCAACAGGCTCATCACAGCTATCTGCCAATCACCCATTCCCACCACCCTTCTGAGTAATACCCCTCCCCACCTTCTCACTATATAGAAGGGTCTGGAAACTTCTGTTTCAGTGTATCTGAAGAAGTGTGCATGCACATGAAAGCTCATACCAATAACTAACTTAGTTGGTCTTTAAGGTGCTACTGGAAGGAATTTTTTTTTTATAAAACTAAGAGATAGGCAGGAGATTTCTAATTGGGTACCTGACTGGTTTCAATATTTTCAAACAAATGAGATGTTCAAAAAAGATAAGGAAAGAGGATTCATTCAAGAAGGTTCAGAATTTGAAAAAATGTTTTTGGGACCCAATAAAAATCTAATCTCCAAAAAATATAAACTATTGCTTGAATGGGAAATGAAAGATGAACCCATAAAGGAGGCAATGATTAAATGGGCCACTGATGTTGGGCATAGTATTGAAATTGACAAATGGGAAAAACTATGGAATCAAACAATTAACTTCTCTGCATGTTATCAAATAAGAGAAAATATGCAAAAAAATGGAATACATGTGGTATCTGACCCTGGTCAAATGTATAAAAAAAGATTCAAAACTTTGTTAGAAATGTCTAGGAGCCAAGAGTACATTTATTCACTTATGGTGGAAATGCAATTGGGCAAAGGAATTTTGGGAAATGGTGTACAATGAATAATAATTAAAAAATCAATCTTAAATACAAATTCAAACTCAATCTTAAATACAAATTCCAGGTAGAGGATACCTTCTGACCAGCAGTTGACAATATAAAAGATACGAGAAGATTAAAAATAAGGTGAAGGTATTATTGTATATGCAGCTAATTAAGATGTACATAGAACTATCATGGAATGCTCGGTGGGATGTCCCAAAGACTTACTGCATAAGAATGGAAGATGATATAAGTGTGTAACTGATATTACTATCAAATTACAACACAACACAACCTTTATCCCTGCACATGTCCTATAACCCTATTGGTTTAATGACACTTACTCCCAGGTAGATTTGCATAGGGTTTCAGTCTTGATGTTCGGTAGTACTTTTCTAATGACAGCAAGCAAGTTTCTCCTTTGATATTATTGCTAGGTTCTTCAGAATTATAGGTAGTCTTCTAAATGTTACTGCAAAGCTGCATACTGGATAGAGAATGCAATCTCCGTCTCTGCTGTTGCCACACAATGTGGTCAATACAAGCGTTTACTATGGGGAGTTCTCAGAAGTTGCTATATTGTTAAAATTCAAGTATTCAAGCTTGAATTGAAAATTAAATTGACAATTATTAATTATTGATAAGACTTCTATCCCACATTTCTGCTCTGAATAAAGAGCTGAAGGCAGCCAACAATATATAAAAAAGTTACATTAAAATACACAATACTGTTACATGCATTCCAATCTCTGAGCAGTGATAGATTTTAGGAGTGTCAGCACATTCCTTAGGTTAGGTTTCCTTAGAATGAACGTCACTAGAAACTGTGGAGTCTTTGTGATATATTGTTTCATTTACACATATATGCAGACTGAATGAAAGATTGAAATATATATATATATAATTGTCCAGTAGCACCTTAGAGACCAACTAGGTTTGTTCTGGGTATAAGCTTTCGTGTGCATGCATACTTCTTCAGATACACCAAAACAGAAGTCACCAGACCCTTATATGTAGTGGGAATGTGGGGTGGGGGTTTTCTCAGGAGGGTAGTAGGAGATGGGTGATTGACTCAGTGGGTATGGTAAACCTGTTGACGACTGTTAACAACTGCAATTATGGGGAAAATGCAGATGAGTCAATCTGCAAAGCTTATACCCAGAACAAACTTAGTTGGTCTCTAAGGTGCTACTGGACAATTTTTTATTTTTTTATATATATTTAGACTGCGTCAGACAAACACGGCTACCTACCTGAATGAAAGATTGAAGGGCTCACAGACTTAACAGTTCAACAGATCATTCTTCCCTATTGAGTTTCTATGGTGCCTCCCAAGGAACATAGCTATGGATTCAGCACATTTAAAAACACACACGCACAAAAACCACAACAGGTCTCTGTGTCCTCCCAGCCCCATCTGCAGACAAAACTGATCCACATCTACTGTTCTCTTACACTTACTTATACATATGTTATATGTGGGACTGTATCTGAAGACAGTTTGGAAACTTCAACTGGTGCAGAATTCAGCAGTCAGGTTGCTCACCGGGACAAGATGGTTTGAACATATAACACCAATCCTGGCCCCACTGCACTGGCTGCCAATTATTTTCCATGCTCAAGTGCTGGTTTTGAACTATAAAGTCTTAAATGCCTCAGGACCATGGTACCTCAAGGACTAACTCTCCCAATCTGGACAAGTTGACTCAGTATTAAATAATGTCTACTCTGGCATGCCTCGTGAACATGTATAAAGAGGAGAGGACTGGCTAAATGTCTTAAGTTCAGGTAGCTGTAGATTTTAATTGAACATTAGCTATTTCCAAAATACGAACTATTCAATTCATGAATATGTAAATGTGGCATTTCATATTTATTATATATCTCAGTTCACTAGAGGCAGACCTCTTTGTCACTACACTGCACACCAGTGCCCGTATTGCATATAGGCTAAGTGAGGGAAAATAAGAACTGGAAAGTAAAAGCTTTAAATCAGGGATGGACAGATGACAAGTAGTAGTGATGGAGGACATTTTTTGAAAAATAGATAAGAATTCAGAATAAGAGAAACCTGTACACCAAAAATTCTATTGATTTAGTTATTTGTATCCTGTCTATGAAGAAGGGGGAAGGGTTACAACATCTGAAGAAGAAAGAAATAGATACTTGGAAAATATAAAACTTAATCTTAAAATGAACATACCACTAAAGAAAAAAAAAAGCTCTTCAATCTGAAAATCAATGAAATCCAGTTCATAATCAAAGCAACTTGTGGGCAGGTGTGCTCATTTTAGAACACAGGGTACCATGGGCAGAGAAAGCTTTACAATATTCATAAAATGTGGATCTGCTGGGATGGTGTGTGTGTGTGTGTGTGTGAGAGAGAGAGAGAGAGAGAGAGAGAGAGAGAGAGAGAGAGAGAGAGAGAGATTATCTTGGTGTGTCTTATGGAAAGCTTCCAAAAAAATCTCCTGAAATTTATTTCCTATAGCTAGGCACATGGAGCTTGAGTGCAGCTAGATACGAGATCAAGTCTCAGATTTAAGATCTGTCACCCAATCATAGAAGTATCTGTGCTGAGACAACAGTTGATTAATCTTGAGAATATAGGGCTTGGTACCAGTCCAAGGAGTCACCAAATACCCTTTGAACTCACTCAGATCTGCCCCTGCCCCATGCAACAGTCATGTGATAACAGCAGCATTCATAAGTGCTGTGCTGTCATTCTCTCTGCCATCCCCACTTTACCACAAGCTACAACTGTGTGGTGCAAGAAGCCTGTTTTCTGAGGAAAGGCTGCGGCCAATTTTGTTTACCATGAAATAGATACTATCAGCCATGTTATCAGTGCAGAAGGCAGCGGAGCCACTTAAGGATTAACACTTACAAAGCAAGTGGACCAAAACCACCCACTTGATTGTGCCATCTGTGTGCTAAGTTAATAACAACAAAGGCAAACAGAGAAGCCTCACAGTAACTTTTTCTCATAAAATCCAAGCCTGAGTATTTCTGTACCATTATGAACATTTTCTTTGAGCTCATAAATGACTGCATTTCCCCTGAAAATGAAAGATGGGAGGTAGGTGTGTGTGTGTGTAAAATTTCACTATAATTTTCATGTTCTTTTCTGTGCATTTTGTTTATAAAGCATTAAAACATCCCTCTAGCTGTCCCAATGGAGCATGAAAACAAATTTAAGCAAACAAATAACCACAATGAAGATTGTGAATCAATTTTAAAGGGGCTATTATTGGACATATGGGCTTTACTAGTGCTATGAAAATAATGTCCCACTTCCCTAGCAAGAGATACACGAAGGAATGGTGAGTACCATAACAAGTTCCCTTTGGACAACCTTATTTCCACATCAAGGCCTACATTTCATCGGGAAAAGCTGTCAGGAGTCGCGTGCTGGCAGACAAAAGTATTCCACATTAAATAATAAAGATGGCTCCGCATCAGTCTTCACCATGGCTACCTCACATTAGAATCCCAAACTTCTGCAGGGCTACTCAGAAGTAAGCACACCTCTGTGTTTAATGAGGTTACTTTCAAATAAATACACAGAAGATTTATCTTATTTTCTGTACAACAGACCAAGGGAATACTGCCCGTTCTGGGTGTTCTGAAGCTGCATAGAAAGAGGGGGAAACACTTGAAAGCAAATGAAGAAAAGAAATAAAGAAACCGACAGGAATGAATGCACTCTGATGGGGTGGAATAATGGGGCAGCTTCAGGAGGCATCTGTGGCTGCATAAAATAAAGCTGCACACCTGTGCTGTAAAAGGACAGTGCTTGTGCCAAATTCATGGTATATGACCACACTTTGTTCTTGGAAGATATGAATGTGTCCCAAGGCATTATATAAAGGCTCAAACTTTCCCAAGGCTGCACATTTTGGGTCTAAATGTTGAATTTATGGAGATCTACATATTTATTGGGAACATTGCTACCTATTCATTTTCTCTTTGAATGCTTCTCAACAACACATTAGTTTTACCTATGACAAAACAAGGCACCAGGGAAACATTTGTCTGTTTTATGGGTAGATGCTGAGCCGCGACCTTATAGTAAGTAGCAAAAGGAATTAGGGAGTGGCTGAAAAAACTGATAAGAAGCCAACATTGCTAAACTTTAGCAGAAGGATTTGAGTCATTGTAATATGGTAGAACTAATGGGTCTCCGCTTCTGATAGCTGAACGTGCCTATTGCCTGATAGCCATTAATGTGTCTAGGCTGATAGCTGCTTCTTTGAGAAAGCCATCTGGTAAGCATCATAGAAGCAAAACTGCCTTGAGGCATGTATTGGAGCACATAGACAGGAACAAGGAAGAGGTAAATGATCGTTTGAGAAATAGCATCTCAAAAGAAATGAGCTGGACCAAGTGGATTACTTTCTGTGCACATCAGAATTCTGTAGAAACATGATCATTGGCTTTCCTACCTACTTCTTGTAGAAGAAATTATAGAATACAGTGGTACCTTGGCTTAAGAACTTAATTTGTTCTGGAGGTCCGTTCTTAACCTGAAACTGTTCTTAACCTGAGGTACCACTTTAGCTAATGGGACCTCCCACTGTCGCCACGCCGCCCCCACACAATTTCTATTCTTATCCTGAAGCAAAGTTATTAACCTGAGGTGCTATTTCTGGGTTAGAGAAGTCTGTAACCTGAAGCGTCTGTAACCCGAGGTACCACTGTAGATCTCTTTATCAAACAAGAATGATTGATCATATGACTACTTTGTTCTAACTAGCTTTAACAGTTTTGATGGTGCAACAGAACTTTATCTTTCACTTCCTCCCCTCCATGTGTGTAGATTTGTTTTGATTTTTCCCCCAACCCTCTGGGGCAGGGGATTTGCAGGGAGAAATTCTGTTGCAAAGCTTCAAGTGTTTACACTAGTAGAACTGTTGAGTTTGATACCCCCAAAAGTCTATCCAAAGCACTCTGCTTCAGTCTGGGATTTGGGATTCATCTGAAGCTGGTGTACACACCTAGCTGAAACATAAACCAAAACTGCAGAAAAGAATCCCTTTCTCTGTATTGTATAGTGACTGTAAAGCTATTGATTCATGCACCCCTGCCAACTAGATAAGAATGATGTATGCAGAAGCCTTGCACTGATGTATCAGATCCATGAGAAGATCAAAGATGCAGAAAGGACACACCAAATCACACCCTTTCCCACAAATAATTCCAAATCCTAGTCCATAAATGGAGTCAGATAATTGATGTGAACATAAATTCACATTAAACGGTGTTTTTTAAAAGCTACACAGTGATGGAATTAATTGGTTTTATCATACAGTTGTCAATTGCGGAGAAATATTGCAGAAAAAAACTGAATTAAATGTACCATTTTATTTGATATCTACATTAGAGCAGTTTGCTATCTACATTAGAGCAGTTATCAAATTTTCTGAGCATTAGCACACCATTGAGCCAGTAAAATGAAATTACAGTAACAGAAAAATAAGAGAAGTGAAAAGGACATTAAAGTCAGTATGATTTAATATATGCATACCTATGTGTAGAACAACTTTTGTACAAACCTTATAATGAAGTCTTTCTTTTACTGATGAAGGATCTAGGATCACTAAGATGGTCTGTTTTTCAAAGAACCGGTGGTATGACTTCTGCTCATTTACTTTAGCTAAAAGTTGTCACAAAACATACAATCTGGGTCTGCAGTTTTTCCTGCATCCCAAACACAGGGTTTGACATCAGCAGATAGGCCAACAGTATTTTGAAGTTGTGAGACTTGGACAGCTGTTTCACTTTTAAAGAGTAACTAAGACCGCAATCCTATGCACACATGTGGGAATAAAGGCTTGTTCATATCTGAGGTGAAACTACTTCAGAACCTACATTTTATCACTTCAAATTTACCCAGGTGTCTATTTGCTGTTCTACTTGAAGTTCTAACTGAATCGCCTTCTTGGTGTTCCTACTGACAGCCAGCTTTTTCCACACCTCAACCTCATTTTTCCTGTGCTCCAGGAAGTTCCTTCCACCCCATACTCCTTTTTAAATTTAAACTGATTTAATTTGCATACAATAGCTATTTGGAAAAGACAATTGGTTTTTTTGAAAATTGGATCCTTGGGATGGGATACAAAACTTTAGCCTTCAGTTTCAGCTATTTGCTGTCTCTTGTGTGCTTTGGTCGAGATTCCACAGTATGCTGCAAAACCCTGGCAGTGATCTATCCATTTCAGTGGGAGGTTGGAAGCAAATATGGATCTTGTTTGCCCACAGGTTCTTAGATTTGATGCTAGCCCAAGTCAAGATCCTGGTTTAGAGTGAGCAGAGAGCTAAGTGGAAAGTTCCAACCCCATTAAACCCTATCCTGTTTCCTCAACTCACACTTCATGAATTACAGACTGAGAGATCTTCCATTACCCCATTTACAGTATCAGCAGAAAACCAGCTTAAAATGGCAGAATCAGGGGGCAGGCATAGGAGTTACCCTCCCAAACCAGGTAGAACTACAGCAAAGTGTCCATTACTGCCACTGCCACCACCATCAGGGAGCAGCTTACATTTACCTGTCTTGTTGGATTTTATCAGGATCATTTGAATGAGGTTTGACGAGGTTAGCTGTGGAATAGGTTTTGGTTAATCAGAGCATCATATGGATGAACACAGGCAGGATCTACAAATATGCTGTGGTGTGGA
This sequence comes from Podarcis melisellensis, assembly GCF_964234715.1. Taxonomy (NCBI): domain Eukaryota; kingdom Metazoa; phylum Chordata; class Lepidosauria; order Squamata; family Lacertidae; genus Podarcis; species Podarcis melisellensis. The sequence continues at coordinate 62,266,411 of NC_138531.1, forward strand.
CAGACCCTTAAGTTGCATTGAAGACAGCAAGGGTTACTTATCAGTAGATATGTACAAGACCCAAGGCAATATCAGAGGATGTGATGAGGATCCTCATAGAACAGTAGTGTTTTACAGACTAAGGATTCAATCCTAAACCCACTTACCTGGGAGTAAGTCCTATTGAATTTAATATGACTTACTTTTGTGTAGACATGGTTCAGATTATGTTGTAACTTGTAATGGGTAAGAGCAAGATAAGCAAATCAAATAGACAAATCAGAAACAGAGCAGAAGAAATGGATAGGGAGGATATGAACCAACACTCATAGCTCAAGTACCATGACTAGTTTCCAAGCCTTCTTTTCTAGAAATTTCTGCAGTCTCATATCAATCTATATTTCTACTAATTTGCTATTAGCATATTCTTTTCATAGGAAAGCTAATTTCATCTTCTTGTATAAGATTATCAAAGCATAGCCACACTTTACTAAAATCCAAATATCTACTTTGTTCCTTTGCTAATTTTGTAAAGCCATCAAAAAGCAATCAGGTGTGACTTGCTTATGTTTGTTCTTTTAAATCCTGGTTGCTTTAAAAGGGGGAAAAGGTTTTCATTAAAACAGGAGTCAATAAAATGAAAATTGTATTTATAACAATGAGCATTGCTTTGTTGGGAGGGAATCCTGTGACATTTTCTAGCAGTTATCCTGCCTTTGAGAATCCACAATTGGTTGATTTAGCTATTTAAAACAAATGGTAAGCAAAGCAATACCTGAATGATGTGTAACTGAAATTGATATAGGCAGATATAGAATATAACTGGTTTCTTCTGCTTTCTAGATGTTTAAGGAATCTAAAGGAATTATTTTATGTATTTAAATCTCTTCTGTTATCTGAGATAGAATACAGTGGTATCTCAGGTTACATACGCTTCAGGTTACATATGCTTCAGGTTACAGACTCCGCTAACCCAGAAATATTACCTCGGGTTAAGAACTTTGCTTCAGGATGAGAACAGAAATCGTGCAGCAGCGGTGCAGCGGCAGCAGGTGGCCCCATTAGCTAAAGTGGTGCTTCAGAGGTTAAGAACAGTTTCAGGTTAAGAACAGACCTCCAGAATGAATTACGTTCTTAACCCGAGGTACCACTGTACAGTAGATTAATATCTTGTGTATTTTAAGGATGTTTATGTCTCCCATGCTTCTCATTTCACAATACATCATAATATTTAACATACCAACCTCCACAGCATCTCTGTGGTAGTGAAATACTATACGTTCCACATTGTCATCTGAGTCACAAGAAGTCTGGAGCATAATAAGAAGTTTGAGTCACACCAGCAAATCTGATTCTCACATTTTATGTTTGACAGTTGGAAGAATGTAAGCCTCTTCAGACCATCTTAGGTATGAGTCCTAGAAGACCTGCTCCATGCCTTGCAGGCCTTTTCTGATCCTGGGTGAGAGGGCAGTGCCCTGACTGCAGCTACAAAAACTGAGGCTGCTGAGCAAATTATTGGACTAGGGTGGGGTATTTTGTTTGGGACAGTTGTTGGGGGTTGCTGTTGTTTTTTGTATCTTTATTTTAGATCTTGTTGTGATTCATGTGGAAATTGTTCAGTTTGATTCTGTAATTTTAATGTTTTTTTAATTGTTTATGGCTCCTTTTGTTATGTTATGTAGTTACGTATTGTTTTCATGTTGTGAGCTGCCTTCAGCATGGTTTGAACAGTGGGAAAGGTGGCGTACAAATAAAATTATGCATACCCTTTCCACTGTGACCTCTGCAACCTCCCACAGGTATAGAGCAGTGGCCTTAAGATGGTCTTAGTCTCTCAAATGACCCTACAGCAAGGAGTGGTTGGGAGTGTGGGGAGACAGCAGCCTCATGATAGTAGCATTACTGCCACTTAATGACATGATATGAATGTGGGACTACTGCAAGGTTATTGTCCTGCATGAGCAACAGCAGCCCCACTGAATGGCTCCAGTGGTTGAGTTTTCCTTTTCTTGATAAACAGCAGAGGTATTGCGGTCCTGAGCCATTTAAGGCTTTATAGGTCAAAACTAGCACTTTGAATTGGGCCTAGGTCTTCCACATCACCTGCTAACTGACCCTATTAACTGGTGTTCCCAAATATTGGGCTAGGAACCTGCTGCATGGAAAATATGTCTTTTGCCACTGAGCTATGCTGTTTCACTACATGGAAACATTGTTAGTGCAGTCCTAAATACCACAATGTGATTCCACTATGGCCAGTTGCACTGCAATTTATCCATGGATGAATCAACATGAGAGATTATGCTGAAATTGCAAATGGGCAAGAGAAGAGGAATAAGAGAGGGAAGCGCCAGAATTCTTCTGTCCTTCATACAAAGTTAGTTTGGCAGAGAATGTTTAGCTTGGCACTGAATGGGATAAGGTACAGTTTTACCTATTTTAAGTCAAAATCCCAAAATCTTTATTTTAATACTTGAAAAGCACATGTAGCTATTTATTAAGAGTACACCATAGGAGAAAAGGCAGATCAGAATGCAAAAGGCTTAGCTATAAAACCCAATATAAGTGGATTAACCACCTCAGCAGTTTGGAGTAAATCCTTTTTATTTGAAAATATCTAAATCAAGAGTTCAAATACCTCCTGATTTAGATTTACTCTCTTGAAAAAAAGAAGCTGTGGAAAAGCAGTTATTAAGATAAAGCGACGGCAAGTCAGCTCAGGGAGAAAGCTGGTAACACTGATGTAAAAAGCACCCAGCATAAATGAAGTGTGAATTGCTGCAGTGTAACAACAGGCAAAAAGTTAGAGTCTACTGTTTTGTAGACTTTTATATGCATGTAACTTTCCCTTGATTTTAGTAGGGATGCTAGAGGAATTAGATCTTTGCAAGTTCTTTGCAAAGTGCTCTGGTCCACATCAATGTGCAGATCATAAGTAAACTAACAGGTTTGACAGTTCTGCAAATGTTGTTATGCAGTTTTCAGCATCTTAAATACATGAAAATGCATATTTGAACATATACAGTTCTGAGAGAAAATACATATACATGTATTTAAATATGCATGTTGATATTATTTTTGTTTTTAAAAATATTACAAGATTGGAATGGCTGTATTGATAAAAACAATTTTTAAAAACTGGCAAATTCAGCCATCCCTACATTTCAATGTGACTTGTAAATAACAGATCATAGTATAGATGACTTAATTTTGAATGCCAGAGCTCAGTAAAGATTAATGTTTATTTTTGCTTGAGCCTATTCCCATCTTCTTACACAATATTTTAAGGTCATGCCTGTCACTTGTTAAAATGTTGAAAACTGAAATAACAACTTAATCGATCAATTTTTAATCCTTACTGCCATTTTAAAAATAACTTTCTGTTCATAGTCACTTGAAGTAGTATATATGTTTTGTTTGCGAGACATCTTCCTGGGGACATTTTTTATAGAAATTGAAATGACTGAAAGATGAAGTTGTTTTATAGGGGCAGCTTGTCCATTAAAAGAAGGGAGAGATAATGCTGACCTTGGTATCTATACTGGAGAAGATGAGCAGTCATCAACTACCATTATGTGTCTTCTGTTCCAACTACTCAATCTGCAACCAGCCAGTTTGCATTTCCCTAAGCAGAAGTAGAATTACAGTTAAAAGGTAAAGGGACCCCTGACCATTAGGTCCAGTCGTGGCCAACTCTGGGGTTGTGGCGCTCATATTGCTTTAGTGGCCAAGGGAGCTGGTGTACAGCTTCCGGGTCATATGGCCAGCATGGCTAAGCCGCTTCTGGCAAACCAGGGCAGTGCACGGAAACACCGTTTACCTTCCTCTCAGAGTGGTACCTATTTATCTACTTGCACTTTGACGTGCTTTCGAATTGCCAGGTTGGCAGGAGCTGGGACCGAGCAACGGGAGCTTACCCCGTCACGGGGAATCGAACCGCCGACCTTCTGATCAGCCAGCCCTAGGCTCTGTGGTTTAGACCACAGCGCCACCTGCATCCCAGAATTACAGTTACTCAGTGCTTAAAGACATAGTTGGCTGGGAATAGACATGTTGGAGGAATCAAGTGGATTTCCTTCCATCTGCCTATTCAATCCCCATTACGGTAAAAACTCTTCACTATAAACAGTTTTTGTGTTAGTTCCCCCCCCCCCACATGTTTAAAATGTGCAGATAATAAATTGAGATGCAGTAGGCATCTGAATGTGATTTAGAAATATATATATATTTAAGGATCTATAGTGAAAGACCCTCAGAATAGCAGCCAAATATATCTAGCGAAAATGTTCGTATATCACAATGAAGGACCCTCTGCATGTTGCTTCAAGCAGTTGAGCTTTTTTTTTAGACAACCCCCAAAGTGGCCAAAAAACCTGTGATTTTTTGTTTGACTTGCCTAAGATTCACATTTCAGGAATTCTCCCAGATGTCAATTCTACTTCTGAAATCTCAGCAATGTCCGGCTGTATGGCAGCCCTAATGTTGCTTTTTAACACGTTTTTATCTTCTAATTTTAAAGAGCCAATGATTATTTACTTTAGAAGATCTATAAAACCTATTTAGAAAGTAAAGCTGCTAGTCCTTATTAAGAAAATTATAGGATTCTCTGTGTGTATGTCTATGTCAGTGGATGATAGACCATCATCTGGATGTTTTGAAAGAAGTGGCTGTGTCCTGCAGCAACTTCTGCCACATTTATCACATGATGGGAAAGGCTTTACTTCTGTAAATGAGCAGCATAGTCAGTTTATAGGAAGCTTGTCTTCTGTGTCTCATTCATTCCCAAACAGTGGCCTTGAGAGCAACTGGAAATATGGGAAGCAATTTTCAGATACTCTTCAATAAGGCACTCAACCAAATAATGCTGTCCCAATTATTTGAATCTTGAGGGAGCTAAAACAATACGCCTCGGGGAAATTTCTGTTCTTTTGTTTCTATGCTTCTGTAAAGGAATCCATACTTAAGAGTCACTTTGGGAGCAATGAAGCTGTGTTCCCATTGTACCCTGTAAAATGCTGTGTAATTGCAATTTCAAAACTAAATAATCCATTAATAGAATAAGATGAAAGTATGAAACTATTTAATTTCTTCTTATTTCTCTGCTCCAGCTATGATCTATCTGATACTAAGTCAGTTACAGAATTGCTAGCAAGAAAATGCCAGAGCAGTCAAGTAACCAACTGCCTTTTAGATGTATTCAAAAGCCTTCTGAAATGATTGCATTAGGTTAAGCAATGATATTTTTTAAATTGTTGTTTCGTCTTGGTGGACAAAACCATATTTTTGCCTACAAAATACTCTAAGTTGATCACTATCTAGTTAACGTGTACAATTCACCTTCTCTATATCTCCATGCCACATGTACTCACAAATAACACTAGAGTCCTGTAATCCCCCTATTCCCCCTTGCTCAGGCACATATAGGACTGATCTCGCTGCAATGAGCCTAGTTGTTGTATACCTCCCATTGTGACATCCATGGTCAATGGGACTTCTTTTGCTTGTAATAATGGTCAAGGTATGTTTGGGGACCTGCAGTATGTTTGGCATTAAGCCTGCCCAGGCTGAGTACTAGCAGATTTGGGGAGCCGAAAGCAATCCTTGAGTCTTATAATTATTCCATACCACATGCACAGTTGAGAATCTATACCCCCTGATTTTCTTATACTGATGCCTCTGGTGGATAGCAATAGCAGAAACTGCAGATATAAGATCACCTAGCCCAAAATGAGCAATACGAGGGCTCAGTGACTGTCTATCTTTAAATAAGTCTAAGAATATACTATAGGAACAGTAAGAAATAGAAAGAAACCTGGTAACAATAAAGACAGATGGTGATGATGTTCTCTTTCCTTATCAGAACTATACACATTTTAGTCCTATATGTATAATACTAAAAAATTGTTCTGACTGATAATTATCCTTGCCTACATAAGTGATGCATTTTCTGTTTCTCCCCCATACATTCACATGCACACAAACACAAGAGGAAATTTGCAGCAGTTTGTTTCTATTTTCAAATTCATTATATTCAGGAATGAAATGTTTCTAGTTGGAAAATATGAAATGATTAAGTTAAGTCTTATGAATCCTTCATGAGATGAAAATTTTAATATAATTAATTTTCAGATTGCTGGTTCGTGATTTTTTTGCTGTAGTTCTATGGTAATGAAATGACATACAAAAGAAGAACAAGTGGTCAAGGTATGTTGATATATTATTTATTTAAATGGTGGTTTTATTCTTTAATTTTTACACTTTAACACTTGCCATATGTTTGGAGGCCTTTTCATGATGGGTAGAATACTAAAATTGAACGAATAAATGTCTAGAAACTGGCCCATGTCTTATTTCTAATGTTCTACTATGTTAAAATTATAATAAATGTAATTTGGGAATGTGCATACCCAGAGTCACAAAACAGGCATGATTAAAATTTGTGAGCATATTTGCAGAGGACTTTGCAGAAATCAGGTGCACCAAATGAGCACATGTCCTCCTGCACAATGCATTGAAATAAGACAATTGGAGAAGGAATGAGCAGATTTCACACCAGGGTTCTAATATGCACAATGAGTTTCCATGGAGACAGAAGTTTCCCTGCTGTAAACAATTGGGGGAGAGAGTGGCAATGAGTGGCAAAGAAACAATGACAGAGTTGGGTCAGGACAGAGCTAGCCTGCTCATCCCCGCTTTTAGAGTCCTAGTCTCTTTTCCTTATCAGAGTTTCGCCCCTGCACTCCCAATGCCACTTCCAGATTACCTGATTATCGTCCCAAGATTTGTAGCATCTGTATAAAGCTAACATTGGTCTTTTCCACCAGCATTTTGGTATCATTACTTCTATCACCTCTTTGTCCAAGGCATGGTGCGGATAGAAACCAATGCCACAGTGTATCACATTTTCTGGCAACTTTCTTCTAGTTCAAAGACATTAAATATCACTTGACTTCGCTTTATTACTTCTGTTTCATAATTCAGTTGAATGTATGGGGTGGAAAAGAAACCAGACTTAAGTTAGTTGTACTTTTATCCCACTTAAAAGCAACAGAACAAGCTAAGAGCACCTACACTGCCCTACATCAAATCTTCCAGAGAGACTGCACTGGCTTCCTGAAAGATCCCAACTTCCCAGTGCTTGTGGTGATTTCAGCCACGAAGGATAAGTCCACTATCAATCTGGTGCTCCTGCTGGCATCCCCACACAGCCTTGCCCCCCTGTCCCACCAAAGTAATTTTTCATGGCACCACTGACAGCAAAACTGCCATTGGGTAAAGTCACTGATAAGTGGGCTTATCTTTCCTGGATGAATCACCACTAGAATGGTCAACAGGAATTGCAGTAGAGGCTCTTTACTGCAGAGGTTAGCAAATCTCTGCTTCAAGCATTCAGGCTAGCAATAATTCTGCCATTATAGACATAGTTGCAACAGCAATTAATCTGCTCTTTGCCCTTAATTCCATAAGGAAAAAGAGTGATTTTCCAGTCCTAGTCTCTTATCAGAGTTTTGCCCCTGCACTCCCAGTGCCACTTCCAGATTACCTCATTATTGTGCATTTATCTTAATTTGTTTGCACAAGGGGGGGGGGAGGCAATTTCAGCTATTTATTGAGCTTTTGTTCTGATTTGATTATAGGAAGGTTAGACACTGTTGCATCAAGCAGATGTTATCTCACACTTTCTAGTGCATTTTCCCCATCACCTTCCTTATCACAGAAATCCCAGCTTTGATGAAGTGGTTCCCCCCCCCCCCACAAGAGTTCTAAATCACCCAGACTTTACCATTATGATTGAATCTTACCCCAAATAGCAACAGACTGGAATCACCCCTATGGTGGAGGAATAAGTATCCCAAGCACCTGCTTGTTGGTTTGTTGTTGTTGTTTAGTCGTTTAGTCATGCCCGACTCTTCGTGACCCCATGGACCAGAGCACACCAGGCACTCCTGTCTTCCACTGCCTCCCACGGCTTGGTCAAACTCATGTTTGTAGCTTTGAGAACACTGTCCAACCATCTAGTTCTTCGTCATCCCCTTCTCCTTGTGCCCTCAATCTTTCCCAACATCAGGATCTTTTCCAAGGAGTCTTTTCTTCTCATGAGGTGACCAAAGTATTGGAGCCTCAGCTTCAGGATTTGTCCTTCCAGTGAGCACTCAGGGCTGATTTCCTTATGGATAGGTCTGATCTTCTTGCAGTCCATGGGACTCTCAATAGTTTCGTCCAGCACCATAATTCAAAAGCATCAATTCTTCGGTGATCAGCCTTCTTTATGGTCCAGCTCTCACTTCCATACATCACTACTGGGAAAACCATAGCTTTAACTATATGGACCTTTGTCGGCAAGGTGATGTCTCTGCTTTTTAAGATGTTGTCTAGGTTTGTCATCGCAATCTCTCACTGCCTCCATTTCTTCCCTTTCTATTTGCCAGGAGGTGATGGGACCAGTGGCCATGATCTTCGTTTTTTTGATGTTGAGCTTCAGACCATATTTTGCACTCTTCTCTTTCACCCTCATTAAGAGGTTCTTTAATTCCTCCTCACATTCTGCCATTAAAGCTGTGTCATCTGCATATCTGAGGTTGTTGATATTTCTTCCAGCAATCTTAATTCCGGTTTGGGATTCATTCCGTCCCGCCGTTCGCATGATAATTCTGCATAAAACTTTAAAAAGCAGGGAGACAATATACAGCCTTGTCGTACTCCTTTCCCAATTTTGAGCCAATCAGTTGTTCCATATCCAGTTCTAACTGTAGCTTCTTGTCCAACATAGGGATTTCTCAGGAGACAGATGAGGTGATCAGGCACTCCCAATTCTTTAAGAACTTGCCATAGTCTGCTGTGGTTGACACAGTCAAAGGCTTTTGCGTAGTCAATGAAGCAGAAGTAGATGTTTTTCTGGAACTCTCTAGCTTTCTCCATAATCCAGTACAATTTGCAATTTGGCCTCTGGTTCCTCTGCCCCTTTGAAATCCAGCTTGCACTTGGTTAACATAGTGCAATTGTTGCAATGAATCATATGTTGCAGCTCCATCCAACAGACCATATTCCATGATGCATCTTAGGGTTCTTACCACACGCATGCACTACCAACATGAACCACTAGGTGGTTTCTGTTCTGTTTGTTTTTGCACCCAGATCTAAATTGAATCATGCATTAGTGGGATCTGAAGGAGGGTGTATACTAATTCTCACCTTCCAAAGGTATCTGCAGCTATTTCAAAATCATTGCTAGACATTTACTTGCAATTTCCCTAAGAAAAGATCACCCTGGCCTGCTTGGTCTCTACAAAAAAATTTCCTTCCAGTAGCACCTTAAAGACCAACTAAATTAGTTCTTGGTATGAGCTTTCGTGTGCATGCACACTTCTTCAGGTATCTTCAGGTATTTTTTTTGTTTTGACTATGGCAGATCAACACGGCTACCTATCTGTAACTGATGCTTGGTCTCTGATCATTAAGAAACATTCTCAGACTTCCTGGTCTCCTCAAACCTTTCCTAAACAACAAAGATCACTGCTATTATTATATATGCACTGGAGAAAGTATATATAGAAGAGTCACTGGTTTTCAAACAAACAAAATGAAAAATGGGAGGTACAGATATTTCCCTCCATCCACTCATTATTTAGATTGTAAAAGTAGCTTGAGGGATGGTGTTGAACAACATTCATTCAGTACCTATGCTCTGATCAAATTTGCTCTAAAGGAACAATGAAAATGTCAGTAGATCCCATCATTGTTCACTAACACAGTGGGTAGTTTGGCCCTAAAATATTCAAACTATTTCAATGAAATTAGAGTAGAGTTTGGGTTGGGCTTTTCTGACATCAAACTGTTCTGCATACAATAGTAATCTGAATAACTTGTCACACTGGATAAACCAGGATTTCAACAATGAAGATTCCACTGTATTGTGTGAGCAAGCTACATTCCAAAAGAGGATTTTATTACCATCATTCCTGAGTTGTTCATTTTACTCCCTGCTTTTAATACTAATGTATTAACATAATTACATGTATTTATTTGAATCCATACATTGCTACATTTTTAACCTTAATTTTCAAAATTTACAGTATATGACAATGACCTTTAAAAGACATCATTTATATGTTAGATATTGTGTGTCATCCATTCTAAAGTAGAAGTATATTTCTGTTTCTAGTTTCATTTCCAGCCTCTGGAGCAAAATTGAGAGGGCTGTAGACAGAAGGGGGAATCAGCAAAAATAGCCTTCTCTCTCTCTCTCCTCTCATGGAAGCCTCTGCTGGATCAAAGAACCTTCCATCTGTGCAAGCACACAATTGGATACAACCCATTATTTTTAAATGAATCAGTACTATCTCTGACAATATCCCTTTAGCTTTTGATACACTTTGCAGGAAACTGTATCCAATCACATCTCACTTTGCCTTGTTGAATAGAGACAGTGCAAAGTGCTAAGCTAACTCCAATTATGCAGTCACTTTCGACCTTGCTGAGGCCAGATTGTGGAGCCAGAGAGATGTTCAGACATTAAAGGGGAGACTTAGCACTGTCTCATTCATAATTGTTTCCTGTGCTATACTTCCCAACTAATTAACCTTTCTAATGAAGAAAAATTTAAACATTAATGCATAATGCATAACACCATCAGTTGATTCATTGTTACTAAATGCTCTTTCTACCACAATATTCTCAGTCCTTCAAGAAATCCTCACACTTCACATTCAAAGTCCTTTCAGGCACAGCACTTCTTCACTGCCTATGAATCAGTTCCATAATCTCTTTTGCACACATTTACACAGAGATATCATTATAATGACAGCATATCCTTGACACTGGGAAGATTCAGCCAGGCTTAGGGCTGCAATATCATCTTTCATATGCATAAGTTCAGATGTCACCTTTATTTCCAAGTCAGTCATTGCTTCTTCTTTTTTTTAAAGAACCCTAAGAATTTGAGAATCTTGATGTTGGCCCTGGTCAATTGCTGAACGCTTCAAATGCAGCTCATACTTAAAAAAATAGAAGACGCATGAGTTCTTAGGGATCATTATGGCTTTAGGACTATCTCTTTCAGTAGCTAAGCCTAAGAGGTAGGAGATAACTGCTGTAACAGGATGTTAAATGTGATGTGCAGTTTTATTATTTACTAGTAAAGACAGGCAGCTGCATATACAATAAAAGTTGGTATAATAATAATAATAATCCCAACAGATGACAATTAAACACAGGTATCTCCAACCTTTTCAGACCCTTGACCCACTTTTTTAACCCAAACATGCATTTGGGACCAAGTTCTTAATCTTTCATCACATATTTGCATGGTGGCAGTGCTCCTGATGCAATCCACCTTGGATCAGGCTGCAAATAGCTTTGGAGGCCCCTGCTGACTTCCCTTTTATTGTGTTCATGGTGCTATCAGGCCAGCTATATGCAATTCCAGTTTCAAAACTCTTTCATTTCCAATCAGTGCATATCCTGTGACTTTATGCTGAAATATTGTAACTTTTCATATCACATAAGTTCATGGGTTTGTGTATCTGATTGTTTTCCTCCCACTTTAGTTGCACTATAGCACAAGGTAAATGTAAAGATAGGTAAAGGTCCCCCGGATGGTTAAATCCAGTCAAACTTGACTATGAGGTGCGGCGCTCATTTTGCTTCTGGCTGAGGGAGTCAGTGTTTGCCCGCAGACAGCTTTCTGGGTCTTGTGGCCAGCATAACTAATCTGCTTTTTGTGCAATGGGACACCATGGCAAGCTACCTCCCTATCTTGTCAGGGATAGCCTAACCACTGTTGTCTATGCTCTGGTAACCTCACGGTTAGGTTACTGCAATGCATTATACGTAGGGCTGCTTCTGAAGACGGTTTGGAAACTTCAGCTAGTGCAGAATTCAGCGGCCAGGTTGCTCACCAGAGTAAGATGGTTTGAGCATATTACACCGAACCTGGTCTGACTGAATTGGCTACCAATTATTTTCTGGGCCCAATACAAAGTGCTGGTTTTGACATATAAAGCCTTAAAAGGCTCAGAACCGCAATACCTCAAGGACCGCCTCTTTCCATATGAACCTACCCAAATCCTGAGATCATTTTCTGAGGCCCTCCTTCATGTAGCTCCTCCTCAAGAGGTCCGAAGGGTGACAACATGAGAATGGGTCTTCTCTGCATTTGCTCCGTCTGTGGAATGCTCTCCCCAGGAAAGTTCAGCTGGCACCTTCATTATGCACCTTTAGGCACCAGGTAGAAACATTACTTTTTAACCAGGCCTTTGGTTGATTTGATTGACATCCTATGCCCTTTTAAAATGTGGGGATTTTTTGGTGGGGGTATTGGGTTGTTGTTTTTATTTTGATTATGTATTTTGTGGTTTGTATTTTGATTTTGTTCTGTGACCCGCCCTGAGACCTCCAGGTATAGGATGGTATATAAATTCAATAAAAAATAGTAGGAAATGAACATATTTTTGGATCAACATAATAGACAATAGGAATTACCTTTCTTTTTTTTTACTGTCTATTAATCCTCAAGTCAGTCATGCTGTGTAGGATCACATCCCTGGCAGTATAAGGACTAAGCCCCATTAATTAAAGATTACGTAGAGGTTGTATCCTCCAGAGTATATACAATGTTCACTGGTGTCAATGATGTGGCCAGATACCAGCATCTTACCCAATCAAGCCCTGCAATTTTGTAATTAAAACTAAAATTCTTGCCTTATATTTCTAGAGGAAATTACTACATTTTCATTTCAGAAAAGGGAACCCAGGAGAAAAGGTTGTCTCTCTAGAATTATTAGTGTGCTTAAGTTGTTCAAAAGCAATAGAATTTAAGACCAGTACATGTGATTGCAAGGTATTAATAGCAAGCTTCATTTTTTAATATCTGATGCTTAACGAATGTTAATGAGGGGAACATGGTTCTCTTGCTACCAGAGGGCTCTGAGGTCCAGTTTGGTAAAACATCAAAAGGATAAGTTTTATTAATATATATATTGTGAGCTTGCTTCTAAATTATTGTGCTCTGACTTGTTTTAAAAGATTCTCTTATTCAGTCCTGTCTGAAGTTCGGCACTAAAGCTTGGATGAAAAGAAAACTATGGATTCGGGTATCAATGTCTCTTTGTAATATTGAACTTTTTTTTGTTTTAAAAATACATAAAGCCCTAAGCACAGTAATAATGTGAAAATATATTCTTATCATCACCAGAAGAATATTGAATTCAATAAATAAGAATTTCTAAATTGCACTTCCTTCAATAAAAGTAGATTCAGAGGAGGTTTCCTTTAGCTACACAGACGTCAACTCTCACTTGTTAGGTATTAAATAATCTCTTCTTAGAAGTTGGAAAGCTCTCCACAGAATGCTTTGGGACATTTTAAAAAGAAGCACTGAATTTAAATTTCATATAACTGCCAATGCCAAAGCCTTAAACGTTAGACAGAAATATAGAAATTAATATTAGAGTGCAATGCTATGCATACCTCTCAGCAAATACACCATTTCTGAAGTTGCTGCCTCATTCAAGAACACACATACACATGTAAACCAGTGTTTCCCAAGCTTGGGTCTCCAGCTACTGTTGGACTATAATTCCCATAATCCCTATCTAGTAGGACCAGTGGTCAAGAATTATGGGAGTTGTAGTCCAGCAACAGCTGGAGACCCAAGTTTGGAAAACACTGATGTAAACTATCATACCACTAAGGAGTATACACTCATACCTTGGGTTGTGATCGCTGCTGGTTGCGTGTTTTTGGGACATGGACACGACAAACCCGGAAGTACTAGAACAGGTTACTTCTGGGTTTCAGTGCTTGTGCAGAAGCACTAAATTGCGCTTTGCGCATGCGCAGAAGCACCGAATCGTGTCATGCTATGGGTTGCGACCGCTGTGGGTTGCGAACGTGCCTCCCTCACGGATCATGTTTGCAACCGAGGTTCCACTGTATGTGAATATTAAAATCATATGGGTGGAATCAACAGATTGGGGCCTTGCTAAATACCTAATGGAGTGAGAGTGCTAATCTGGTAATCTGCTAATCTGGTTAGAAAGGTTCGCATAATCAGCCTTTATAGATAAGGCTGATTCAATATTTGTGTTCCAATATTTCCACACAAGGGACGCGGGTGGCGCTGTGGGTTAAAGCCTCAGCGCCTAGGGCTTGCCGATCGAAAGGTTGGCGGTTCGAATCCCCGCGGCGGGGTGCGCTCCCGTTGTTCGGTCCCAGCGCCTGCCAACCTAGCAGTTTGAAAGCACCTCCGAGTGCAAGTAGATAAATAGGGACCGCTTTCTAGCGGGAAGGTAAACGGCGTTTCCGTGTGCAGCTCTGGCTCGCCAGAGGAGCGATGTCACGCTGGCCACGTGACCCGGAAGTGTCTCCGGACAGCGCTGGCCCCTGGCCTCTTGAGTGAGATGGGCGCACAACCCCAGAGTCTGGCAAGACTGGCCCCTACGGGCAGGGGTACCTTTACCTTTACCTTTTATTTCCACACATTCAGCAACAAGGGAACCAAACATAGGAAAGAAGTTCGCATTATACTCCTTCTTTCTCTCTTTCTCTTTCTCTCTCTGTCTCTCTCTGTGCCCTTAACTAATGAAAGTTCAAAAGGCTATGTATGCAGGTATTGTTACGAGGTGCGTATACAAATCTGCCCAGAATGTGTGTGGCCAAAAACTACACCCCAAAGAGAAATGGACCCTTTTGCATGGAGTCAGGATGTGTGTCCATTTAAAAGGGATCTTTAATCCTTACGCCTAATAAAGAACTTGCCAAAACTAGGCAGTAGAAAAATGTTGGTTTAATTACACAGAAGTAAAAATGACAGAGTATGTGGGTGCTGCTTTAGACAGCAATTTTACAAACATTCTGAACCTCACAAACCTTAATTATATAGAATAAAAGAGTCCCTAACTACACCAAAGCCTGGAGACTAAGTGTAGCAATTTGCCACAGTATTCACACCAAAAGAAAGAAAAACAGGGGAGGGAAAGATTATACCTCATCTTGGAGCAAAGTCAAGGATTTGAGACCTATGCTTTCTATGGGACAAATAAGCAATTTCTGCTCCCATTTCTGTTTTCATTGGAATTCTCTGACATCTCTAGTGTATACACAAATATACTACTAAATTATATTTGCTGGAGGTTAATGCCTAATGAGTTTCTTGTATTGAATTTTGTAAGCAGAACGGATGTCATTGGTTTCATTATTGTCTGCAGCTGTAGTATAAAAAGAAATGGTGGCAGCCCAGGCTAATGAATAAGACCCACTTCCTCAATATGTTAAACTCTGAAGAAACCCATGAAGGTTTGCCTGCCATTGGCAATATTTAAATTAGGGTTGGCTAAACTTTTTCAGACCAAGGGCCTCATTCCCCTTGGCAGCCCTCTTGGGGCCATGTCTCAGAGGTGAGTGCAGCCAAAAGTATATGTGGCCATCTCACACACTGCCTACATATTCTTGCAAACTTGCACACGGGGGGGGGGGAATACATGCATACATATCTAGCAGGATCAGAATTTGTGAGACAGATTGAAAGGGGGGCAAGACAGGATGAAGACATTTTTTTGTGAAATGGGTGGGTCATAAAGGAGGCTACAGGGTGGGTGGGGATATCCTTTTTCTTCTGTTCTAACTCTGTCAGGCTGCTAAACCTTCATGTGCTGCCTCCAAATCCTGATAAAAAATAGAATTTAGCTCAAAATCTGATGTTTCATTGTGGTGAAAATTCAGGGCAGGGACTTGAGGCTTCAGTGAATTCACTACAGCAGCCTCCTGGCATAGTTCACACCATGGCAAAGTCCATCATTTATTTTTGCAATCTATTCTTGTAATAGTTGAACTCTTTCACTACTGACCATCACCCTTTCTGTAAGGTCAAAGAAGACTCATTGAATGGTTCTGTGATTCTATTTATTCCCCCACTATGACAAAGACAGCATCTTAAAAAGCAGAGATATCACCTTGCCAACAAAGGTCCATATAGTTAAAGTCATGGTTTTTCCAGTAGTGATGTATGGAAGTGAGAGCTGGACCATAAAGAAGGCTGATTGCTGAAGAATTGATGCTTTTGAATTATGGTGTTGGAGGAGACTCTTGAGAGTCCCATGGACTGCAAGAAGATCAAATCTATCCATTCTTAAGGAAACCAGCCCTGGGTGCTCACTGGAAGGACAGCTCCTGAAGCTGAGGCTCCAATACTTTGGCCACCTCATGAGAAGAGAAGACTCCCTGGGAAAGAGTTGGGAAAGATGAAGGGCACAAGGAGAAGGGGACGACAGAGGACGAGATGGTTGGACACTGTTCTCAAAGCTACAAACATGAGTTTGACCAAACTCCGGGAGGCAGTAGAAGACAGGAGTGCCTGGCGTGCTCTGGTCCATGGGGTCACAAAGAATCGGACACGACTAAACAACTAAACAACAACAAATGACGAAGTGGAGAGAGAAACCACTGAGATTCCAGAAATTATGTAGTACAGCTGAAATGCAAGCAGTACCTGAGACCTTTTACTGTTTTATCCCTGCAGTAAAAAGAAACAACCATAAAGAATTTTATGCATCTCTAGTTATATTGCTTATATGCTCAATGTTGCCCAGGGTGAGAAACCTGTGAGCATCCAGAGGTTGCTGGACTCTAATTTAAACCTCCTCTGATTATTGATCATGATGGCTGGGGCTGATGGGAGCTGGAGTCCAACATCATCTGAAGAACCACAAGTTTCCCATCCCTGATATGGCCCAGGTAATTTAAAAGCAAGCTTAAAGAAGGAATGGGAAAGCGCCAGCATTAACTGTGATGTGTAAGCATGGGGATTGTTCCCACATATAGAAAAACTATAAAGCAACTTGCATTCTTTAAAATATATAATGGAGCAGAGCTCTTAAAAATATTATTGTATTTCAGCATTGTTTCATATCAAACTTTTTTAAAAACTATGCTAAATCCCTCCCAGATATTTCTAATCTCCAGCATATGATCTTTAATACATACTTCTGTGTGGGTGTTTTCTTAGCATGCTATAGTTTCGAACTATCTGTTGCCTTTCATCCTTCAATCATTACATGAAAGTGTTCACCAATTCATCTCTGGTATTGCTATGAGGAAGAAGAAAGGTTTCCTGTGGAAATTCATAACCTAACATTCCTTGCACTTTTACGTGGTAATTTCACCTATTTAGAAGTAAAATATTGTAATAACAAATCAGATCTTGGTTACCTTTATATTTGCCAAGTACTACATGGTGAATATTACAGTGGGGTTGTCTGATTTCAGTGTAGGGGAAAATGCAGCTTTTTAAACAGAGGCTGGGTAATGATACCTTTTTTGCTCTACCTACTTGCATGTGGCCCACAGAAGGTTATCTAGAAGTGAATGCATAGTTGGGCTAAACAGCACCCCCCCACAATCCCTGCAATAATGTGTGAGCATGAGATCCTTGCCAAAAAGCACTGCTTGTAGGGTGATGATTTTGCAGGAAGAGCGGCCAGAAATCTTTGGACTTTTGAGCCTTGGTGGGTCAGTCAGAGGGCAGCCCAATGGAAGTTTCCCATTGAATTGTACTTCCCTACCCTGGTTTCTATATAGATGAAGGGCAGGTCATAAATATTTTTAATAGCATAAAATAATTATCTGCTTACACAGCGGTCTGTTCATGGCACACAGCCCTTTCTACCTTGCATCTCCCTTTCCTGATCTTTGCCATGATTCAGCAGCAGCGGGAGATGCAAACAAGCCTGGAATTTTCAATTTCTGAGAACAACCTTTCTGCTAACGTGAACCTGAGTTCTTGCCCTGCTAAGCTTAATTGGGTGTCCCTTGGATGGTCCTCTAAATTAATAAAATTGTGGCATTTGTGCTCATCTCTTCTCCCTACAGTGCCCGCAGTGGCATATTTGTATTCTTTAGCACAATGGGACTCAGTCTTAATTGGATTTTCTAGATGCTCTTCTAATACATTCAGTAATAATAATAATACTCATAAATATTGCAGACTTCACTAAATGTAGAACCGCTTGAGGATTTCTAAAGTTTGGGCAAGAAGAAGCTGATAATTGTGGCCTAACTCAAACATACCCTGGCTGTTTGTTAAAAGAATATCATTGAATTAGAAAACTGGAAGAGTTCAAAAGACACCTAGACTAGCCCGCTGCCCAAAGGCAAGTCAACTTGTGATGTCCCATGGATGAATATGCAGAGCCGTAATAAATTGTTGCAATATAAACAGAAAGCAGATGTCCCACAGCTCTTGGCAGCACAAATAGCTCATTGCAAGAGAAGTCATGCCACACAAGGGGCACACACAGAGAGAAATTACACCGGGCAACAATTTTTTACTTTTTGAATGTTGTCTAGATTTCTACAATTGATTTAGGGTATTTTTGCACTGCTGAATCAGGAAATGGCATCCGTTTCTCTCCATCAGGTCAGGTTTTCTGTAAACTGAATGGTGGGCATTGATAAAGGTAAGTACACGTAAATTGCATGTTGCTTCACCATTTTTCAAACTTCAGGGCTTGAACTTCCATTTCTTGGAACTCCTGGAATGCTCAGCGGCAGGGAGGTCTCTCTTCAGAGTCCAACAGTAGTCAGCCATCATGACTGTGTCCCAGTGACCCTGATACCTGGTCTCCATCTCTTTTATGTCCTGATGGAATCTCTCCCCCTGCTCGTCACTCATTGAACCCAGGTTCTCAGGAAACCGGTCCATATGTGAAAATAGGTAGTGCATCTTGACGCTCATGTTGCAGCCCAGGTTTCTGAAAGCAGTCAGCATGTTGTTGACAAGTTCTGTGTAGTTTCTGGCCTTATTGTTGCCAAGAAAGTTCTTCACTACCAGAACAAATGCCTTCCACACTTCCAGTTCCACTTCGTTCATTGAGTTTCCGAACTCTGAATCTCTGATGAGCTGATGGATCTGACGACCGTCAAAGATGCCAGCTTTCAACTTCTCCATGGTCAATCCTGGAAAAGCCTGGCACAAGTAAGTGAAGCAGTCACCATCCTTGTCCAGAGCCTTGGTGAACTGCTTGATTAAGCCGAGCTTGATGTGCAGCGGTGGGAAGAGTATTCTGCCTCTGTCCACCAGAGGGTCGTTGATGATGTTCCTTTCTTTGCAAGGCACCAATTCCTCCCGCACAGGCCAGTCCTTCTTCATGTAATGCTGAGCACGGTCCCTACTATCCCACATGCACAGAAAACATGGGTACTTGGTGAAGCCAGACTGTTGACCCAACAAAAAGTTCACCATCTTCAAGTCAACACAAATAAACCATTTATGCTGATCGTAACCAATTTTCTCCAGCACATGCTTCACCGCTTCATAGTTCTCCTTCAGTGTACTCGAGTGAGCCAGGGGTATAGAGGCAAACTGGTTGCCGTTGTGTAGCAGAACACATTTCAGTGAACGCTTGCTGCTGTCAATGAACAGTCTCCAATCTTTGGGTTCGTACTGTGGCACTCCAAGCTTGAGCAGAAGCTGCACAATATCTGCACAGTACACCAAGTCCTTCTCTTCCGAGAAAAAAAAAATGGAGGTACTCTTGATGCCTGTTGCTCAAGAAGCTGATGCGAGCACTGTCAGAGAGGAGGTTTTCTCCCTTCAATCTGGATGCCAACAGTTCAGCAGAGTCCTTTGAGAAGCTGAGGTCGTGAATTAGATCATTCAACTCCTTTTGGGAAAATGGATGTGGAGCATCATTTTCAAGAACCACTTCTTCTTCATGTCCTTCAACACTGGAGGCATCTTCGTCACTAATGTCAGGAAGTTCTCCGAAGATAGGCACTGGAATTTCAACACAATGAGCTACAGGACGACGTGCTGATTGAAGATCAGGATACTTTGTGGGGCGGCTGCCCCATTAACTTAGTTTTGATCCCCCAACTTTATGCTTTGCTAGACCAATTTATGGAAGATTTCAAGGTTTTATCACTTCAAACTGATCCCTTTTTGACATAATCACCCAGAACTATCGGACCTGAATACTTCTTGTCATTAAAATAATGATTTCCAATCAAAACAATTATTTGACAAGGCATTTAACCCCCACCAACTTCTTCTAAAATGCTCCACACAAGCGTATATGTGAACAAAAACGTAAAAAAAGACATGTGGCCATAGCTCAAAAACTTGACCTGATTGAGCAAAACCAATGTGATTTTTGGATTCAGCACATCAGATTCATCCTAAATCAGCTGAAAAAATGCAGACAACAAATTTGTTGTTGACCAGTGTTATCTGTCAATTTGACATAAGGAGAATTTCTCCCAGTCCTATGACTTTTGGCTTCAATTCATGGCTTTGATTACTTGGGAGTAAACCTGATTGCCTTTAATCAGATTCACTTGAACTTGAATAGTGTAAGGATTCCCCTTGGCCAAACTGCTTAGCACAGACCTTTTTTTTGTTGTTGTCAGTTTCAGGGTTAGGTGAAAATGTCCCTGAATGGATGAATATTGTAATAATATTTGATGTTTGGGTAAATGCTATTAATGTTCAATCAGAGGAGTGTTACCATTATTTAACAGCAATCACAGGTTTGCCACTGTGGTGGCAGAGGAGCCTGGTGACATTCTCATTTGCTGCAGAACAGCCACTCTTATAGGGGGTGGGGGATAGTGGAGATGGCTGCCCACTTTGGGCCATTCTGTGGCAAATAGAATGCCACCAGGCTGCTCTAAACACAGCAGTATTTTTTCTCATGGTTTTTATTTATGCAACTATATCTGTACTGCCTTCTTATAAAATGTCGGGGGGGGGGATACAACAATATAAAAACATTAAAAGCAAATGGCCAACATAAGTTGGGGACATTTTCTGCTCCATTCTAATAAGGATCTTAGACTGATTCAGATGTGATTTCAGTCAAACCTGTTTATTTCTTCTGGTTACCTCCAGCCTGAGAGTGAGTAGGATTAGGTCCATGTCAGTTTATCTTCTAGTGCAAAAAAAGTCAATAGCAGGATTCCAGATGTTGTTGGACCCCAACACCCTTATCTTTGGCCATTGTTCATGCTGCTTGGGTCCATCAACACCTGGAAGATGGCACAATGGCTATCCCTGTTCTAGACAGACACAGTGGCTGGCTAGAAATATAATGGTTTTAGGAGATAGCAAAGAAAGGTAATGTTCTCCTCTGTATGTCAATGTGTGATACTGTACAGTAGTCATGAAATGATGAACATGCCTGAAGAGGACACCAGGTCCTGGGAATTCCGGTCCCTATCCCTCTATTCATTGTTCTTATTTCATAACATACTGACCATCTAACTTTGATCCTGTCTGTGGAATAAATAATTTTCCACACTTTTTATTTTCCTTAGCCTGAGCTGCTTCAATTTCAGTTGCAATGGTTATGGATTTCTCTAATGTCAGATCTGATTCAAGCAGCAGGCATTCTCTAATGTAAGGCGTAACTGTTTGCAATGAGCTTATCTCAAGTAATTTCATCTGCCATGTTTCCAGTCCAAACTCACATGTAATGTGTTCCCTTAAAGCAACTATACTGTTGGTTTTCTTGGTGCAATCTATAGTGTCCATTTACCATGTATACCTTGAGCTCAGAAACTTTTTTTAAAAAGAAGTCATCAACATATATTTCTCACCACAAGGACAAGGACCTAAAATATATGCAATGCTTGTGTTCTAGGGTAATAGATAGTTCACGATTTCTTCATTCAGAAGGGCATAAGTAATTAAGAGCAAATTGTAATATATGTATGTATCAAACAGTCTGATCAAAACAAAAGGAGCCAGAGAAATAAAATTTATGGCTAGAAAATTAGTTTTGGATAGGGGAAAGACAGATTCAAATTTCTACTCTGCTATGAAACTCACTATGAAAAAAATGGAGTTATTGACTGTTATAGTTCAGAACTTAACTGGTTAAATTCCCTGGTGTGTGTCACCTGCTGACGTCAGCTTACAGCTGGGCGGAGACAGAACTTTTAGAAGCTAAGGAGGAGGAGTTTTTCCCTGTACCCTTCACTTCTCTCTGTGTATCTGTGAGAGAGACATGGCTGAAAGAAGCCCTGGTCTTTGATGCTGTAATGTTTTAATAAAGAGCTGTAAATAGACGAACCTGTCTATGTGTGCTTACAAGGAGCAAGACTGCTTTACACGCTGTGTTCTACTCTGCTAAAAGCCGTGACTGAGAAGAGACAGCAGGAGTTATTGCGCAGCTTGGGAGGAAGCGTGCCGGACCGCTGTAAGTGATTGATTGGGATCGTAAAGCTGTCTGAAGTCGCGGCCCTATCGATCAGGGAGGATCGATATATATCCGAACAGGTTATGGAAGGTCAGACAACGCTCGTAAAGCAGTCGGTGTGAGCTCCAGGAATGTTTTTGAAGTCAGCGATCTGCGGCTGAGGAGCGGAACGGGAGCTGACTGGATGCCGGAGAGCAAGAATGATTAATTGCCTGCTTCCGAGAGGCAGTGAGAGCTTCTGATACACAGAGAGCTGGAGCTAAAAAGCAGCTAAGAGCTGGAGGCTGGGACGCAGCCGATAACGTTTCTCCACGGAAGGGAGAGCCAAGCAGCTGGTACGGAGTAAGTACAGCTTGAGGGGCACCTTGGGAGAACGGGAGAACGGGAGAAGATGGCTGAAAGCCAGAATATACCGCTGGAAAAGCTCACTCTAAAGAGTTGGGCAACGTGGTCCAGAAGAATAAGGGGGTTGTTCTTGGTCGAAGGGCTCTGGGAAGCAAACCAGTGGGAGCCAAGAAAAGAAATACCCCTTGGCTGGCCAGCAGCTGGAGCAGGCGATGCAAGCTGTGGGGCTGTATTGGCTGAAGATAGCCAGAGGCTGCATCAAGAGCTAGAGATGCTCAAAGCATGCGTTGATGCATCACTGAGGCCTCATTTGGAGGGCGTAACGACAGCGTGGGCTGCCTGGAATTTGCTGAAGGGCTTGTGTGAGGCGTCAGCGAAAGGCCAGAGTCCTGGAGGAAGCCCAGGAGAGGCGGAAGGATGCCCAGAAAGCCCAATGGGGGCTGGGACAGTGTTGGGGAGCTGTTGTAGTGCTTCTACACGTCTGTGTGATGGACTGAGTCCTGGAGAGGCTGGACTGGCAGGCCCTGTTCCCGATGTCTTGGCCTCTAAGAGCGCTAGTGAGCAGATCGGGGGGGCGAAGAGTTCCAAAGGCGAGTTTAAAGAACTTTCCCTTTGTGCTGAAGCAGAGAGCAGCTTCAGGGGGGGCCAGGCTGGTGGAAGGCGCCGTTCCAGAAGGAGGAAGGCCAGGCCAGCTGGGAGGAGCCCCGGGCAGTGTTTTTCCACTGGAGTTCAACGTCGGCGTGGCAGTTGCCCCCACCGGAGCACACAGGCGCGGCAGGATGTTGTCAAGGACACTTCCCATGGGAATCAGGCGGGTTTCCATGGCAACAGGCCTGGGAAGACAGGCAGGCGTGGAACTGAGCCAGGTGGCCGTGGTAAACAGCAGGGAGAAGAGTCTTATCAGGTCTCAGCGAGTATGGCAGTGTTCGAAGACGGCCGAGTGGAAAATTCCGAGATGGCCTTTGTAATAGACTCTGCAGCTAATCGCAACATGGTTCCAGAGACCCCTGCAGTCGAGAGGTGGAATTGCACGGCAGTTCCGAAGGGACAAACTATTAAGTTCGCGAATGGACAGAAAACTAGAGTTTTCAAGTGCACTAATGCCTATTTTTGTGTTTTACAGGAGTCGGTGGATTTTTGTATTGTTCCAGAGATTCATCATTGTTTGTTATCTGTGCCTTATTTGTTAAGTAAGGGGTTCAAGGTTTGTTTTGAAAATGATGTCTGCACAATCTCCAAAGGGGGGAGGTTACTGGCCAAAGTGCGGAAGGGACAGAATGATCTTTTCATTCTTAAAACGTCTCTTGGAGGTGAGGGGAAGGTTGAGAAAGCACAAGCGTTGCGTGCTACAGTTCCCAACCAGCGTGCTACAATTCCCGGTCATGTTACATGTGCATGCGTATGGCATCAGAGAACGATTCACAATCCTTTAGAGGATTTGCAGGCGTTGCCTGAGGTTGCCACAGGTTGTAAGATTAGAAATTGTCAAAGTGCCATTAATTGTGACACTTGCAAGCAGGCAAAGGTGAGAGGGTGCAGTTACCCAAAGGTGGAACGGGTAGCCACCAAACCTTTTGAGCTGGTACACATAGATTTGTCCAGTCCTGTCAAGGCACAGAGTCTAGGGGGGGGGCAGGTTTCTGCTAACTTTTCTGGATGATTTCTCGCAGAATTCCTGGACTCACGGTCTCAAATCCAGGGAGGATGCAGCACAGCTGATCAAGAGCTGGATTGAGGGGGTGGAACTAAGGTTTTCCACCAGGGTTCAAGCGATCATCAGTGACAGAAATGCTAAGTACACTGGTTCTGCGTTGCAGAAGTTCTTTCAGAAGAGAGGGATACGACACACAGTTATTTCACCCCAGCAAGGGGGGGTGGCAGAGCTGAGGAGTGGAGCTCTGGTTAAGGCTGCACAGGTGATGCTGAAAGAAGCCAGGTTACCTCCTGAGTTTTGGCTGGAGGCTACGAGGGCTGTGTCATTCACCTGGAATAGGACCTACAATTCGCTGGTAGGTGACACTCCGTTTTCTCTGTTAAATGGCCGAAAACCCCAGGTTCACTTTCTGCGCAAGTTTGGGTCTCCTGCGGTTATCTCTGTGCCTGAGGCTTTGCGAGGGCCAGATGGAGCCAAAGTCCAGAAAATGATCTTCTGTGGGTATGAGCCAGAAGCCCGTGCATGGCGATTTGCCTACCCGTCAGGTGATCAGAGTAAGGTGCTGATCAGTAAACACGCTGAGTTCTTAGAGGAGGTTGTAAAGTCAAAGACTCCTGTCAGGCGTGATGTTCTCTCAGAATGTCTCTCTGATCCAGAAGACAGTTCTGATGAGGCAGAGGAAGAAGGGGCTGAGGCTGCTGATGACGACCAGGTCACTGACCAGGGTCAGGAGCAGGATAGGGCATCTCCACAAGCTGTTAAGAGACAGCCCAAGAGTACGCCTAGTTCTCCTGTGAGTGTAATGGAGAGGATTCGAAGACGCTTTAAGTCAGAGGGTGAATTCCATGATGCAGAGGACACACCTGCTGATCAAAGTGAGTCAGAGGAAACACCTGAGTTTGTGCCTAGGAGGTCCAGTCGCACAACTAAAGGTATCCCACCAGAGAGGTATCAGGCCACAGGTGCGTGGGTAAGTTTCGCACAGTGCGATTCTGAGAGTTGTGAGGTGGTTCCACAAATGCCAAACAGGTTTGCCAAGGGAGAGCACAAGGCATTGGGGAAGGGATCGATCTCACAAGGTGTTACTGAAGATGTTGCACAGGTATCACGCAGGGACACAAGGGGGGGTGTTATAGTTCAGAACTTAACTGGTTAAATTCCCTGGTGTGTGTCACCTGCTGACGTCAGCTTACAGCTGGGCGGAGACAGAACTTTTAGAAGCTAAGGAGGAGGAGTTTTTCCCTGTACCCTTCACTTCTCTCTGTGTATCTGTGAGAGAGACATGGCTGAAAGAAGCCCTGGTCTTTGATGCTGTAATGTTTTAATAAAGAGCTGTAAATAGACGAACCTGTCTATGTGTGCTTACAAGGAGCAAGACTGCTTTACACGCTGTGTTCTACTCTGCTAAAAGCCGTGACTGAGAAGAGACAGCAGGAGTTATTGCGCAGCTTGGGAGGAAGCGTGCCGGACCGCTGTAAGTGATTGATTGGGATCGTAAAGCTGTCTGAAGTTGCGGCCCTATCGATTAGGGAGGATCGATATATATCCGAACATTGACTACCTTATAATCCTCTGCTAAGGATGTTTCACACCTCTTTTTGTTATAGTGTTATAGTGTCAGCAATTTCACATTTGAACTCCATAATAATCTGGTGTATGGTTTCTGGAATCAATGACTGGTTAAGTTCCATTCAATCACTTTGTCCTAGAGTTTAATCTTGCTTTATACTTCTGTTTTACCTAGTGCCCTCTTCACCCAAGGTAGGTTAGGCACAAATCTCTAGCCCAGTGTTTCCCAACCTTGGGTCCCCAGCTGTTTTTGGACTACAATTCCCATCACCCCTGACCAATGGTATTGCTAGCTAGGGATGATGGGAGTTGTAGTCCAAAACCAGCTGGAGACCCAAGGTTGGGAAACACTGCTCTAGCCAATATATTCTGCAGTGGAAACCAATGCAGTTCATTTACCTTTTTTGCAATCACTCTATTACCCTTCAATAAGCCTTTTTACTGGCTCCAAAGCTACTTTCCTGGTTCTGGGTGTTTTATTGTTTTTAGAAGAAATTCAGAAATATATTCATCAACTGCTGTTGACTTTGCTTTATTGGGATTTTTCTATATACATACACGCTGAATTTGCTAGGACTATAGTCACTGTTGCTGAGTTGTTTCAGAGTGACCTACAACTTCAGCCAGTTCCTGGGCTCCTTGTAGAATTAAAATGAAACCTGACTTCTCTCTCTCTACTCAGCTACATGCAGTAGAGGCTGGTCCATTAAGGCAAATGGGCTGCTGTCCCACCAACCTCCACCAACCTCTGCAGTCAGCCCCTACATGCCTGCCTTCTTACTTACAGGTCCAGGGGGTAGTACTGCCTGTCAACTTCCCCTTCCACTCACCTTAGCCTCATTGTTGCTCCTTAACAGGGAAGAGGATGGGAACAAAGGAACTTGACTGTGCCTCCCATTAGCTCCTGTTCCCCCTACTATGAGCGCTCTGCTTTTACTCCACTAGTCCCAATGGGCACCATCTACCACCAGTGGTGACTATTACTCATTGGGAACCATAGGATAGAAGACAGAGAGGCCAATAGTAGGTGGAGTCAGAGCTAATGACAGACTAAGCCAATTCTAGTTTTACCTGCATTCCCTCCCCCTGTTATTATTTATTGCACCCTACCTCATAAGTTATATAGAACACATTCTTTTGAGTTCTATAAAAGCATCACTGAGACCTCTGACAATAATGGTCAGCAAAATCCTCTGGAATGGGTGGAGTTAAGATGGTAGGCATATTGGAACTGGCTCAGAGCAGGCTGGGGTGCTGTTAATCTCTAATTGGGTAGCAATAACCAATTCTACAGTGAAGTGTTCCCTCTCTAAGTAGGCAGAACAGAGGAAGGAGTTGATCCAGAACTGAATTTAGAACAAGTAGAATGCTTGGTAGCTTTTGCTTCATCCAATATAACGTGGAAATAAGATGAGCAGAAAAATGTTCCCATCAACCAGTCCACTTCAGGCAGTGCTGTTTTACAAAGGCAACATGACTCACCTGGGACTTGAAGTCTGCATTCACATATCAAGCTAAGTTAAAGTAAAGCTAAAAACAAGCATGAAAGACTATATAACCAAATATTTTCAATAGAGGCCGGTAAATGTGACCAAGTTTGCACATTGATGCTTTAACAAGAGCAGACCAGTTTGAAGTTTGGTATGTGATGATTCATCAGTCCAGCCCACAAGTTGAGTCACATTCATCATTCTACTTAGAAAGAAAGAAAGAAAAAAAGAAAGATAGAAAACAACCTAGGACGACATCTTGTGTCCGTCCATCTTTCTACCTAGCCTAGTATTCATTACTCTGACAGGCAGTGGCTTTTGTGGCAAAGGTATTCTTTTAACTGGAAATATCAGAGGCTGAACTTGGGGCCTTCTGTGGCAAAGAGAGAGAGAGAGAGAGCGCAATGAAGGAAGGGTGGGGGAGGGCAGCATGCACAAGTCCACTGCCGGTAGTGTTAGCAGCACAGTAGTGTATTTATTTGAATTGGCTGCCAGGATGGACAAATTTGTCATTTTTGGTTTCTATCTGTTTCTCATTTGTCCAGTCTTAAATTCAGTCCAGTCTTAAATTCTATTTTTAAAAAAATCCTCCTGAAAATTCACCTGCACATTAGTGCAAAATCCTCTTAATATGCTTATTTTTGTATGTGCTTTTCCCAGATATAAACACTTTTGCAAACAATTTCCTCAAATACGGTGCATTTTAAATGCTATTTTCACAAAGATATGCACACTTTCCCCTAATATACACGTGTTTGCACACATTACTGTATTTGGTTGCAGAACTGTGTGGTAAAATTCAGAGAAGTGTAAATGTCAAAGGATATCTGGGTTTCAGTTCCCATGTTTTGAAATGTGCAAATTAGGTAGTTTCGCTTTAAAAACTTGAACGAACCAAATTTATCCCTCATCACTACTTGACAGTCAAGTGTCATTTTGTGTTATGCTATCTTTGTATGATGTTGATTAGGGGCTTGGGGAGAGGAATCACAATTACCGAAGAAGCAAGTTTTGTGCTTTTCTGTCCTTTTTATGAAGGTTGAACATTTCTGGTAATGAAAACCTTCTTAAAAGGCGGCAAAATTGATATTAATTCCAATTAAGGGAATATTCTTATGCTGAAGCACTCATTACCATAGTAACTGTAGTGCCAATGCAAACCACTGCCTTCAATGGAAATGAAATCTCATGGATCATTATAAGACCATGAAAGATTTTGCTAGACAAAACCACCCTTGTCATCACTGTATTTTAAATAAATTTCCCATACCAACGTAGCATTTTAATTAATATTATGCTGGTTCCCCTACCCCACCACATCCTTCTTAAAATGGCATCTAATTACATAAACAATAATAAATCACTTAAAATTAGCATCTTGAAACCTAGAATTTTATGCCTAATAAAAACTCAGCTCTAATTGCAACAAGTGGATACTCTTGACTTCCTAATCACATCCCACAATATAAATATTCAGAGATTATATTATTTTATTGAATACACACTGGAGGAAAAAATTACGTATTCCAGTCAAATTTATATTCTTCTGTAATTTATCTTGCCGCTGTCCAGTAATATTAGGATCTAAAATCAGTAATTTGCAAAGTTTATCCATATTCTTGCATAATAATATTGTGAAAAAATAATTGTTTATTTTTCAAGTCTTAAGTGATGCTTTCCCCCTTCTTTCTAGCCAAGCACAAGCTTATTTTACATCTGATCAGATATAATTATTTTATTCTTTCATAAATTTGTCAATCACTTTATCTTGCCCAGGGAAACCCAAAGTAGCTTATAGCCACACTAGAAAGAGAAAATGGCAGGACATTGATCTACTAAACTGGTTCTGATACTTCTTCCCTACTGTGATCTCTCATGATAATGTTAAGACTATAGCCTCATTCAGGCTTTGCTCATTGTGTGAGGGAGGACAGCATGAAGTACTATAGCTCACCTAGGGCATCCAAACAAAGTTTTATACTACCCAATTCAATCCCAACAGGCTTACTACGGAATAAGTTAACCAGAACAAACATTGATGAAAGTTTACTTTTTCTTATTAGGAAATTATACACCTCCACGAACTGCCAGGTGAAATGTTCCCAATTAGGCAAGCTTACTCCAAACATTATCACCACCAAAGGGATGAAAC
The DNA here is from genome assembly GCF_964234715.1 of Podarcis melisellensis. Classification (NCBI taxonomy): domain Eukaryota; kingdom Metazoa; phylum Chordata; class Lepidosauria; order Squamata; family Lacertidae; genus Podarcis; species Podarcis melisellensis. The sequence goes on from NC_138531.1 coordinate 62,295,796, forward strand.
AGGGTTGTGTCTTAGACCCTCACAGGTTTGATCTTTTTCTAAATGAACTTGTTCCCTGTTTATGTTGGGTTGATGGGCATTGCCCGTAGCTTAGCTCAAGCATTCTATTATATGCTGAAGATGCAATCATTTTGTCTTGCACAAGAGTCTGCCTGAAGTGGCTCCTGAAGCGTTTTCTGAGGTCCTGGAAGCCACATGGTTGTGAATTTAGTGGCACTTCTAATAAAATGCCTCTTGGAAAAACCAATGCTGTTGGAATCCCCGCAATGGGGTGAGCTCCCGTTGTTCGGTCCCAGCTCCTGCCAACCTATCAGTTTGAAAGCATGTCAAAGTGCAAGTAGATAAATAGGTACCTCTCCAGTGGGAAGGTAAACGTCATTTCCACGCACTGCTCTGGTTCGCCAGAAGTGGCTTAGTCATGCTGGCCACGTGACCCAGAAGCTATACACTGGCCCCCTTGGCCAATAAAGCGAGATGAGCACCGCAACCCCAAAGTCGTTCGTGACTGGACCTAACAGTCCTTTTACCTTTACCTTACCTTTACCTTACCAGTACTTCAGCTATATCCTGCTTATTCTTCCATAGAGGGAACCAATATGTTCCTGCTGCACTAAATGTTTTTAATGCCAAAGTAAATCCAAAACTATTGTATGGCACACCGTTATGGATTGCTTCAGTTGATCACTCACTGGAATGCAACCAATCAAAAATCCTTCATAAAATCCTGGGTATGCCAAACTATGTTCTCTACCCAGCCTTGTAGCTGGAAACTAGACAAGGGCTTATCTATATGCTGGATTCCCACTACTCCAAATGGTTAGATTGTATCGAGTAAAATTAAAACCCTCAGCCTATCCCTGAACTCACTGCTTACGTTCCCACTGTTGGAAGCATTTCAAACAATTAAGCGCACTGTAGATTTCTAGAGACTGAATTTCAAATACTTAGTAGTGCAGCCAATAAATCTTGCTCACTATTGAGGTTAAGGATCCTACCTTTGTTTGGCCAGGCCACTCCATATATACACCACTTATATGACACCCCCCCAACATATTTTTTTTCCCTCTTGCAATGTTTAAAGTCATGCCACCTGCAATCCTACAAGGAAATTTCTCAAAAAATCTACATTCAGAATTGTCCTAGTGGTATAAAACAAGTCAAAACCATTGCACATATTTGATTTCACTGCCCATTTTACACACAAAAATCTGCAACAAATATTTAAACCTCATGCTAAAAGAAAGGTTAATTGTTCTGACTTTTCCAAGGTTCACTTTTTATTGAACAGTCGTAGGCATATTACAGAGAATGTAGCAAATTTTCTGAGACATGCTATGAAAATATGTCGCTGTAAGCCTTGAGAGGCACTTTTTAACCTTATTGAGCTTGTATTGGTTTTATCCTAAAATTTCTCCTTTTATAAACAGACTCCAGTTTTATGCTCTGACTTGTATACTTTTGTATCCTCTTTATGCCAATAAAGGAGACTGATTGAGTGAGTGAATGATTTGCTGCCCTACCAAATGTCAAATATGGCCCGTGGGAAGTGGGGGAGATAACTGGTCTGGCCTGCTTGCCAGATCCCATTCCTTAGCCCTTCATTATTGCCACTAAATACCAGGGGCAGGATCACACTATGGAATAGCTTCTTTTATTATTACCAATAGTACTACACTTATTAGACAGGATAAGAATAATTAGCTAGGGGTGTGTGTGCTGTTTTGATGGCATGCTCATAGTATGATTACCCTGTGCAGTATCAGTAACACATGAGCACATACTCCCTAGCTTTATTAGGGATTTGGGTATCTGCTTTAGTCTGTCACCACTTCTGAAGCTTATTAGAACAGGTCTACGGGCTTAATTTAGAGAGAGAGAAAATACAAAATGTTTGGCATCAGTTTATAAAGATACAATTCCTAGAAAAACAGTCTCTCTTTAAACCAGGGGTAGCTTTCTAGCTGTTGCTGGAATCTAATTCCCATCAGCCCTGACAGTATGATTAATGGTCAAAATTGATGGAAGTTGGAGTCCATTAACACAGGTTGACACAGAGGGACACAGGTTGCCCATCCCTGCCTTTAATCCATTGGAAATAAAGGGATATCTGTCTACTGCTCTTGTCTGCCCTGATTAAGAATGGTTAACTAATCATTGTGAGGTGTTGGTGTAATATCAGCAGGGCTATGTGGATGCCTAGGACGAATAGGCTGGTGGCTACATGGTGGTTCCTAACCCTCACGAAACACCAAACCCAACTTACCATTGTAGCTGGAACTGGGGAAGGGTTGTGGTCTTCCAATTCTCTACAATATATCTGTTTGTTGCACCAATAATAGTGTAAGCTCAACATAATCAACAGAAAAATTCTGGATAGAGTAAGGTTTTAGGATAAAAATATGTTCTGTTATTCTATTATACTACAGATGTGTACACAAAGGAAGACATAATGAAGGTAGAAATGCTTGTTCTGTCTTTCTGGACACAATTTATGTCATCTATCCAATCCCCTAAGGACTAAAGTGTCTTAAATTTCATTTGTTTAAATGTTGTGCTCCAATAATGTTTTCTTAAGTTAGCCAGTAAATTTTGAAGAATATTTTTTTTCTTGCAGGAGATATGTTCAGAGAATCCATTAACAAATAAGGTTTGTGTTCATACTTCCTACACACTGTTTTCAAAATTGATCCCTAAGGGGCTAATTAAATATTATGCACTTTTCTTTTCTTTTTTCAGAAAAAAAGGGAAAAGGAACTTTTGTGCTGAAAATAACTGAGAAACCAAAATCTCCCAAAAGGTGCTATCTTTCTTATTTTGAAAACCTCCAGAGAATTAGAGAAATCTCCATGTGCTCATTTCTAGATGCTGCTGCAAGATGAGAAAATAAGCATGGTTGGACAAATCATAATTAGTAGCTCTGTACTTGGTAATAAATACTCCAGTGCCTGGACTCTTGATGCTACAGTGTGGCTCAGTGGCTTCAGCAAAGGGTATATTCTGAGTTTTCATTGCTGTCAGCATTGGTCAATACATTCTCAGGGATGAAAAGATTTCCTTTAATTCATTCCTTTACTATTCTGGTTTGCTCTCTATTCATTCTTCCTGATTTTTTGTTTATAAAGGATAATTTCTAAAATTAGTTCTAGAATAGGTGCATGCATAGCTTGTTAGAGTTTGCTATTACTTCAGCTCATTTGCACAATTTTTTTTGCTTCCATGTTAGCAATGCACATATGTCGATAGACCACAAAAAAGCAAAGTTTGTGCATGTGATTGAATAAATTTGACAGCACAATCCTGTGTGAGCTTCCTCAGAAGTAAGCATCATTACTCACAACAGAGTTTACTCAGTGGTGTAGGCAGTGTTTTTTTCGGGGGGGGGGAACGCAGGGGTATACAACCCCTAAACAGTTTGTGAATCTTTCTACTTTTCTCCATTTACTGTAATTTATTTTCCCCTGATTTGAACTATAAAATGGTGATTTTCTTGAGTCAAAATGAGAGTACCCCTCAACAATTTTTTTAAAAGAAAAGAAGCACTGGGTATTGGTATAGGATCACAGCCTTAGCATGTTTTGTTACTGTTGTTGTTGAAGTGCACATGGAGTTGTGTATCAATCAAGATTGCTTTTATGGTGTTTTATCAGTGTATGCATCTGCACTTGTCATACAGAAGGATGAAAAGACTCAAATGAAGTAAAATACATGAAAGCTTCAGCAAAGTATGTTCCTTCACATTTCCTCTGTACAAAATTCAGAAATGGAAAAAATGGTGAATTCCTAATGAATTGGTTTTAGCTTGGAAACAAAGCTAGGCATTTGGCACTCCAAAAACTGAGTGTGCTTGTGAAGGAATTCAGATTAGCTCTATTTCAGAAGTATCCTTAATTTTAGCATATACTCATTCAGAGATTGCATAGCCTCACCATAATCCACAAATACCAGAATTCACTTCTTGCCGTTTCATCATTGATTTTTTCCATTGACTTGTTCACTCTTCACAGTAATACCTGACTTTTTTCAGATGGCAAACAGAAAAACAGTGCAAAATCCCTTTGTGACTTCCTTGTTCCTGCTTACTACCCAAAGAAGCCAGGCATTGCTCATGGGTCTGAGTAAACAAACATGGCAACAGATATATCAGCACTGCAGAGAGGCTGGAATTGGACTCAGATCGGTTGTAGCAATGGCCAGAGCTGATAGCTGATTCTTTTTGCTCTTCATCTTTATTGATGGAAAATGGTATAATTTTATAACCCAATTATTATGTTGTTTTTACCCTGAACACATACCAAGATAATGAGCTCATGTCTGCAAGTAACAAAGGAAACAAATGTTGCTAGGTAAGATTTTGAAAATGCTGAGATTTGAAGAAGTTGAGGGCTGTCCATTTTGCGCATTATGCTTAACTTGACAGAATGTATGTGAACCTGCCCTGAATCAGAAAGTAAAGTTGTTGGTAGTTTCCTTACGTAAAGTACTATAGTATAAACATGTGTCCTGTGTAGCCTCAGAAGTACTATAACAGATATCAACTCTGCTAATGGCAATATTGAACAGCTAAAAGATCAGAGTAGACATTTTAAGGACTTTGGCAAAATCCTTAAAAAAAAAAAGGAGTGGAAGGAAGATGTTTTGAAATGCTAATTTTAAAATATCACAGTAACGATATATAAAGTTAATTAATTCATATGCATGGAAAGTCTTTAGAACATATAATTTTAAGCGGAATTCAGTCCTAGAAATGTATTGACTTTTATGAAATCTTATGAATATGTGACCTCAATGGCATGGAAATTAGAAGATCACATTCAGTTTCCTAACATGTTACTGCTACATGTTTGCAGCTTTCATATATTGCCACAATATTCTATTGCCTCCGGCATAGAAAGGCAAGATATATGTATACGAAATAATAAGCAAAGTGTTATTCACACACACTCATGTGTATTATTTATCATTAGATGACTGCAACATCAAGTGGTGACTTTTTGTGTGAATGAATAATCACAGATCAAATATTACAGATACAACTTCTGTGCCACTGCAAAGACCATGCTTTTCAATTCAGTGGTCTAGGCACATAGCTGTGCAACATTAAATGATACACAACTGACCTGGACCATCTCTACCATTATGTAGAGGAAGGGAACAGTCAAGCAGCAGGTGCTCACGGGCAGCAGCAGTAACTCCTAGCTGTTCATTTGTTTCATAAAATTTATACACCACTTGATTGTAAAAAACAACAACCCCTAAAACCACAAAAAATGAGAGAAAAATCACAACCATACTTTAAAACATATAAAAGTTAAAATACTAAAACAGATTAAAATTACCTCAAACTTTCTAGGCATCTGGCTAGACAAGAATGTTTTTAGCAGACACTGGAAAGAGTACAGTGAAACTCCTTGCGTGATCTCAATAGAAAGGGAGTTCCAAAGTGCAGGTGATGCCTCATTAAACAATCCAGTTCTTACAAATGGGTATTATGTGGCACCTGTAGTGGCAGTGCCACTGATCAAAGCAGTCAAGTGGGCACATGTTGGGTAAAGCGATCTCATAGATAAAGTGGCCCCAAGGTGTTAAGGGCTTTACATGGCAATAGTAACATCTTGAACTTGGCCCAGTGCAGATCTCTGAGCACAGGTGTTATATGCTGCCAGGGCTTCACTCCTGCTGGCAATCATGCTGCAGCATTCTGCACTAACTGAAGCTTCTGGATCAAGCATGAAGGGAGCCCTATATATATAGCCCATTGCAGCAACCACGGTATTGAAGTAACCAGAGCATGAACTATTGTGGCAAGGCTTTCCCAGTCCAGGAATGGCTACAGCTGTCGAACCAGCCACAGTTGGTTAAAGGCCTCTCTAGACAATGAGCTTCCAGGAACAGAGCTGGATCTAGAAGCCCCCCTAAACTGCAAACCTACTCTTTCAGGGGGACTACAACCCCATCCAGGTTAGGCAACTGACCAATTTCTCAGACAAGACTCATCCACAGTGTCTCTGTATTGCCAGGACCCAAGCTCAGCTCGTTTTTCCTCAACTGCTCCCCTGACTCCCAGTCATCCACCTCTATTTCCATATCACCTGTCTTGGGCCCCTAATCTGGTCTGCTGTCTCAGGTGTGGTGGTGCAATCCTGTCACTGGTGGCGAAGTAAAATTCAGCTGCTGAAGAGAGTAAAAATGCCATCTAGTTCTCCTCCTCAGGCAGCAGAATTAAATACCATTTAATTCAGAAGAGTTCTTTAATCATTTATAGCGGTGCCACAGGATTGAAAACTTTTAACTAGCCTTAGGGACAGCTGTTCTCCCTAGAGATCTTGATGTTAAGTCAGCTAAGCCCTGCCCTGTTGGTCTTGGCTATTCCTTAAGCTGTTCAAATAAAGCAGCAACCAATCCATTACTTTATGACAGGATTGAATAAGCTGACTCATCCCTGAAAAGCAGCTTCTCAAGTGAAAAACACTGGGGCTTTCTTAGCTCATTACAATCAGTTATTTTAATAGCAACTCTCAAGATCTCCCCTCTTCTTCCCTCCTCTTTAGGGGCTGATAACTTACAATTTTGCCCCATATCTTCCAGCCTTTAAAAGCTGCAATTTTCCATCAACGCATGCTGAAGTACTCAAGCAGCATTGCCATGGGCTGAACATATTATGGGCATATCAAGCTGATACTTCAGAGACTGACTTTTGGCAACTTTCAAAAACCTGTGGCTATGACTACGTCTCTGTGTTTGATGCTGACGGGACTGACATCACGTAGCAGCAAGACTGAAAGCAGCAGGAGCTGTGTCAGGTTCTCAGGGCTCCTGCCACTCTAGTTCTGCTCCCCACTCTTGAGATGTGGTGAAACAGAGGTTAACAGCACCATAGTTGCAGCTCCTGCTCTGGCTATAGAGACCAATACAACTGGTGCAGATGAAGGCATCCAGTTGTGCTGCTACAAGTGCACCATGGTGTTTATTACCTCTGTGTTCCTCCCAATGGTTATTCCTCCTCTGGTCACTGCTATGGATACATGACCTGACTGTGTCTCCAGGCACTGCAAGGGTCCTCTGCAAGGGTTTTCCACATGGCGGAGTTGATGTTGCTAGCCTTTATTTCAGACATTGCACTGGCTGTCGGAGACACCTTAATGATCCTTACTGGTCATCACTGTGCTGGTAGTTTGGGCTAGCATATCTCCCGATGGCACCTCTTCCTCCTTGTCACACAAACAGGAGATGGGATCCTCCTTAATGAGTGTCCTGGTTGCGCACGTGCCCCTGACACACACACACACACACACTGGGTTGTAGGTGCAGGGCGTGCCCCAGGCCTTGTCTGTAGGGCTCCACAATCACACCAGGCCGTTTGAGACAATCCAATGCAGGTGGTGTGATGGGGAGGGGCTTTAAAAGTGGCCGCACAATGTGACTGAGGTACTTGCTTTGTGCTGCCAAACACCTACCCTCCCATCCCTATTTGTTGGTGTTGCTGCTTTGGCCTTGCTTCAGATATTGATTGGTCGGCTGCTTTGGAACAGGGGCCAGGTAGGATTTTTTTTCTCCATTTGGCAAATTGGCTTGGTTTTCACCTATCCCCTTAGCAATAGTTACAACTTTGTAAAGTTTGGCAGTTAGGCATTGGCTTAGTGAAGTGTGTGGGAGGGGAGGTGCGGCCATCATCTGCCCCTCCATAAATATGAGTATTCTGGTAAAGGAATCTGGGGGTCCTGGATCTCTTCCACTTGAGGGGCTAGGGCCAAGCATGGACCACAGGAACCTCGGGGTGAGCTTTGGTTGGTATTCATCGATGTTGCTCCCTCATTTGGTGTTTACCCTTCTAGACTACCTGTCAGAGAGGCAGGAGGCAGTTATAATTGGTTGCCAATGCCTAAGCCAATACCACTCACTTTGCTGTAATCAATAAAGTTGTGGCCTAAATTTTGCCCAAAATTTAAAACAAAAATTATGTGTCATTGTGTAGTTATTTACTTGGGGGTGGGCTTGGGGGTTTTGGAGCACAACTGTGTTTCCATGGACAATATCTAATTGCTTGGGAAGCCTTGGCTTAGAGAGGGGACTATGGAAATACATTCTAAAAGGGTCATGTTAAAATCATGGTCTAGGCTTGTCTGCTATGTGGTTTAAGTGGTGAATATAGTTTCAATGAGGTGTGTTTTCAGAAAAATTAATTCACTTCCATTTTAGTCAGTCCATCCAGAATTATAATTTGTAAAAGAAATAAATGACCACTTATTTAGGTTCAATAAATGAGAGTATTGATAGCAATCAGCAAGGAAACATAAAACTAGGCAATAGGATTATATACGGTATTTACAGAATATTCATACCTAAATATAAAGGAAAGAAGGAGAAGACTGTTAACACCTTGACTTGAATGTGAGTTAGTTGTTTTTCACCCATGTCAGACATGCAGGAGACATCAGGACATCACACTCTTCTTATATTACCTTCTTCCTGAATCAGGAAATGCATTCACCTTCGTGTTGCTGCAGCCCAAAGTGAGGCAAGGTCTTTCCCACATGACATTTGGCACCCTGCCACCTCATTCATTCCAGAAGATGAGAGGGGTTCTCATTGCCTAAGGCAACCCACTCTGTGGAATTATGGACTGCTTAACGTCAAAGCTAAGGAAGGTGTGTGTGTGTGTGTGTGTGTGTGTGTGTATACTGAAGCACAATACATTAAATCATGACAAGGTCAAAGCAGTTGGAAAACTTGATTCTTTTAAATGTTGCAAAACAATCAAGCTGTGATATAATGGAATGAACTTACTGATCTTCCTTTTGCCCTCTCTTTCATCATTTGTCACGCATTTATCTCTTCTTCCCCTCCCCTGTTAGAGGACAGGCTCATCAGGGCTAAGTCTACATTTTTAAAGGTCAGGATGTGGGTGGTTTGGCAGCACCCAGTCACTTCTGTTCTTCCTCAAGCTGCAAGCAGAATACCTATTTTGCTTCCAGACCTCTATGATTCAAATGAGATTCAAAGTGGGAAATCCCAGTTTCCCCAGTCCCAAAAGTTGGGTAAGGGATTTTTTCCTTGTTCAGGGACTATGGAGTGAGTCCACACTACCACCCTTACATTGAAATCCCAGTTGAAATTGTCCCCCATGCCTGCATTTTAGAAGGGGGGAAAGAAGCAGAAATAAAGGTAATGCTTTTCGGAATGGGAACTGTTAATGTAATATTTATAAAGAGGAGGGGATGACCACAGAGAAGGAAATGGCTAAAGCATTCTATATATGCCATAACCACTGCATGCATGCATGCATGCATGCGCTCTCTCTCTCTCTCTCTCTCTCTGTGTGTGTGTGTGTGTGTGTGTGTGATATTTCATCTACACCTGATTACAAGGATGGGGGGAAGATTCAGTTCACTTTGCATTCTAAACTAAACTTGACAGATTCATTCATCTTTAGAAGGCTGAACAGCTGTTCCATTGTATTTTCTTTTCTAGGTTTGATATTCAGAGTTCCAGACAAAAATGGAAAACATGGGAGGAGGAGATTTTGTTCACAATGTCTTGTAAATGCCATATAAAGAATGACCATCAGGTGGTTATTCCTCTGAAAACGTCCAGTATGGAAGCAGCCTTTTGACTGGAAGTTTGGGCCACTAACGCTACATGGCAAAGTTCCCCTTAAAGCAACAGATAATGAATGTGAAATTATTTACTGTGGTTGGCATAGCACCGATATCTCGCTATTAAGTTCCCAGTTCATAAGTCTTGTCTACCTGCCCACTCTCTTCTCTAGAGCTATGTTACTAAAATAAGCAAGAGAGAAATTGGCTTGGGGAAAAGACTGGGGGGGGGGGGAGAGATAGGCAGTTGTATTTCTACACATGGGAAGTCCTTGGAGAAGGGCCACTGGTCGGTAATACAGCATCTGCTTAGCATGCAGAAGGTTCCTGGCTCAGTTTCCAGCATCTCCAAGTGTGACTGGGATGAAATGTTGGCGTGTCACTGCCAATGGACTGACTCGTATAAGGCTTTCTGTCCATACAAACTGCTGTGATAGAAATGTTAGCAATGGGTTATTTTCAACAATGGTTTACTCAGAGTAGACCCACTGAAATTAATGGACCTGAAATAGTCCTTGCCCTTGCATTCAGGGGGTAAAAATTAGTTGAAAACAACCCAAAAGCTGTCTGAGTATGCAGATGTCAGTGTCATTGCAGCTACAAACACCATTAGAACAATCACATCTCTTTCCCCCTATCCATTTGACACATAGTTAAGAAGTAATAATAACCAGGAGTTAATAATCAATAAGCCAAAATTAGAAGTTTTGAAGTTTTAATTAAAGCAGAATTAAGTGTTCTTGAGATGAATAGAAACTGGAGTCTGTGTATGGAGTAGGTGGCAGATGAGTGATATCCACCCCCAAGATCCTCTTTCTTGCTTCCCAGCTGTCACATTAATTAACCAGGCACTTACTTGACATTTGGAAGGAACGGTTCAAATTCCTCCATTTGGCACTTAATCTGGTCAACTCTGTTTGGCTGGAATGAAACCTTGGCGATTCAGTTCATGAGAATGTGTGGGAAATATTTTCAACTGTTTGTCACTTGCTGAAAATTTCATTATGGATTTCACTTAGAAATCTTCTGTTGAACTAACTTATTACAAGACTCTTTGTGGAAACCACTCATCTGCTTCTTGCTCAGGGCAAGAAGAAAACTTTGACTGCAACCCACCTGATAAACTTTAACTCTCAGGTTTAAGTTATTACTTCAGTGGCTCCACAGAATAAATATACGACAGTCTTTGCTTCCTAGTCTGCTGGCGATAGGAAAGTGCTGGACACTTACTGTGGAAAAAAAGTTACTTCACAAATTATCAGATAAAGAATAGTTGGCTACCTGTAGCTAGCACAAACAATTCTAGCCTTCAGACAGAATCAATGCAGGCCTAGAGTCCAACAGTGTTGGAACAGTTGTGGTTTCTCTGTCAAATCTCTGCTTCTAGCACCTTAGACTTCAAAAATAGCCAATCTCTTCAGAGATTAAGTCCCTGGCTTTAGTTCCAAGAAAAGCATATATATATTCTTATCTGGCTGGCCACTCAAAGCTGAAAGGGACAATTCTTTGATCCAATGAAGTGTTGATAAATTATTGTCCGCTCCATTACGTGAATTTTACTATCCTAAATACGAAGGCTGCTCAAGGAAAATTATGTGCACCTACACAACAATTCATAATTAGGTCAGGCATGAAGAAGTCTTAGCCCTTCATGTTGCTGAACTACAACTCCCATCAGTCCCAGCAAGCATGACCTATGGCCAAGGTTGTTGGGAGTTGTAGTTTAGCAACATATGGGAGCCAAAGGTCCCCCACACTTGACAGGATATCAGAAACTTTTCCATAATTATAAGCAGTGCTTTTTCTGGGGGAATACAGGGGTATGCATACCCCTAACCATTTTGTGAATCTAAGTTTGGCCTCATTAAGGGGCAGTATTTTAGTATGAGTAGGAAAATGAGAGTATCCCTAAACATTTTTTTAGAAAAAAGTACCGATTATAAACATTATAATCCCTTCCTCATCTATAATTTTTTTAAAATTTGCGAATTTTAAAATGTTGCTGTTGTATAGGGCCAGACTACTTATTATTCTTTATTCGCAAATTCTGACTTATAGGATCACTATTTCACAGAATATCAGGATCTTGGGACTATGAAGCAGTTCATAAACGGGTGCTTTTATTCAGTGTTATATTTTTCATTTTGGGAAAGGAAACAAAAATACTGTCATGGTCTCATGCTGAGCAATGATGTGCAAAGCTCAGTGGAGTGGGAGGCCAACGAATTAGGAGAGTCTCTGAGGTGTACTTGCCTGGAGGCAGAATCAGCATCTGAAGTCAGGTCCAGTCCTAGGGTCGGGCAAACAGCAATCTGTGTGGTCAGATGGTCCAGGGATCAGGGAATTTGGTGATCATGGGGTCAAGGGTCAAGATGAGCAGGAAGCAGCAAGGTCGAGCCAAGCATTGTTACCAGCATCTGAATGCTGGGGGAAGCTCTGCTTAAGAAGGCTGAAGCCAGCAGGTTCTCATCAGTGTCTTCTCCTCTGTGTCCTTGAAGGCCGATCAGCTTCAGGTGGAGTCACTCCCCCTTTCCCCCCTTCAGGCTGCTGTTCAGCAGGCGAAGCTGACTCCTGGCCCATGACAAATACTGACATATATATATATGATAAATAAAATAACACCAGCTGTTGAAAATATCTTATTGCATATGGTTCTGTCAGTATAATTCAGATGCTTACAGTTGTTACACAAAAAGAGTTTAGTTGAATAAAAATAACCACCTGACCTATGTTGGCACACATTACCTTGTTATGGTGTGTGACAAGGGGGTAGAAACTCTGGTAGGTGTGGGTCACATCATACTCCTTCTGGGGTAGTATGTCCATCTTTGGTCCCCACCCTGCACTCAGCTCTCATCTGTGGTTCCTAGAAGCTGTCAGCATAAGACAGTGGCCAGACCATAGGAAATGGCTTCAGTTGGCCAGTAAACCACCTGAGGATAGACAATGGGTCTCAAACCCTACGTGAGTTAGGAATATCACATGCATGTGAAAACAGTCTCTGACAGATTCAGTGGATGAAACCAATAGTAGGTCCAATGGTCAAGTTGGTGGTTACTGCATGTGCTATAGAGAGAAATGAGGGATAAATGGATCTTGTCAACTGTGAAGATAGCCCATCTAGGAGAAGGCGAACTGTGATACTAAATTTCTGCCGCCTTGCAGCTATACTCATTCATAGGAGAGGCTTTGGGACATCTTCAGGAGAAGAAAAGGCTAAGGAGTAAATGCTACACAAATCCAGAGTGGAGTCCCTAAAACGGTTGGATGGAGTCTTGTACACCTCCTTCTGGCAACTCCTGCAGCCAATAGTTATCTCTGTAAGCTCATGGTCACTGAAAGGCCATGAAGATACCCTTGAAGCATTGGAAAACTTTATGGTGTACAAGGGTTTCAGCATATCTTTGAATATCAGTCACTGGGCTACAACAACAGGTATTCCATAGTCATCCGATAGGGCAATGTGCTATTCAGTTGTCTACTGATTCTTGCAACTTGTTCATGGATAATGCCATTTGGGCTAACTAAGAATCCACATGGACTCTTGAGCTGGGGGGAAAGAAGGAATTGTGGTGGTGATGGTATCTGAGTTTTCAGATTTTTTATAAACAGAATGAAGCCTAGATTCAATTTGTCAACTTGTTTTTGTTGAATTACAGATGTCATAACCACCAGGACAAAAAAATATATCCCATTACAATGAATACACTTTGCTATAAATGCCAAATTCACAGCAGCAGGTCTATAAAATACAAAATTGCTGACAAAAGGGTTAAGCAACCAAAATTTATCAATGCTAACTCTTAGCATAATTGTTTAAATGTCATCTGAGCCTTAGAGGACTACCATTCTCAAACTTAAAAGTGAATACAATTAATACTTTTTTAAATTCTTTAAATATCAATCCCTAACTGTTGAAAAATGTTTTAAAATGTCTGTTTTGGAGATAATTAATGAAAGATACATTTGGAAAAAGGTTAAAGGACTCAAGCAGCACAGTCAACATTTTGGATTTTATTGGCTCTCGTGTGGTAAGTTATTGAAATGTTTTGTTCTCATTTAAACACTTTAGCTTGTATCAGTTACAGCAGTAACAATGTCACTCAAACTCCACTTGACACAACAAAGATTTGTTCCCAGATATAATTCTGGGGAGTGCCATCTTGTATGAGAGAGAGAGAGAATTTGAAAAGCTATCATGAAGCCTTAGCACACTGTAATCCAGTACAACACTGTAACTTAATTTTTCTCTTGGTTTTTTCATAATGTGACTGTAAGGGCTGGTTAGTGGATGGATTAGTAGGCAATCAAGATGTTTCATCTGGTCCTGAAACAGAGGCGGTTTTAGGGTAGCACAACTGGTTTGGCTGCACTGGGTGCCATGCTGCAGGGTGTGCCACAACAGTGCTGTAGAACGGAGTGTAAAAGGCAGGGGGCACTGAATTGTAGCATCAACAGGTGCCACTAAAATTTTAGAGCCCAAAGTCCGTCACTGCATGAGCAACAAGTGCAGAATGAGGATCTAGGGCAAGTGTCAAGAGGTTTATAGGGCCAAATGACATCCCATTGTCTCTTTATAAGACCTGATTCCTGCCTGGCTGGTACCAGCAGTTACCACCCTTGGTGGCCTGAAAGCTGCCACCATTGGAAAAGCAGTGTGTGGTACCAACTATCAGAACCCACAGTTTGATATACACACAGAGCACCGTACAATGATCCTCAAACCATACAGATAGCACAATCAAGCAGACACGTGTCTGTTGCAATGAATGGAAATTGAACGGGAATCATATTGATAGTGTATACATATTGATAGTCTTACTCTAATGTAACTGCATGGAGGGATCCTAATGTCTTAAATAGCCTTTTCAGTTTAGTTTGGCTCCTCTTTTGTTTTTGTTTGCTTTGATGCTTTGGGACTCCAATTTGGACAGATCTTGTGTGGTTTGAGGTTCATCAAAACCAGTGGCGTAGCGTGGGTTGTCAGCACCCGGGGCAAGGCAAGTAATTTGCGTCCCCTAACCCGTGGATTTGTGCCCCCTAACCCTAACCCCCAGATGTTGCGCCCGGTGCGGCTGGGCCCCCCTGCACCCCCCACGCTACGCCACTGATCAAAACTATATAGAAATGATTTGACGGGTAAAAGTGAAAACAAATGTAGGCCAGGTTTAAACAGAAAACAAGTTTGCATTAGTTAAATTTAAAACTTCAGGTAATATTTGCAAGCAAAATCTGTTCTATTGTGTTGCAGGCAAAATATATGTTTTCTTGAATATTCATGTGAACGCTTTGCATAAAAAATGGTCCTGGTGCTTCAAACCACTTGTAACATTGCATTCTGCAAAGAAAGCACATTGACAAGAGAGGGTTTCATCCCTAGGAAAATTAACTTTTTGGCTGCAGGGAACTAAAAAGGATGGATTAAACAGTTCAAATCTGCCAAGAAAAGTGACCAATTTGATAGGAAAACCTGAGGATTAGTTCATGGCTGGAGAGAAAAAAACAGCCTTAACTGAATTAAGATGAGATGAGAAATACATATTTTGGACTTGAAGAATATCAAGGTAGATATGTCAAGCCATCACCCAATTATGTTAACATTACTTTTGAGCAAGTGAAGCAAATTGCCTTGATCATCAAAAACTTGAAGGTGAAAAGAATAAAAATGACTCTAAAAAAGAGACAGGCTGTATATTAAAGATTTTGCTTGAGAGTGTCTGAAGTCTCTAAGGTCTTGCAATCAAAACTAAAATGTAGAGAAAGCATTCACTTCTCTTTTTACATTTTATTTGCTAAAGGCTGTAAATAAGAAATGAAAGTAAACTTTCTACAAGAAAAAGAGTTCTGCCAGGTGATGCCATGAATAACTTTTTCAGGGAGTCATAGCAAAGTTATGTTTAGCAGTTTGGAGACTGGGCAGTGAAGAGTTACAGATCTTCCAGTAGTCTGGATGCCTAGACGTGCTCTCATTTAGGTGCAGGGAGGGACTTGAGCCCCACTCAGGGCTTTTTCTTCCCAGCCAGAACTCACTGGAACTCAGTTCCAACACCTCTCAAGTGGGCACCATTGCCATTATAAGAGCTCCTGGTGAGTTCCAGCCCCTCTAGAAGGCAGGTATACTTGCCCCCGGGCCTTGGAGGGCTAAGCTAGCAGGGTGGGAAGCATTGACACCAGGGGCCAGATGCCTTTTTTGTTTGAGTTTATAACTTATTTCGAACAATATTCTTGCCCCAAACTTCAGACTAGCTCTGCAAGGGCCTGGGTACATGCCAGAAATAAACCAGCGCAGCCAGTGGGGTGTGCATGTGTACTTATTTCAGCAGCACTTCCTGGTGGTGAGGTAAAAGTGAGTCTCAGGCAGGGTAGTGTACACTTCACCATCCTATGCCTTCTTTCTGTGAGCGCAATCAGCACAAGCTCTTTGCAATTTGCAGTCCAGAAGTTGCCTACCCTTGCTATACATTCTTAAATTTCTGAATCAAAATTCAGTAAGTAAGCTATTATTGTTATTGTTGTTATTGTTATTATTATTTTTTATATACCACCTTATATCTGGAAGTCTGAGGGTGGTTCACAGAAAAGATCAACATAAAAACCACAATGCTATGTTTATGGCTTACATTTCTCTTCAGTGGAAACTTTCTGAGCTCAGATGTTCTGTCCTCTTTTTGCATAATCTTTTGTTTAAAAAACAAAAACCCAAGCCAACAAGAATTACAAATGTTCTTCTCATTATTTTTATTTAGTGTTTTGTTCGAATTTGTGCCTTGGGCCTCTGCAGTCCATATATTTCAACATATTGAACAATATTCTTCTTGCCTTCTGTTTGTCGGTATGATGTCTTCCATTTTACTGCTATCAGCTTCTGCCAGCATATCTGACCATATGTAGTTTGATGATAGTTCTTCACCAATTATTGCTCACAGCTGCAGGTCTTCCCCAATATCATTTTCCAGATGCAAGACACTTTGCATTCCATTTCCCGGCAAGCCCCAGATCAGTTGTGTAGCAAACTAACTAGCTACCATGACATCCTGATTTTGCCGGGTCTTTCCTCAACTCTTTGCCTGTTTCTGACCTGCATATTTAAAGCACTGAGAATGTGTGAGGAATATTCAGGTATAAGGGGAGGGCAGGATCTAACAATGGACAACTAATTTATGGCCAAGAATGTCTCCATTATGAAATAGTGTCGTTTGTCACCGATTACAACAAAAGGTTCCAGTTTAGACTGTTCTTCGAAGCATGGACATGATATGAAAAGAGAAAGGGCTCACACTTACAAGAGGGGAAAGATTGCTGCAACCACCAGGAGCAAGCTTTTCCACCTGCCTTGCCCTGCCCACCTGCCTGAGAGCCTTATAAGGTGGAGCTGATGCTTAAGTGCTTACTGTTGTCCTCTCTTGACATTTTTCGAGGGGAATGCTCTTTGCCTTATTGGCTGGAATATGAATGCATTCAGTTCGTGCCACTTTGAAATGTAATTACTTTGTTTCGGATTTTTATTTGTTGTATCATTTGCATTTGCATTATTTTGTATTAGAACATTCAGCCAAATGCCTAGATAGTGCCAAGATGGCTGGGCACCTTTGTGGGTCCTCAGCGCAAGAGAGACAGAGCAGGAAAATCCTTAGTGCCAATTGGTGCATTCCAAGGGTGAGATAGAGACCTCCTATGAGGCCAAACTTCTTCATCCACCTGGGGTTCTGCCATCCCAGTGCATGGCCTAGGAATGTGGGGACCTTCAGGGTGTGAACCAGGAAACATGGCAGGCTGGGGAACTGTGTCCCAGTTCCTTAAAGGTAAAGGACCCCTGACAGTTAAGTCCAGTCATGAACAACTCTGGGGTTGCGGCGCTCATCTGCTTTACTGGCCGAGAGAGCCAACGTTTGTCTGCAGATGGTTTTTCCAGGTCAAGTGGCCAGCATGACTAAGCCACTTCTGGTGCAACGGAACCAGAGCAACGCACGGAAATGCCATTTACCTTCAAGCCAGAGTGGTACCTATTTATCTATTTGCACTTTGATGTACGTTCAAACTGCTAGGTTGGCAGGAGCAGGGACCGAGCAACGGGAGCTCACCCCATTGTGGGGATTCAAACCGCAGACCTTCTGATCAGCAAGACCAAGGCTCAGTGGTTTACACCACAATGCCACCCATGTCCAATTCCTTAGGCAATGGCTATAGTTGTCCAGTTAAATTAGTTTCCACCCTACAGGCATCCCCATCTGCTGATTTTAATTTAAGGTCTAAATAAAAGTGGCCCAGTTCAAACCCAGCTTATGTGTCTGCCTCTTTATTTGCCTATCAAGACACATGTATTTGTTTATTTTTTTCTGAGCTGGCCAAGATGCTGACTATTATTGTAGACTTTTGGAGGCTCATTTATGAGAGTGAGGAGTTTGTGTTGGTGTTATTAAAATATTGTGTAAATATGTATGGCATAAATTGGCATCATCTCCCAATATTAACACTGTAGATCACACAGCTTATATTTCTGTATCTGTTCTGATCTGAAAACAGGCTATATGCCAAAAATGTTTGGTTGCTTCAAAATATCAGATAAGTAGCTTTTAGAATGATCATCCACAATTATTCTAGTTAGATGCTTTCAAACTAGCCTGCACTGCTGGCTGGCTTATATGATCACTTGTTGACAGGTTTGCATAGTTTATTCAGTCATTCATTACTTACTTTATTTGATCCTGAGCACTTTTGTTCTTTTGATGTCTCCAGTTGGAAAAAATTTCACTTGCTACTGATTTGCTGTTACCAACCATAACATTATATTTCATTACATTTTTGAAAATTAGGACTTGGCTTTACATGAAAGGAATAGATTGCCATTTTAAGCATGATTGCTTTAAGATTGAAGGGTAATACAGTATAACATTGTTTAAGTGGAGTTTTCCAGATAGGATCTATCTTTATTTTGATCATGTTTTATGTCCCTTAGTGCTCATCTTCATGCTTTATGAGTCCTGTTGTGCTCCTGAATTGTAACATAATTCTACTGCAAGCAAATTTCATTTCCCATAGATGCTGACAAATGGAGGCTCCATTATAACTGAGTTCTTCAAACTTTAACAGGTATGAGCACAGTGGTAGTTAATCTTATTAGTGTGCATTGGATTCAGATGACTCTTGAATCAACGTGAGAGCCAGTGTGGTGTAGTGGTTAAGAGCGGTAGACTCATAATCTGGTGAACCAGGTTCACGTCTCTGCTCCTCCACATGCAGCTGCTGGGTGACCTTGGGCTAGTCACACTTCTTTGAAGTCTCTCAGCCTCACTCACCTCACAGAGTGTTTGTTGTGGGGGAGGAAGGGCAAGGAGAATGTTAGCTGCTTTGAGACTCCTTCGGGTAGTGATAAAGCGGAACATCAAATCCAAACTACTACTACTACTACTACTACTATTCTTCTTCTTCTTCTTCTTCTTCTTCTTCTTCTTCTTCTTCTTCTTCTTCTTCTTTTTCTTCTTCTTTTCCAAAAGCAGGATTTCTCTGAAATACCTTAATTGAAGTGAGAACTTCTGAAGCATATTAGGATTCTTTTGAGATTTGGATGTTGTTGTTGTTGTTGTTTTAAAAAAACCCACTGTAGACAGTGTGCCACCAAAAATTGAAATATTTCTCTCCAGTTTTGCCATATAAAGAAAATGGCAAAGAGAGTGTGGGGCTTCTTTGTTGCAGACAGGTCTAGTCAGCAGAATTGCCAGTGCTCTCCAATCACATTGCTTTGAGGAAAGGATGTTGAAGTAATGCCTTTTACCCTGTGTTGTTGTTTTTTCTATAAAAAAATGTTTAGGGGTACTCTCATTTTCCTACTCATGTTGAAATACTGGTCCTCAGTGAAGATTCACAAAAGTGAAGATTCACAAATGTTATGGGGTATGCATACCTCTGGGTCCCCCCCCCCCGGAAAAAAGCATCACTTATACCAGTGCTGTTTCAGGTTTGCACTTAATGTCAGTTACTTTGGATGCCAGAACACAACATAAAATTCAACCATGAAACACCATAGTTTGGGAGAAACAATCCTATCATCCACATGGATTTAATAATATTTCAGTAAAATAATATGTCATATTTTACCATAGAACTGAATTAATACTTTTTTTAACTATTATTTTGTAACTTTAAAAACCTTATACTCATATGTTTAAAACATTTTCGATATTGCGGGTGCATGTTTTCTTCATTAACAGCCCAATCCTGTATATGACCATGCCGGAGTAAGTACCATTGCGTTCAATGCTGTGTGCTCCTAGGAGGCAATCCTATGCACACACACCTGGGATTAGTCCCACCAAACTCTATTACTTCAGACTAGACGTGTATAGGACTGTACTGTAAAGTTTGAAAATTTCGGTATTTTATGTTTTAGTTTCGGAAAGCAATGACAGTTTGATGATCCGTCAGATATCAAGTTCAGAGGGGTGACATTTATACAGAACTATATCTAGAGTCAACAAAGCCAAACAAGAATTTCTATTTTTAATGTGGTGGTTCTCCTTATTAAAATGCCATAGACTAGATGAACCACATCCCTATAATTAAGCTATTGAAGGAAAATATAAATGGATACATCAGAGATGCCTCAATGCTGTCAGTAACACAAATGATCTGTTAAGTAACTGCTGAAAAAAGTTAAAGAAGAAAATGTAATAAGCGCACCACGAGTCCATCAGAGCTGAATGTCATGATCAAAAAAGCTGGAGGAGAAATAAGGGGATATATATCTGCAGATCATGCACCCATACTAATGACTAGATGTGTGATATTAAACGACATGGTATTTATCATTATACAAAAGCAATGAGTCAAAGGTTTTCTGCAACTGCTGTAATTTTCATCAACATGATGCCCAAAGATTCCAAAAAGAAATGATAATAAAATAGTCTGTACTCAGAAACAGCCAAGAGATGTGTGGCAAGATTGGAGGGCAGTGAGGGTGGAAACCGTGGGTATTCCTGAGGCCCTCTTTTCACATAAGCCCCATTCAGGCATGGAAATGTATTGCAGAAAGAGGGGGGCACATATACTAGTCCTTCTGTCAACATTCCTAGCCCCTCTGTCTGCAGGCTCAGACATTTGCACATTGAGCAAAGGGTCTGAATGTGTATTCCTCTGCATTTAGCTGAACACATTTAGAATTGTCCTGGTGATATGGCGCTCCGATCATGTAGGACTCTGATCACAGGGAGATGTCTAAATGCATGCAACTGCACACACACATAATCTCCTCTTAGAACTTCCTATTCAGTGCAGGAAGGTCAGTGGTGGAGGCCAGCACACATGGGCACATCATGGCCAGTGCATGCTCCTCTGTACCTCCTACACATTTTGTCCACCCGCTATTTATGTTATTTGAATGCCTGGATAAAGCTATGGTTTCATCAGTTTCACCTGTTTTCTCCATTGTTATATGTGTGTTCTTTCCTACTCAGAATTGACCAGGTCTTATCTGATGTCATTCTTCTGTCTCATCTTTATCCAAAGGAAGTCCTTGATCTTTTCCCCTTACCTACATGGCTTACAAGCCCTGATTTCTTCCACCCATTCCATGTTATCATAGTGTTTTTTCCATGCTGTGTCTTGTCGCTTGTACCTGACATCATTTTTAGTTGATGTCACCCCACATCTCATTTTCATATCTGCTCTAGGGAGAGGAATCTTTCTCTTGTCTTTGGACGATGGCTTTAATTCACCAAGGGTACTCTGAAACAAATTTCATTTCTTCTGGAGCAAAAGTCAAAAGTGATACTTTAAATCATAATTAACTATTATCTGTGTGGGAATAAAAAGTATGAATGACAGCTATGAAAATTTCTATTGCCTTTGAGAGCTTATTCCATAAATCACAGCTATACGAATGAAACAAATTTTTATTAGTTGGAAAAAATATTCCATTCATTCTCATACAAGAATCCTCAAGCCACATGCCTCTCTGGAGTAAATTCACTAGTTTCTGTCAGGTCACCCTGGGATATGTGAAATATAATAGCTTACATTGCTTACAAAGTCAGAATTTCCATCTAGGAGAAATGGCTCTCTTATAAAATTGCATGTCTATTACAATGTTACAAAAATATGTGACAACAGATATATGAAAATAGTAAAATACAATGTATAATCATACTGCTTACAAAACACAATGGTAGAATAGCAATTAAGTTTCCAAGCCACACACTTTAACATAAGAAAATGTCAATATTTATAGTTGGCATTACCAACTCTGCATCCATTCAGCACTGCAGAAAACACAGTGAGGGATCATGTAATTAATAACATTATCCACTGCAGTGGGTGTGCTTAGTCCTTCCAGTTACCTAGAGGCAGCCCTAATAGCAAGCTACATAAGAAGCTGCTTTCTATAGGAATGGGCAGCTAATTGTGAAAGGTGATGCCAAAGGGCAAGGTTTAAATATAGCCATTTGTGAATGAATGTGACTGGAATATCTTGTTGTCTTTTCTGATCGTGAATGTGACAAACATATTTCACTGTTTTATATGTAGGAAGTTAAATGTACATAGTGACACTTGTCATCTGGTGTGGGATTTGCACTGGCTGCCAATTAGTTTCCAGGCTCATTTCAAGGTGCTGATCTTAACCTTTCAAGGCATTAATGGTTTATACTAGGACCTCCCCCCCTCCCTACATGCTCCAATCATCATCTGGCACCCTCCTCCAAATCTTTTGAACTTTGGAAGCAAGGATAGCATCAGCTAGGGTTAGTACCTTTCATGCTGTGAGTAGCTGAGTTAAGTTCACCAGACCTAATCACTATACTGCTTCAGATAAATGGGGAAGACCTAGCTTTTTTCAAAATAACTTTGGTTAATTTCAGTAATTTTTGCTGACTTTCTTCTGTTATATTTATGTGACTGACATTTCTTAAACAGATCTAGTTACAGGTAGGTAGCTGTGTTGGTCTGCTGTAGTCAAAACAAAATAAAAAAAATCCTTCCAGTAGCACCTTAGAGACCAACTAAGTTTGTTATTGGTATGAGCTTTTGTGTGCATCTGAAGAAGTGTGCATGCGCACGAAAGCTCATACCAATAACAAACTTATTTGGTCTCTAAGGTGCTACTGGAAGGAATTTTTAAATTTTATTTCTTAAACAGATACTGTTAACCCATTAGTTTGAATATATGAGAGACAGGTAGGGATTGCGTTTGCTTTTAGTACTGTTTGTCAGCTGTCTTGAGCCCCTTTGGAGAAAGAGGTGGGATATACATTAAAAAATAAATAAAAATAGAAGTAAACAAAATGTAACTTGATGTTATTGTACTTCCATGGCATCTGACACCTAGCAACCACCTAGCAACCACCTAGCAACCACAACCATACAAGCATATAGCCATCTGGTCCAGTAATAGATATTAAGATATTAAGATAAGAACCTGGGATACTTTGCATGCAAAATAGGTTCTCTACCACTAAGCTATGGACTGTTCTATAACTGTTTATGTTTAATCTGTGATCGCCAATAACCACTGAAACATACATAAAGCAAAAGAGAATATGAGTCAACATTGGGGTATAACAAGGACCTCCAGATTTCCTAGTGCATGCTGTTGTCCCTTGTCCTAGGCCCCACCTCTTGATATTTCCAGCATCACTGAATACCTTGAAAACATTTTCACTCATCTGTAGTATTTATTATTTCTTCTTTTGGAATTCTGACAATCTTGCCTGTCTTGCACAGAAGTATGCCAGAAGCAACATGGGTTCTGCTGCTACTGATTCTTCTAGTTCTTTTGGTTGTCAAATGATGGGAGAAAGCTAAGCAGCAAAAATAAAAACATATTTCCATCTGATTTTGACTATATTTCAGCCTGTATTTTGAATTACCATGCTAAAATCCTTGAGATCTCTATACTAGACAGCTCCAGAACAGAGTCCTAATAAATGGATTCCCTGTTCAGCCAAACAACAAAGAGACAAGTGTTCAAAGAATAAAAATACTTAGCCATACTGATGTGAATAGTCATAAATGTCCTATTACCCACAAGCTTTACTGTATTTGCAAGACTAGTTTTTTCGAGATTAGTGTAAGGCAAATCATTGTTTCTTTCATTTCTGGCCAAGTTACTCTGCAATAATTGCTATGTGCACATATAGCCTACTCTGCAACAACATCCATGTTACCAAATGATAAAGAGATTAGGTGACACAATCTAAAATACAAAGGGCAACATGAAATGAGTGTAGCAAGCACTTTTCAGGCCTGTCTGACTGGAAGGTCAATATGTCTACAGCAATAAAAATAACATATTGTGGGGCATTATAGAAGGTGTGTTGTCATGTCATCTTCTTTTCATGCAGTTGAAGGGTCACTGATCCCACTATGGAAGGAGGGCTAAGTCATCGCTGACAATTTTATATAAGACTGACTGACAGGACACATGCTGCTCGGAATCCCATCTGGTGTCAAAAGTCCAGCAGAAATCCAAACCACTTTTCAACTATCATTTTGCAGCTAGGTGAGAAAGCTAAAGCTGTAGGCAATTTTCATGAAAACTGACATCCGATACACAATGAAAGATAACGGAAGGGAAGAACAGTCACTACTAATAGCCCTGCTCAGGTGATAGGTCTGAATCACTTCTAAGGTGCTGACCCTATGCATATTTGCACAGGGGGAAACGACTCTGAAATATGCTTAGGATTAGCACCACTTTAATGCACCCTTAATGTGCCTGGCCAGATTAAACTTATGTTACTGGCTTTGGTGACTTCAACCAGTTTGCTGATGCTGTTAGACAAAATAATGTATCACAACACGTGCTGTTTAGGAAATGAGGAGATGCAGCACTACATTTGATAATTTTGCCTGTGTGTGCTATGTTGTGATCATGTGCATTTTTATTTTATTTCAGTGCTCATTCTATAGTTTTAAATAGGCCGAATGAAACTATTCATAGGTGTTTTTCAAATATTTTTGGTAACACTAAGAGCTACAGACTTTTAGGAACAACTTGTTTTAGCCTTATGGAAATCCTCACTGATTTAAAGTGTTTCATGGCTCAGTCCCCAGACTTGGTCTGGGACTAGATAGGATGAACCCACCGCTTGAGACATCATTTCCTGCTAGCCCTGCCTGTCAACCAGAGGAGGTCTTTCCTGTGTTTGCTTTTTATGACGATTCAGTATTTCTTTCTAATAAAATACAGACTATAATGTCCTATTAAAGGAGACTTAAAATGACTTAGGAAAGGTTAAAGTGAACAGGTGCCATGAGAAGTAGCTATTTCATATGATCACAAGTTTTATAGTGTTGTGGAGGTGGGGGTGTAAGCAAGGCTGATCTGCATTCAATCTATTGGTAATTACACTGACCTGTAATCAGTTGTATTTGTACCTGCAAAGTTTATTCAGGGAGAATGCAGCTGCTCAAGGAACTAGTTTATTTTTGTAATGAATGGATCATCATTATAGTCTAGTCATGTAGCCACTGGCTGGTTGGAGACAAAAGAATTAAGTTTATTTAAGAAATAAGAACATAAAACAAGGATTTGTCATGTATGCATGCTTTCTAAAGGAAGGACTGATTGATTTTATACTTTATCTTGTGAAAGTGATTGGCTGAATTCAATGCAATTTGTTAAAAATGAATCACATAATATTAAATGACAAATTGAAATACCCTTAAGGTTGAAATTGCTGTAGGCACATCTCTACCAAGAAAGTTCAGTTAGGTCAGCTGAAAATTCAGTCTGCCCTAGGCCCACAATGTGATGGAAATAGGAAGATCACTGTACCAGTGGAGAGAAAAGATATTAAAGCAATATATAATGCAATATAACCATAGAAATATAAATTTTCAAATTGCTAACGGATTGCAAAAAAGTATCATTGATATAAGAGGAAACAGTTGCTGCTTGATGACCTTCTTGTTGCACATATGAGTTAATGAAGCAAACTATATGGGGCATGTTCCATTTAACCTTACATTTTAACATATTGGTGATGAAAAGGTAGAAGAGAAATACACCATCATATTACATGGAGAGAGATTGGGAATCTTGCAAATATTATTTGCTTGCTTTTACTGCCAAATTTTTAAAAGGAACAAAACAAAAGCAACAAACCCAGCCTCAGAGACAAGCAATGCCATCCCTGAAAAATGGAACTACTACCAACAGGTCAGTTTGGTATCTTTTTTAAAGCAAAGAAAAATAACATTCATAACTGTAAACAATTTAGAGTTCTAAACAACTTCTAGTTGAGATATTTTCAATCACTATTTTCCCTCCCCCTGTAACTATGAGATTGCAAAAGGTTCCCTAAATCTATTCAGTGTTGTGTTCAGAGTCATAGGCCAGATTCTCTTTCTGTAACTTTAGGAGGATCTTACTATGTGCTGTAAATAAACCCAGAATAGCTACTAGGTGAATTTTGCTTTCCAAATAAAGAGTTCTACAGACTTCAATGAAAATTAGATCTGGGCTCACATCAGAAAATTTGAGTTATGAAAAACAGCTTAAAATAAGATCCAAGAACCAGGATTTTCATCAAAAGGAGCTGTCTTAATGTATCAATAGTAAGCTTCTGAGCTATGAAAGTTGGACTTCATGAAGAAATGCATGCCAAAAATTGCAGATGCCCCACTTAAACTAGTCATACCTTCAAGTATAAACAGGCTTAATTCTATGGGTTAATATTGCTCTGTGAAGATGCGTACAGGCGAGCAGATGCTATCTAACTCTAAAAAGTCTCATCCATTGAAGGTACAGGCTGGGATGAGACAATTAAAGACTACATTAAACTACTTTAAGGTTTTTGGTTTCAGTACCCATATGTGTGACAGCTCAGTTCTGTCCTGATATATGGTTGGATCCAGACTTAATAATGCTTAGAATAGAGTCACTGAAATCAATGTGCCTATTCCAAGCATGATGAGTCTTGAGCCAACTCATAATATACAGTCCTGCAATTAAATAGTGTCAATCATAAAGTAAATGATAAAAGAGTATACTCGTTCTTCCATTTTTAAGCTCTTTTATGTTGTATTATTGCTGTTGTTTAGAGTCTAGTATCTGGATTGACTCATTTAAGGAAAAAATAGGTCTTATATACTTTGGGACATACGTACAAGCAGGAGTGTCTTCCTCTCTATAGACATTTCTGTGAGTTATCTAACACACTTTGTGTGGCAACCTGATGAAGGGCCTTCTCAGTGGTAGAGCTTCAGGCATGGAACTTGTTCCCTTCTGAGATATGTCAGGCAGGACGGGGGCACCACAATGACTACCCCTGATGTAATAGATGCTGTTTTAGATGCATTGGCAGAAACTACTATTTTCACCATTGCATCTAAAATCCATAGGCTGTATCAAAAGAAACAGACTGTGATCCAGTGAATTTAGTAGACAAGACCAGTAGCTGGTGAAGAAGGCAGCTATACTCATTTGTGAGAAAGGCTTTGGGAGTAAACCTTGAGGAAAAATCCATACCTGATGCCTTGTGGGACATATTTGGGAGCAGGAAAGGTCCCACACAAATATGGAGTAGAGTCCCTAAGACAGTTGGATGGTGTCTTGAACACCTCATTCTGGCAACTCCTGCAGCCAAGCTGGTGCCAAACATATTCCTCTGCTATCCTTTGGATCACATCAGTGAGGCTGGGCAGCCCAGGTCCTCCACGCTGCCCAGGCTTGTGCCCCAGGGAAGTCACTTTGGGACTGCTCAAACAGCAGAAACAATGTGGGAGGCAGCAGTTACCAGTCTCTGCAGCCACAGCAGCCACTGTGAATCTCTAGTGGTTTGACTTCACTTCCAGAGGTGTACTCCATTGTCTCTAGTGGCAGACAGATACCAACAATACTGTCATTCTTCTGATGACACACAACAATTAAATCTCTTAATAGACTTCTTATTGTGGTGGGACTAAAGTTTCTCTTTCTGATGCAGATAGGAGCTTTTGCATCTTTAAAAAAGCAAGATTGCACTAATTATAATTTTATAATTTCCACATTAGATAACATAAGTAAATCTATTAATATATATTGCTTTACTTTAGGGCTCTTGATAACAAAGTGTATACTAACTTTTGAGTTATAAAGCAGGCAGATATTATTCAGTGAGATTAACCAGTTTAGCGACACTTTCACATAGCTGTTGAAGTTGTGTTATTTTCATGGGTGGGGAATTGTTTCTTCACAAAAGAACATCACAAGGTCAAATATGTAATTAGAATTATCAGCAACATTCTAAATTTGGTATAAACTAGCATATTTAACAGATCCTGTAGAAAACATTTTAAACTTTTAAAAGTTCATCTAATTGGAGCTTCAGGTCAAATAGGCTGAAATTTCACTAGAATATTGTTGATGTGGAGTTACATGAGCAAAATGCAGCAAATGCCACTAATAAGAAAGTGTTCCTGGCTCACATCTGGATAGCAAGTGGTCCAAGTGTTTTTGTTTGTTTGTTTTTGTTTTGTCCTGCTGCTTTCCCCACTGTTTACTGCTGAATCAGAACAAATATCAGTCCGCAGAAAACCCAATTGACACGTGTTCCAAAGCAGCAATAAAAAGCAGACTTTCCCAGGAAAATGGTGAGATACCTCTTGGACGCTTGATTTTAAATCATGGGACAAGCTAAAGTGTAAGTGGGCCCTTGAGCTTGCTGATCATAAGGTAAGCAGTTCAAAACCGTGCGATGGCTTGAGCTCCTGTTGCTTTGTCTCAGCTCCTGCCAACCTAGCAGTTCGAAAGCATACCAGTGCGAGTAGATAAATAGGTACCTCTTCAGTGGGAAGGTAAACAGTGTTTCTGTGCACTCTGGTTTCCATCAGGGTGTTCTTTTGTGCCAGAAGCGGTTTAATCATGCTGGCCACATGACCCAGAAAGCTGTCTGTGACAAATGTCAGCTCCCTTGGCCTGAATGTGGAGATGAGAGCCAAACCGTATAGTCAAATTCCACTGGACTTAACTGTCCATGGGTCCTTTACCTTTTTACTGCACAATATATATATATATATATATATATATAGTATTGTGCTGTAAGGCTGAAATCCTATACAGCCTCAGGTAAGTTTTTGTGCACTTAGTTCAGAAAATATATGCATGTTATTGCCCTGCAAAGCAGAAGTGGGTGACTTTTTTCAAATGGAGGGCCACATTCCTTCATGGGCAGCCTTCCAGGAGCAGGCAGGCACATATTAGTGGTGGGTGGGGCAAGCAGCAAAAGTGGATATAGCAACAGATGTGACTCTTTTTACAGGCGATCTCTCTGCAAGAGACGACAGACTATATTCCAGTTGTGCACAAGTCAGAGGCTTCCATGCACACACACCCCTCTCTACTGACAACCATATGTCAGGAGTGCTCTGGTGGTGTTTCCTGCTTGGCAGGGGGTTGGACTCGATGGCCCTTGTGGTCTCTTCCAACTCTATGATTCTATGATTCTACTGGGGCAAGCAAAAGTCATCATGAAAGTTCAAGGACACACTCCAATCAGGCAAAAGCACAGCTCAGTGCCATTGATGGATGTGGCCCAGGAAGCAAGGGTATGGCCAGGGGAAAGTTTTGTCAGCCAGCTAGAGAGCTTGGGTGGCCACATTTGGCCTTCAGGCTGAAAGCAGTAGGTTGTGTTTTCTTTGTCCACTGAGCGAAGTGGGATGTTTTCTGCTTACTTCAGTAGGGACATTCCTGCATAGGCTTTCCATTCTCATACATATTCATCCATCTTTTATAGGGGTGAGTGGCTTCTGTGCCCCTGATTTTGCAAATGATGGCTTATTTAATGGAGATAGATTAAAGAATGAGAGCACATTATGCCCCTCTTGCTGTTTATTTTAATTACTGTAAAAATAGATACTTCATAATGTGCCAAGCAATTAATAAATAATCACATAAATAATTATTTTTCCAAGCTTCTTGAAATTAAAGGATACCATTGTTCCCTGATGCCATTTCATGCATCAGACTTCTTATTTAAGACCTCTTTTTACATGGCTGCAATTGGAAAATGCCTCGAGACGTCAAACATTCTACTCCATTAATGCAACACAATTTCTCCTTCATTAAAATCAATGAAGTTATGGTGGTAGAAAGTTTGGTTCTAGGAATCAGGATAGCCAGTTGTCCCAGTAATAAAACAATTGTGAATTATTCTCTGCCTGTGAAGGAATTAGACACAGCTTTAGTGTTTATTGGTTCCCCCACCCCCAAAGTCTTTAATCTTCTGCAATCTTTCATCTTTTCCCCTTTTGAACAGATTGTTTTGAGGGTGGGACGATTGATTATAGATTTTGCCATCATAGGGAAAACTGTATGTTTCATAGAATTTTCTTTCCATCGTTACAACTTTGATAGAAATCACTGTTAATTTAAGATGCAATCCTGTGTACAATTAGGTGTATATAGACTTCATTGAAATCAATGAGTTTGGCAAACAAATTTTAAACACATTTAATTGATGTAACAACTGTGTAATTTACTTCCTTTCAAGTAAGTATATATGTAGGAGACAGGTTTATAACTACACATGATAGCAGCCTATGTTACTAACCATTCTTTAGCCAATCCATTAATTCAGAAGCACCAGAAAATTGTGGCTGAAATTTATCGGTCAATGAAGGCAAAATGCTGACAGGTGTGATTGTCGCAATTGTCTTTTTCAGCATCACTAGACAGCTTTTCAAAGGAGTCATTTCCACTTTCGCTTATAGATTTATATTTTTGACCACAACTCTGTTATTATTTACAAATGAGGCAGGTATTGTAAACAGTAAGAATTCTGGCAGTGATCTAGATAGAAACAGTGCAAATGTTTCTGCTTGATTCTAGCACATCTGTGAACTCATAAGGCAAGCCAGGGGTGTTCTGGTTTGCGAGCGTTTTTCGGAAGCCAAACGTCTGATGTGGCTTCCGCATCTTCCAACTGAGTGCAGGAAGCTCCTGCAGCCAATCGGAAGCTGTGCCTTGGTTTCTGAACCGTTTCGGGAGTCGAATGGACTTCCAGAACAGATTACGACTATATACAAAATCATATGATGTTTCATGCATCTAAAATGAAATGTAGTAATAGAAAATGTAAAAGTAAATTGATGAATAAATGTTTCACAACTGGGCCAAAATCTACATATCCTGACTTTTGGTGATTCAGTCCTGGTTCAGCAAAGCCCTTGATTTATGCTGAACCCTCCTCAGGAGACCTGTTAAAAATAGTGTTTTGTCATTCATCAGAGTCTGCAAACTCTTTTAAGTAGAGAAGGATTTAAATTCCATATCTCATATAACTTCCCTTGGTTAGAGATACATTTTCATATGAACCTATTTCAGTGCTATGGTATTTCTCATGCCAAACACGTAAATTAAAACTACAAAAATCTTTTTGTATCCTGTCAAGACAATTAGCATAGATTTCATTATTAACAATCTGCCAATAATTTATGATTAATAAAACAATGTAACTTATTAATGAAATATTGAGAGCAAAAGGAGTAAAGTTGAGATATGATGGCATAATTCATCTAGAACACTTCTACTGCAGGTGGGTGTGGAGAATAAAACAATTACATTGAATGTAAGCTCTTCAAAGACACTTGAGGAATACCAAGTTATTATGAACTTTTAATAATGCAAGACTTCACTAGGAAATCATTACAATGACTAGCCATCATTTCTCCTCTATGCATATTAAAATATTAAGCTAAGAATAATAATTTGGAAATATTTTTTGTTAAAAAAAGAGAAAGATTTCAGAGATTCTTGTTCATTAAAAGAATGTCCAGGTGGACAAAGTGTGGTTAGAACTGAAATGAAGAATGCAAAAACTGCATAGAGCTTGTAATTAACATCTGAGGATTATGTGGCATGCAAATTCATTGGCAAATTCAATGCTTTTAATACTCTGAGATGTGGCTTTTCATTGCTCGTGTTCATGGGGCAAGTCTGCAGAAGGGGATTCTGAAGTGATTCCTAAGCACATTATTTTTCCATGTATCTTGGATGCTGCTGACTAAAGCCGCACATTGACTCCCTCTGTGGACAGACTGCAGAGTTTAGGATGGCCCACCCTCTTCATGATGTCTCCATGACTGGTTAATACTTCTCTGATTCGCACAGGGAGACATGGTCAGACCATTCACTTTAAATCCTACCAGGCCCTTTTGCCAAGTAGCGAGCAGCATTCATGTGAGATAATAGACTACATGCTGGATCCTTGAGGGTGGTGGAGAGAGGAGAGAAGTGGCTAACTACAGGTATTGAAAGGCCTAGGCTTGAAGCAGACTGGTCAAGTCACAAAGGTGCTCAGCACACTAATGGCTCACCAAGCATAGCACAACAAAGGGTAGTTGCGTGTCGAGGTCCCCAGGTCCACCCCAATAACTCACACATCACACAGAATTTTTTGTTTAAGATTTTTGGCATAATTTTGGCCACAACTTTATTAAAATACAAATTTGTGAGTGGTTGCGTAGGCATTGGTTGCGACTATCTGCCCCCACCATGGGGGACAGGCTGACATTCCGCATGATGCGAAAGTCAGAATAGGGGAATACACTTGGGGGTAATGCGGAGCAGGGAACATGCCCTCACCCCAAAGGCAACCAGGAGCTCATTGCTATGGCCTGAGCCCCTTTGACAGAGTGGACAAGCAATAATTAGCCCCCAATTCCTTTAACAGAATACCTTGCAGCAGCAGCATTAGAGGGGCAGGCACAGCCAATCCATGCCCCTCAACCAACCAAACCATAAACCAATGCCTAACCGCGAACCTTACAAGTTGTGATGATTTGCTACGCAGTAGGCAAAAACCAAATGGCTCCAGCCAATCAGCCAGATGGACAAAATTCCTACCAGGCCCCCACTCCAAAGCAGACGACCCCATGACAGGCATAGCAAGGTCAAAGCAAACAACCCTATTCTAGGGAGGGAGGGACGGGCAATCTGATGCATGGGTGAAAAGAGGAAGTCCTAGCCTCGTGCAAGGAGTTTTAGTATTTCTGGCTGTCAATCAATAAATGGCAACATTAACTTCTTCCCAACAACAAGGGAAGCCCCAATCACATCAGTGGCCAACAATCAATTAGCCCGCCCCCCAACTTTGGAGTGTCCTGGCGGCCCCCACCGCAACACATGCTCTCCATGAAGGAGAACACGCTTTACCCTGAGAACAGTGCAAGAACCTTCACTACCTGCTATTCATGCAGCATTGTGAAGGAGCAGGACTGGGAAACAATATGCTCCCATACTGTCACATATTGATTCTGGCATCTCTATCGTTGCTTAATTTTGTTTGGTCAGGGATCATTTAACTTTCTTGCTTTGGAGCAGTATTCTAGTCCAAGGCTTTCTAGATCAACCAAGGAGAACATTCAAAATGATACTCCCTATTGCTTTGGATAACGTGGGCAGCCAATTACAAAACCATTCCTCTCCATGCTGTCTTTAGACTATTGGAAAATAGCATTATATGTGAGCTGATCTGACCCCCCCCACCCCCGAAGACATTTTTCTAGAGTAATTATTGAGATTTGCACCTCCCCTTTGGAATTCCCTGCCATTGCATGTTAGACATGCACTACCTCTGTTGTATTTTCAAGGCCCACTCTTTCTCTTTCAACAGGTCTTTTAAATGGAGATCTTTATCCCAGTCTGCATCTGAATTGAAACCATTTTTACCTGTTCATATCTATGGAACTGTTGTAACTTGTTTTATATATGGATTTGTTTTTAATTTTTTTAAAAAAAAACTTTTGTTGTTTGATGGTTGTAACTCTTCTGTTGCTTTTATCATTGTTCGTTTTCTTTTTTGCAACATGCCCTGGGGCCTTATCGATAAAATGTGGATGAGAAAATCTAATAAATAAAATAAACAAACAATTAAAAATAAACACACATATGCAAACCACATACACCCCACAAACATGTGCCTATGTGCTTCCATAGTTTGATGTAAAGTGCATGTCTTTACTTGTAAACAAGTAAAGTGCATTTGGGTTGATTCCTACATTAAATAAATAGGGCAGGCCTTGCCTTATGGCTGAAGGACCTCAGTGCATGCATGTACTGGTGTTCATTTGGATTGTACATTGGAGACCCATTCTTATATATCTAATGCATCCACTTGTTATGCACTTTCCCTTGCAAGTTATGTGATTGCTTACACATGACTCAGGCATGCAGAGCAAAGCTACAATTGAGCCTGTACCCAGAGAATCAAAAAGGCACTCCTAGTATCAGCTAGGGCACGCACAAGAATTCTTAGTGTAGCACATTGTCCAAACATCACAGTGCCTGTTCACAAGCCCACTGCAAGTTGCAAAATGCTAGCAGAGGTGTTTCTGGTGCCAGAGATGCATACATTATTAAACAAGTTATATGTATAGTTCTTCAACAAGCATCATATGCAAATGAGTTAAGCCCAAAATGTGAAATTTATGTGCATTCATAGCAACAAGCAGTACCTAATCAGATGAAAATAATTCACCCAATAAACTAAACCATGTCTCCTTTACCACTTATTCATGATATTCATAAGTGGCGCTCCTCATAAGTGGAATTTTAATATGGTCATTATTTTCATTCCATTTTACAGACTTGCAACAATCAAATTATCCCAATGCTTTCATTCCTTTCTTATTTGATTGTAAAATATATTTCTGTAAGCATATGGACTAAAAACTGTTCACAGACATGTTGATTTTAATTTTTAAAAAAATGATCTGAAATCATCAAATTTGTATTTGTGTACGGATCTTTTGGCCTTCTGATTACTGTCTATCATCAACTATATTATACTAATAAGCAAAACTTGTATTCTCCTTCTTTCTGGAAACTATTTGTGGGTTGTTGTTGTTTTAAAAAAACTAACAGCACTTATTTGTGTTATGCAATGAATTTTAATGCTACCTTTTATTTAAAGGCAGTTCTAAGCATGTACATAAAATGTTATTGTTCTCTGTAAGTGCATGAGCTAAAAGCTGGTCAGCTTATCTTGGAAGAAGGTAATTTTGGAGAACCATGAAGATTTTTCAAGTAAATAATCAGCCTTGTTCCATGCTCAATAAGTGTCGGACGCCATTACCCGGCGGCGCTGTGGCCCATAGGTTACAGCAAAATATTGGTCAAGGTTCTTCCCAGGATCCTCTCTGTCCAATGGGCTCATGGGGAAAAGCTATCCCGTGGGCCCTTGAAAGAGGAGGGGAAGCCTATATAATGCTGATTTCCCTGTTGCTCGGGACAATTTTGTCTTGAGAGCTTCCTGCACACCCACCCTCATGTTAGAGCCTTCACTGTGCCATTTGGGGTTGCTGGCTGACAGGGACAGAGATGGTTCCCCCCTCAACCTGATGGCACTTGGTTAGGAAGGGGGGTTCTGTTAGTTTCTGTTTGCCACTGTGTAGCTGCTTTAGAGTCACAAGACTCTGTTTACATTCCAGAGACATTCCAGCCTGTTGGAAGTCTCACAGAAGACAGGAGACGTTTGTGATGTTTACTAGTTTCCTGTTCCTTTGTTGTTTCCGTTGCTCTCTGCTTTCACAGAGAGAGGATGCGTTTTCTGTCTGCATAGCTAAAGAAATAAAGCATAGCGATGTAGCCATAAATCTCATCACTTCCGCGTGCTGCTTTGATTCTCTGCTGAACAGGAATGTGCCCGGAGCCTTATCAGAGGCTCAGGTCATTAATCACGTCGGAGGGCGATTCCGGAAGATGAGCTTTATCAGCTCGGTCGCAGCGCAGATTACAAATAGGTTCAACTTTCCCTCAGTGAAATTACAGTTTTCCTTTGTTAGGCAAAGAACATTGTTTGTATGATGGTGAAAATGGCATTGGGCAGGATCGACATGGTATGGGGGGCCCATAAGGGGCATGAGGGGAGGATTGACCACAGCACCCCCAAGCTTGGGCTATCTGCCTGGTTGGAATCTGCACCCTGGTCTGCCAGTAAGTAAGACCTTGCTAGCTTGGCTTGCACCATAGCAAGGTTCAACACTGGCTGACTCCCATTGTACAGCGGATCCATTCCATCAACATGGGGCTTGTTGAATGATTAATTGATCCTGAGATCATGCCATGCCAACCCTTGTCCTGCCTGCTGCTGTCAATAAAGATTTGGCCTGATTTTATCCCATCACTGTTGTACAGTCTTGCTATTTTGATGCTCTCTTGGGTCAGATAATGTGCCTGCCAGGGCAAATAAAAAAATGAAATGTCCAGAATTATACATCTAAATCTCCTTTTATTGTTGCAAACTAGAAAATTTAATTCATTGAACTGAACTCTTAAACAGATGAACAATGCAATCCTTATTTTGTGTGTGTATGTGGTGTGAGCATGTGCAAAATTGCAGATAGTTATCCGCCTAACATACACACTTTGAAAACCCTGGTGGCTTGTGTTTCCCCCTTACAGTTTTCTTCTTCTTCTTCTTCTTCTTCTTCTTCTTCTTCTTCTTCTTCTTCTTCTTCTTCTTCTTCTTCTTCTTCTTCTTCTTCAGAAAATGCCCCCATTGGTTCCATTAAGGGAGGTGAATAGTTAAGCCAGCTCCATGCTCATATAGACAAGTGCCCCAATTGCTGGGACCTCTCTAATGAATGAAGACTGCCTCCATCCTTCCCCTGGAATACCCTGTTTCAGGCTATAACACTGGCTACTGCTGGTGAAAGAGGCATAGAGGAGAAATTTAACTAAGTTAACATTTAAAGCCACACTTGCCTAATTCACGCTTTCCAAAACAATACATGAACTGATCAATGCTGCCACAACCCCGTTCAAGTTACTTTGCAGCATGGTGTGGTGGCATCATTTCTACTAATACTTCCTTGCATCATTTCCTCCAGGGGTCTTCTTGCACACCTGCACCCCAAATTCCACTCAGATTGGTTCATTTATTCAGACATTTGTAATGTCTATAGGTGGTATTCAACTTCATATTAGACGGTGTAGACCCACCATCTCATATGTATGAAAGTTTTTAGTATTGTGTTCTGCCAGCTTTAGGAATTACCCAAAACATCTAAAATGAATGTAATAAGAGAACAATATAATGAGCACAACATACAATTCAAAGTGTCTTTGGCGACTATTTGCTTATTTTACTTAAAGGGAAATGCCACATATCACTCTCAAATAATCATTTGACACAGTTCAGTTTGTGAAAATGATTCTTTGCATGAGCAGGTCAAGCTTAAACCCAAATGACTTGATTTAGCAACGAGGTTGAATGGGGTCTTTTAAAAATGAAAATGGCAAGTACTTCAAAAGGGGGAAATTATAGAACTCTGAGGAGATCAGTCAGAAAATAACCTATAAATATAAATTCCAGAAAAAGGAACAGAGAAAAAGGAGCCCTCCATGCTTCATTTGATATGTGACGTATTTATGCATGCTTGCCTTCTGTAATGTTAAAAAATAAAATAAACAAGGCCTCCTTTGAAAGCTTGTAAAATACAACAAATTTCTTGGCTTAAAATAAACCTACAATAGAAAGCCAATTAAGGAAGCCAGTTTGGAGATGATGAAATGTACAGTCCTTATCCAAGCATCATCATTTCTTTAAATATACCAATCCCAGATTGTTTTGCTTCTGCTATCTTGAACACGACCTAAGTAAAATATATACCTTATATAACTCTCTCTCTCTCTCTCTCTCTCTCTCTCCCTCTCTCTTCCCTGCCTATGCACACATTAAAATAATTGTACAATTGGTTCTGCTAGGCAATAAAATCTTCATGTCTTAGAAGTATCTGTTTACTTATATTGCCTTCAGATACCCTGTTTTTCATCTTTTTTCAGGCTAAGTAGGAATCTGAAAGGGTCAGACCTTGAATGGAGAAACTACCACAGTATAACTAGGGGCTAATAAAACATTATCTCTTAGTCTCTCTCAGCAATATGACTGAACATGATTCATTTTCAGACATCACAGTAATATACATGTGCCTTGGGTGCTCTGAAGTCACACAAGGATACCACC
This sequence comes from Podarcis melisellensis, assembly GCF_964234715.1. Taxonomy (NCBI): domain Eukaryota; kingdom Metazoa; phylum Chordata; class Lepidosauria; order Squamata; family Lacertidae; genus Podarcis; species Podarcis melisellensis. Next base: position 62,333,330 of record NC_138531.1, read on the forward strand.
TTGACAAAGCTAAGCAGATTTTGGCCTGGTTAGTGCCTGGATGGGGGACAGCCTGGGAAACACATTGCCGCATGTTGCATGATGAGTAAAAAGGAGGGCCTTACATTTAAGAAAAGAAGTAGATAAAATTATGTGCACTCAAAACATATGCATGGTATTTGTGCTTAGAAAATTTTATTAGCTTTTAGATATTAGACTTTTATAAATAAACTGTTTTGAACACCATGCACATTTTTGAACAAGGAAGTTACAAATCTAAGTGCATAATAAAACTGAAAACTAAAAGGAATGTGCTCAGGTCTATTTTAATTCCATGTGCTTTGAAGTCATATAGCTTTTTTTCTTCGCTACACAATGAACAGATTTCTTGAGACAGGGCTTAAGAATAGTTTTTTATTTTTTTAAAAAAATCAAAGTCTCTTATGGAAACCATAACCTATGGGAGTAAAATACCAGTGGTTTCATGACTTTTAAAAGCTGGAAGAGAATTATAGCCTTGATTGAGATGCATTTCAAATAAACCTTATTTCAATTTGCATGGTGATTGCAATTAATGTGCATAAAACTGCTTAAGCCCATTTGACTTGATGGTGGTGGTGAAGCCTCATACTGATAATATAGGGTGTGTACATATTATTGGTTTGAAACACAGCAAGGATGGTTTTTCTCTCACTGTGTTTCAATTTGAATTCTTATACCACAGTACACACCAGTGGCTGGGAACAGGGCTGTCTTTCCCCAATGTGCGTCTATGGCATTTGCCGACTTTCCTAGTGTTAGCAACATTTCGGGGCTGTTTTCTTTGCTCTTGCTCTGATTTGCACTATGAGAACCTTCTGCTATAACAGCACTTCTTACCTACACTGGTTTTAATGAGTGCTATTCTCAATGTGCATAGTTTCAGTGTTGTGCTTTGCACTGAAAATTATTTACAATGTGCTTGGAATGCTGCTGTGTTTCAGTGACCATTTTTGGCTCAGAGTTCTGCGTGTGATCTTACATCACCCAAAGACAGTGACCACCAAAGTCAGGGTATAGCTTACATTTAATTAACAAGAATTGGAAGTTTTGTGTTCCCAAGGCTCTTGCCTTAGCTGCTTGTGTTGCTTAAGATAATAGAACAGCCTTGCTTCAGTCCAAGCTGGGAAGGTTGGGGGAATGAGGTGAAGCCTTTTTATCTTACCCTAACCCCCATCACAAGGGACACGAGTAGTGCTGTGGGTTAAACCACAGAGCCTAGGACTTGCCGATCAGAAGGTCGGCAGTTCGAATTCCCACAACAGGGTGAGCTCCCGTTGCTCGGTCCCTGCTCCTGCCAACCTAGCAGTTCGAAAGCACATCAAAGTGCAAGTAGATAAATAGGTAAACGATGAGAAGTTAAACAGTGTTTCCGTGCACTGCTCTGATTCGCCAGCAGCAGCTTAGTCATGCTGGCCACATGACCCGGAAGCTGTACGCCGGCTTCCTCAGCCAATAGAGCGAGATGAGCGCCGCAACCCCAGAGTCAGTCACGACTGGACCTAATGGTCGGGGGTCCCTTTACCTTTACCTTTAACCCCCATCACAAGCCAGACCACAAGCCCCATCACAAACCCTTCAGGCAGGAGGGGGTGTTGTCTAAAGTGGCAGATAGAGCTGAAGTAGTTGCTCTCACCTCAATCTGACTTGCAATGCGGTGGAGTGGAGAGGCTGGTCTGCCATTTTTTCCCCAGCTAATAAGGTGCTGAGGGAGGGGGAGTATAGATGAAAGCGTCAAAAGTGAAATGATCCCAAATTGCAGATAGGAAGTGGAAGATAGGAAGTGGCAGTACATGCACTCTGTTGGCATCAGAGATTTGGGACAACCCCTCAGGAAATATTGGCATTGTACATATCTGAGACTTGCCACACATTGAATAAGCAAACAGTTTTCAAGTCAGAGTTATACTGGCTTGGGGAAAATCACATCAAAGCACAGGTTTGTAGATCAAACTCTGAGATGCCTGTGGATCCTGGCTAATGTTATATGTACACTGACTCAAAAAACATAAGTGAGAATTTACTGTAGCCAAATTAACTGTGAATGTGCACCCGGCAGTAAGAATGCAATCCTAACCTAAATAAATATCAAACATAAGAGCTATATAGAATTACAATGCAATCCTAACACTGTCTTCTCAAAAGTACCTGCCACTGGTAAAATAGTGTTAGGATTGTGCTGCAATTCTTTATAGCTCTTATTTTGTTACTTTTTAAATTCAGTGGTGCACTTTAACAACTGATATACAACTAAAATATTATAACTACACCATCTCTTTAACAGGTTTATCCAGATTATCCAAACAAGTGTTCTATACTTAACCCTAAATATTGCAATCATCACACTATGAATTCACACTCACGCTATGAGTCCAATGTAATTCCACTGTCTTCCCCAGAGAAATCCAAAGAGACTACAATACAACCAACCCATAATTCTGTTTCTACATATAGCCAAGAGGAAAGGCTGTAGGCAAGACTAGCTTCTAAGAGAAAGAATACAGTTCCTTTCCAAAGTAGATCTGCTCTCTGACAGTGGCTTTTCTGGAATGATCAACAGAAGCTGATACTTCATTTTTAAAAATTCAGTGGCGTCACTTGGCCTCTTCTCCATGAACCTCTACTTCAGGATGACTATACTATACTAGACTGCCGCTTCAGAGAAGAAGACCTTATGTCAATAAAATGGAAAGAAGTCTATTGAATCTTGAGTGGACTTGGTGCTGAAAATTAGTTTTATGAAATACTGGGAGGTTTATGGTTAATGACAGCAAATCAGTAAGCCCTGTCTTTCCTTCAACTGCTTGTACCTATGAAAAAACCCCAAAAGTCTTCTGCACAGTAATAAATTTACTTCAAGCAAATAATGCAAGATTTTTTTTCTGTTTATATGAGAACTGAAGCACCCTCTTGTGTAACAATATGCTTCTCAGGGTAAAGTTCACAAAAGTTTTATTAATAATATTCAGCTATTTTTTCTGTCAGATTTTTCTTTTTGGGGGGAAAGTATTCTTTAGTCAGTTATGAAAATCATGTTGATCTAGTAGTACTATTGCTTTTCACTTCTGGAAAATTTTGAATGCATGAATAAAACATATGCTGGCTATAAATATTTAAGATTAGAGGCATTTTCTGCAAAGGTATACCAAGCAAAAATGTCTTTAGAAATATGTCATAGTAGTAAAGGAGAGGGAGTGGTGGAATATCCTCTCTCCTCTTCAGAGGTCAAGGTTATACAGCATGCTATGTTTAGATATATGTCTGACAGTGTCTCCTTCTAGTCTGGCTAAGGTACAGCCAAGGTACATCTGTTTCTCGGATAAGTGCTAGGATGGGCATGTTGGTGCCGAAATAATATGCTTCAAGGAATCTTATTTGTGTCACTGTGCAAACTGGGTTTCTTGGGTTGAGAAAACTCATCCCAAATCATGCCCAATTAGCATTTCTGGCTGTAGTGAAATATCTATTTCAATTAGCTTTGTGGAATTGTGTCACACACAGGATAAAAGGCAAAGGTGAAAATTGTCAGTTTAATTTGGTATATGATAAACAGGGCAGTACTATGTTTCCATGTAGCAATGTGACAGTTTAATTCACAACTCAGGTAGCATGAAATGCCTATTCAATAGCAATCCTACTCTAGCATTCACTCTTGTCACCACACAGACCCTGCTCCAACTATTGTTTAGCAGCAGCCATGGGAAAGATACCATCTCAATGTGGTTAATAAGTTAGCTAAGTTTTAATATTTAAAAATAAAAATAAGAACTATTGAAAGTCCTAAACATCAAGGAATATTGAAATGTTAGTCAGCACTATCAGAAAGAAAAATTCCTAGTTATCAAGTAGCATTGCTGATGCTATGATGGTGCAATTGGTAATTCATATACATCATATAGGAATCATTTTTAAACATGAAATGAGTTCTGTTACAAGAATCAAGAGTCTAAACATCAGAGAGATGTTTTCTCTTGTTCTGTTACCAGAAAGGAGTTTCTGACTAAGTATCAGGAAGATGGTAGGAGCTGTTCAACAGTGGAACTAGACTAACTGGAAGGTGGTGGACTCATCTTAATTGGAGGTTTCTAAGCAGAGGTTGGATAGTCATCTGCCATGGATGTTGTAGTCGAGATCTTTCATTGTAGGGGGTTGGACTAGATGACCCTTGGGGTACCTTCCAACTTTGCGATTCTATGATCATATTATTCTATGATTTTCCTGAGGAGTATCCATGTTATTATGTTGCAGTGAAAACAACCAGGAGTCCCATGGCAACTGAAAGATTATCCATTTTATTTTGCTGTTATAATGTAGGCTTTGCTTTAAAGTGCTTTATAAACTCCCCTGCCTTTGTGTGAGAATCATTGTTAAAACAACATACTTATTACCCAAGTAAGGCAAGGAGTGAGAGTTATTACAGCCCAAGACAGTCATTGCTCTTAAGTCTTATTCCACAGGATTGCATAGCCTTGTAAGGAATGATGAAAGCTGAGTGATAGCAGCAGATAAGTCGCATGTTCCATTCTGAGCCGATAGCTAGCATGAGGAAAGATTATCATCTTTAAAACCTCTAATCTAGCCCACCAAGTTAAATAAAATGGGGGGCAATGTGGATAACATTTTCCAGGCTAGCCTTCATACTCTCCATGATCGGTGGTCAAATTGCCTGTTCATCAGATTATATTTAAACGCCATCTAAGTATTTTTGATCCTTTGCAGTTTCTGAAAGGGCTGCGACAGAAGCATGTGGTTGTTCTATGCAGGGGATTCCAGAGTGAAACATTTTGCACTTATTTGAATGTATCAGTTGACCTTTACTTTCATATCAGTCAGAGCAGGATGATGATGAACTGCAAAATCTGGGCTAGAAATACAAAACAGGCAACAAGCAGTGCACAGAAACACAAGCTAGGATGCTGAGACTACAGTGGCAAGCCCATTTACCCTTTTGTAGTAATAAACCTCACCCAGCTCAATAGGAACTTGTTTCTGAGTAAACGTGCATAGCATTATGTGGCAACACTATTTCTGAAGCCCCTATCTTCTCTCAGAAAATAATTCCAGATTTTTCAGAATATGTAAGGGAACTGAGATCACTAATGAATCTCCACAATATAATGACCAGACTTCTGGTTTTTTAAATGAATGCCTAAATTGTCTTGAGGCATGCATTAAAATTAATAATAATTATGGTAATAAAAACTGAATGTGTAAACTATTTCAAAGCTGAATCAGACCACCACCCTGTTTGTCTCTGAAAGCACCTTGCACATGCAAGTGATCAGTGCAGTGGGAAGTAATTGTTAAATACATTTACCACTTGCATTTGGTAAATGGCACATAGAATAACCATGTGCCAAAATGAGTGGCATGTGAATACTATATGTGTTTTGATTAATATAATAAGATGTAAGTGTTTGGAGGTCCCTCCAAGAGAGGAGCCTGGGTGCTGTACATCAGCTGCATCATCTAAAAAGCCAAGTCTCTTAGATAGCCTAATAGGTTTATCCTGAGTTATGCTACCACTGGGTTTTATTCTTGTACTTTTGTTTCTGTGAGCCGGTAAGGTGCTGATATGAAGATGGTCTGGCTTGTATTAATGTCAGTGCATATATGATACCCATCTGTCTTGATTGTTTTCAAAGCCATTCTCTCATAACATTTTTGTTCTTGAACCCTGCAAATGAATTTTATCATTTTTTCTTAGTTGAGGACATTGGCAATATGTTTGGTTTGTAATATCCTGTTTTTACAGACTATACGTGATATACATCACACAAGTCATGGAAAGCATCGTATAAGATGCATGTGTGTTAGTCATACACAGAGTAGAACCATGTATATCAATGGGCTAAGTAACCCAAATCCACTAATTTCATTGGGTCTACTCTTAGTCTGCATGTGACCCACTGATTTTATTGTCTGTTTAAGATTGTTATTGTTTGTTAGGTTGAATTTTATTGTTTTCATTATATGTTGTGGACTTCCTTGGGCTATTTGTTAAGAAAGACAAAGAGACTGTGTATCTGTTGTACATAGATAGGAGGTCAGAACACTTAAATGGCCATAGAGATATGACTGAAGACTCCCATGAAAGCATAAATTATGTAGATTTAAAAATATATTGCGACTTTAAAAGAAATATTCTACACATATACAAAAGGAGACAAATAAGTATGCATAGTGAGTGACAAATGTCAATGATTTAGATATAGTAGGTAAATAGAGAAGGGAAGATTTGTGCACCTGGGGAGCTCCAGAAAGTATAGGCCCAGCAGGGAAAACAATTTCTATAAAAACAAAATCCACAGATTGTAAGTATATGAACTATTAAGAAATCAGTTCGGAGCTTGCTCTTTGCTTTGGTTCAGCAGCATTTGAAAGCAATATTAAGGTTATAAGAGAAGAATATTTTCAGAAAAATTAATGGATTCATGAGTTTTACAGATGGTTTGTTTCATTTTTTAAGGAGAAATGCAATGCTTTCTGCCATTTATTGAAATTAACTACCAAGGGATAATGCCCAGCACTCTATATTCAAAGCACTGTGAAAACACAAATTTGTTGCTAATTAGAAATCTATAAGATTGTGCAAGAGTTTTTGGGCTGAAAGAACAATCCCTCCCATCTTATTTTGTGCATCGTGGGATGCAGACAACTCTCTGAATTTTAAATTCCAAATAAATAACATCTAGTTGAAGAAAGGAATGATTTGATTTCCTTAATTTCCACACCAAGAAGATGAAGCATCAGTAAATTGAATTGCTCAGGGTCACAGTGACTCAGTGACAAAGGTATAGATGGATCTTATGCTGGGGCTTTCTGGTGGCATAGGTGGGGGTGGGGGCATGGCAGGGGGCTGGAGGTGCAATTCCCATTCCACCTCAGGTGGTGAAACTAATCTTAAGGTTGCTGTTTTCAAACCACTCACAGGACACATGATGTACTAACCAGAATAATTGAAGCAACAAAACATATATGTCTTCCCAAGATACTATAAATCTTCAATTTCGTGTTTGTTTCTTACCATTGCTAGGCAACAGCCATCAAGCAAAATCCTATAATGAGAAGCAAATGATTCTGTAAACTGCACCTGCTGCCAGCACCATTGAGAAAGATGTAAAGAGAAGCATTGCCATCACAGGTGCATGATGTCCACAGCCCAGCGTTGGGTAGACCGAGGAAAGAACAAAAGAGATTGGTGTTGTGTTGAATTGGGCCAAAACTTGATTACAGATGAGAGTAGGTTTGACTAAGACATTGGGCATGTGTCCGGTATTAGGCAATGGCTGATAGGAATGCAGTGACCCTATGCTGGGGAGTCACCCCCAACATGGACCGGGTGCCCCACACATGCTTTCATTTGGAGAGATGATTTGGCCCATTGGTCCCTGTGTGGAGTCCCAGAGTCACTCCTTTTGGACTCTTTCAACAGGGAAACCGCTCAAGTAAGGATCTAGCCCAATACCTTTTCCACCAGTTATGACAATTGCTACGAGGTAGATGAAAACCTGCAAGCTGGTCAAATTGTCTGCAGGAGAAAATTCTCCCCTGGCCCTAAATACAGTCACTCAGTAACAAGGTCCTCACACCAACCTACCTGCTCCACCCCTGGGTGAGCCCCTAACAGTCTGGGTGGGTGGGTAGAAAATCCCACAATGGTCAGCAAAGAGGGTGGCTTTCTGTCAGTCACCCTCTGGAATACAGCAGGGGTGGACATTTCCCAGTCTCTGTTCCCAAGCCAGATTGGCTTGCAGGCAATGCTCACCCCCAATGGTGGTCCGGCACAGCTGCAGGAGAGTGATGCCAAATGACCTTCCCCATCCCCTCGCCATGCTAGAAGATGGCAGCCTCCTCCCTCCAAGACCAGCTGTGGATGTGCTTCACGGCATCCTCCACTACTCTGGAGCACCAGGTGACTTGTTATTAACAGTCTCAAACTGTGATCATTGTTCTTGGAGTCCCACTACACACAGCAATGATCTGTAAAGTGTGATAGAGATCTCTCCTTTTGGCATTATTCAACAGCAGTTAAGTATCTTTTATGTAACCAGTACTTACCAGTTCACAATCTTTTGTGACATCATTGAATGTCAACACAAAGAGAGTGTTGACTTCATCACTTACTCCTTGAGAAGCACTTGTGGGGAATGCTAACTTAGAAGAGACTCTGTTGAGTGCTTATTCTATCACACTTGCTAATGAAGGAGGTGGGGAAAGATGCCATAGTGTCGGTTAGTTGGCATGCAAATGTCATTCTCAAGGGAGTGGTGCCTTGACCTGTGAAAGGAAGATGTTCATGTTGCCTTTGCAAGTGATTATGAAAATATTGCTCAAATGCATTTATCTCTGTTAAATAATCTGCTTATGCTGAAGTCCCTTCTCCAGATAGCTTGAAGGCCATTGAACAATGAGTCTTCCTAATACATCATAATTAGAGAAACACCTGTGCTAACTAATATGTTCCAAACCCCTATGAGATATCCCAGAATGTCCAGTAACTATGACAAAAACCTCATCGCAATATCGTTCACCTGAATAACAAGTCGGGATATAAGTTCTATTTCAGTGTTTGTTGAAGGTTTTAATATCTGGGGTGTGTGGGTGTAATTTAATAGCATCTTTTTTTAAAAAATGAACTCTTTCCTCCTTAAATAGCATCAAACTCATTCTTCTACAACTGAGGAGCCAGTTTTCCTCCCATGCTTTCCACCCCAATTGCTTGGTCCTTTGCAGAAAATGCTTTGACATTTCTATCCATCTGCCTCTCATCAAAGCATGGGGAAGGAAAGATTGAACCCCACCTGTGTACTATCAGTGGCAAAAAAATAGATGGAATAGTTTTGTCTATCTCTACTCAATCACAATCAAAACTTGGGCTGCAGAGAATTCACTGGAGGAATTGCCTATTCTACTTGCAACTATTTTCAACAGTAGCAATCGTAGCAATGGATTATCAGCTAAGCAATCTGTAATATTTTTTGTTTTGTGATCATATAGCATTTTATTTCCCCAACCATATTCTCATTAGCAGTTCTTGTGTCATTTTACTCCTATTTCAACAATAATTTTGTAGGCATGTATATTTTCTGAAAGAATTTTCTGCAGTATGGTCTTTAATCAGATTTATATGTTTCCAGTGATGAATGGCACATTGTTATTTCCTCCAAGTGTATCTCTTGTCTTCTGTTTCCATTCTCAGTGGTCATTAATGCCGGCAGCTCATAACTAATATTATCTGCAAATTAAAAATGTGTTTATGTTTTCAACTCCAGATCATTACCTGAAATGTTATAGTAAACAAAGACCAATACGAAGCCCTTTGGCACCTCAGTGGAAATCCTCCTACCATTCCCACTCAGTATATACTCTCATGATTGCCTTTTGTTTACACTCCATTTGACAGTGTTGCTATCCTTACATTTTGCATTATCATTTCAAATACAAAGCAATGCTGAATGTTAAGCATATTACACTTTGTGTACTGTGTGTTCTTTATGCACTAATTAAGCTATGTGGTTTAAAAACCCCCGGCAACATCCCCACTACACACACACACACACACACACACACACACGCTACAAAGTCTGTATGGCCAACTTTCTCAAATGATTAAAACAAATTTAAATAGGTTAATAGCAGAATTTACCATAGATTTCAAAAGATGAACAACTGCTTAAACTTAGTATTTTGGGTAAAGTTAAAACTCAGAATGTACTGCCAGGAATAATATATGTGCTATATAAAATCTGTTTATACTTTCTCAAACATATTTTCAAAAGATTGACATGTTATTTTGGAAGTTTATTTTCCATACATTAGCATATACTACAAGGCACATATGAATTTGAGCTTTCTTTTCTGTGATTATTCCAACATGAGTAAAATGAGAGATGGCCTACTTATCACCTCTTTTTGGATGGGCAGTGTTGAGGTCAAGGTATGTCCAAAAGGAAGCATCAATGCTACCTTCAGATTCAGCAATTAGAGAAACTTGGTGTGCCAACTGCAGTGTGATCTATATGCTGATGATAAATTAACTTTATGAGGAAACTCTGATCTGAAGACAGAGAGGAAATCCTTTTTGTGGAGGAAATGGGAAATGGATATATACATTTGATTGGCATCTTAAAAAGCAGAGACATCACCTTGCCAACAAAGGGCCATATAGTTAAAGCAATGGTTTTCCCAGTAGTGATGTATGGAAATGAGAGCTGGACCATAAAGAAGGCTGATTGCTGAAGAATTGATGCTTTTGAATTATGGTGCTGGAGGAGACTCTTGAGAGTCCCACGGACTGCAAGAAGATCAAACCTATCCATTCTGAAGGAAATCAGTCCTGAGTGCTCACTGGAAAGACAGATTGTGAGGCTGAGGCTCCAGTACTTTGGCCACCTCATGAGAAGAGAAGACTCCCTGGAAAAGACCCTGATGTTGAGAAAGATTGAGGGCACAAGGAGAAGGGGACGACAGAGGATGATATGGTTGGACAGTGTTCTCAAAGCTACGAACATGAATTTGACCAAGCTGCAGGAGGCAGTGGAAGACAGGACTGCCTGGCGTGCTCTGGTCCATGAGGTCACGAAGAGTCAGACACAACTAAATGACTAAACAACAACAAAAATTTGATTGGCTGATAGGAACAGATGGATACAGTGGTCTGGATATTGTCTACCCATGAATGCTGAATGACAATACATTCAATTAATACCTGCTAGTGCCTATTTATAGTCCTTCTGTTTTGAGTGCTTCAGAAACTCTTAAATTGCTTGAAGGAATAATTGAATTCTCAAAGAAAACTAAATCCATAGCTATTGTTTATTGAATATTTCTTGGAAGTTTGTAACGAAGAGAAGAATGGGAGTTAGAATGTACTAGTCAACCCAAACAATGAAAAATGGTTTTAGGAGCCACATTGATTGTTTCTCTAACTTTAATATTGATATTGATTCAGTAAAAATTGATATATACTGATCTCCACAATGTCATCAAAAAAATGCCTAATTAAGGTAGATGCTGAAGGTGTAATGCTCGAAGTGCATGATTGAGGCACATGAGGTGAGCGTACGTGGTATCTCCTTTCGTGGTCAAAAGTTGTTGTCCATTGTATTATATACTAATGAAATCCATTGTATTTGTGGGTATCCATGTTCTTTTGAACTATGTTCCTGTTGTATAGGGATTAACTACAGGACAACAAAAAATGACTTTACGACCCCATATGGTTGCTTAGAGACTTACACTTTGAGCTGGAAAGAGAAATATTTACTATAAATTATGCAATGGACTGAGGACCTTAAAGCCCTGACTACATTTGTGAACATAATTTTACAAACATTTTTTTTTTGAAATCTATTTGGACATTTGAATGGCATATGTCAATTTTTAAGTGTAAATTAAGATGGATGTAGTGGTGTATATTATATGGTTAATGTGAACTGACAACGGGTTTTATTTCTTCCTCTTTTTGTTCTCTTGCTTCCCCTTCTCTCTCTATCTCTCTATCTCTCTTTTTTCTTTAGAGGTTTTCACTACAAATCAATAAAAATATTCACTAAGGTGTTTTTTTAAGTTTGTATGGTCACCTTTGCTATTTGCTTCCCTTTCTTTTCATTGCAAGTGATGTCATAAAATTCTGGATATTCATGGCACTCTTTATAAAATTACTACCTTCACCATTTTCAGTAAGGAAAAATATAAGGTTCACAGGCTGCAGTGAAGTACTTATGGTCATCTCTCTTCTCTCTTCTCAGAAAGAAATATTTCTTTCTGACCACTTTGAGGAGTTTTGCGGCTAAATTCATTAGCTTTTTTCTCCTTAACATTTGGGGTCACATTGTTTCTCATATATGAATGCCGTATGTGCTTTCAGGTGATTTGTTCCCTTCTTGGTGCCATTGTACTTGCTTCTTTCACTTAGAGTGACAAGTTCTTCATTTCCTAATTGCCCACATTCCATTTATTTTTAATCTAAAAACTCACTGTTAAAAGGCAGTTGGTACCTTGTAGAATCATCATCTATTTCATTTCCTTCCTCATTTATTAATGAAGCTTCTGTCTCTTTTTCCTGGCATATTAAATGCTTCCTTCTTAATACTTTTGATTCATTTCATCCATATGTTCTCTCAGCCTAGTTCCTTCTTAAAATCTTTGGGTATGCCAGTAGAAGGCTACAATTAGTCAGGAAAAAACACACCAGATCTCTTAGGTTGATGTACTTTGCTTCTAAAATGAAACATGACAGAGCTCCACCCTACCAGGAAGCTATGCTCCTTATCTAGGAATTCTTTTATCCCATGGGCGGAGGAAGGTGGGCAGTGGGGGCGGGCGCCCCAGGTGTCACCAATGAGGGGGGTGACAAAATGCTGGGCAGCACTCACCACGGGCCCTGCAGCGCGCCTGAGCCACATGTCTCTCCTGGGAGTGACGAGGCGGCTTGGGTGCCCACAGGCTCTGTGATGCCCCAAATGGTCTGCCTGCCGCCTTCCCATCAGCTGTAGGGTAGCTGAGTGGGAGGAGGCAGGCAGACTCCTCTGAGGCCTCACAGAGCATCCTGCCCCAGCTCGCTGCACCCTGTGGGTGGCTGGCCCTTCCCCTGAGCGCAGGGCATACACACCGCCCTAGGCGCCCGATCAGCTTGGTCCGCCGCTGCTTCATTCTACTAATTGTAGACTGGGCATAGGTAAACTCAGCTCTCCAGATGTTTTGGGGCTAAACTCCCATCATCCCTAGCTAACAGGACCAGTGGTTTCTCATTGCTAAAGCAAGAAACATCGAAAGATTCACTCAGGTATGCAAAACAGTTGTTAAGTCACCATGAAATCCCAGAGATACACGGCCATTTTCAATATTGGAAATAAATAAATGAACTTTATAAATGTGATATGACTGTCCTAGGAGTGCATTTTGATGGAGATCCCACAAACCTGTAAGGACCTTTTCTGTAGAGGCACCTACCCTGTAGAAGGCATTGTTATGCATGTTGCATCAGATATCACTGTATTGCTAGTGAAGATAGCTTTTATCTGTTTGTTTTCTTTTCTGGCTTATTCTGTTTCAGTTCTGAACACTGTTGAGAATTCTTGTGATTCTGGTTTTTATTTTAATGTGTTGGCTTTGTGGTTGTGTTTGGAATAGGGTACTGCTATATATTTTAATACTTTAATACGATATTTTGTTAGCTGCCTTGATTTCCTTTGAATTAGGTGAGACATACATTTTTAAAATAATAATGTGTATAATGTGTGTACCTGACCCATTCAAATATATGGCTCAGGCTACTCAGGAACTGCTATCATGATCACAATGGCTGAAACTGCAAAGACTTCTGCCAGGAGGTTTGGATATACCAGCCAGTAGCCTGAGTTGCACAATATGGGCTAAATCCAGACAATGTTAGTCACACTTAGGTACCGCTGAAATCAATAGCCATCACTAACTTTTCAACCATTTTGCACATTAGAACCAGTCCAAAAACAGTCCTTGAAAACTGGACAAAGCCTTTATTGCTTAGATTAAACACCCAATATTTCATACATAGGAAATGACTTTCTCACAACAGATTCAGTTTTGGCCAGCACTGAACTCAGTGGGACTTGCTTCCAAGTAAGCACACATAGGATTGTGCTGTCAGTCTCTAATACAAAAAGTTAACAATCAAGGCCAGCTCTTCCAAGCGGGAGAGTGAAGCAACATTATTCAGGTGGTACTAGGAATGTGTGTGAGAGAGACACACAGGAAGGCAGGAAGCAGAATCTAAATATGCAGCAAAACATATTTTTTTAATGTGTTCGTTCTAGGGGGGTGGGGAGACCAGTTGGGCATCAAAAGTCATCTGGCATCAAAAGTGAAGATAGGTGGGCATTAATATACAGAAAAATGGGAAAGGAAGCAATTCTAATTTCAGTGACTCTGAAGCAGCTAGAATTGCTTATAGAAATTATTTTCTTCTTGCTCTCTTCCCTGCTGCAAGAACTATGAATCACTACATCATTTTTATTCCCCTCTATCCCCTTGTCCACAATAACACTCTTCTAGTTCCATGTTAACAAGCCAGGCAATTCCCTTTCTTCTTAATGTGTATCCTCTAATAAGTCAAACTTTAATAATCCATACCAAGAATATCTATATGGGGGATTTCATGTTGCATTACTCTATCTTTCTTCAACAACGGGAAGCAAAGGGGCATTAAATGTTTGGCTTTATTTGGGGGACCAAGGACTGTACTCTTGTGACAGTTTTGTTTCTTTGCCAGAATTGTCACATATTACAGAATAAACAGAGGCAAAGTCAGCAAATGGTGTCTTAATATAGGATGGTATTCAACTACATTTTACTCTGAGTAGTAGACTTATTGAAATTAATGGACCTACTTGGTCATATTCATTAATTTCAATGCATAGTTGAATACCACCCATAGTTCCTCTACGTCTTCTGCTATACATTATCATGGACTGGCTGGATGCAAAAGCGTGGTGGGATGCACCAGCTGGAAAGAAGGAAAGAAGACTTAGTGGATTGGTAGTGGGATGATGATGAGTGGTCAGAGGGAGAAGAGAAAGCAGACTGGGAGGAGGAGGCATTGGAAGCTGAAGGGTTTAGTGAGCAAGAAGAGTCTGTGGCAGAGAGCAGTCCAGAATCAGAGGCAGAAGTGGAGGCTGGAGACTAGTGGGGACAAGAGGCAGAGGCAAGGCAGGCTGCTGAAGAAGCCAGGGAGATCTGCTGATGATGATGATGATGCAAGCAGTTCCCCTTGCCCCTGGTCTCCCAGAACCAGAAGAAGTATGAAGAGGGTGCAACAAAGACAGAAAAGGAAAAGAAGTCACAGATTGCTTGGGAAGGACTCAGGGAAGAGGAGACTTTGAGAGCTGTGGGAAGGTGAGGACCTTCAGTTTTTGCAACTGTCTCACTGGAGCAAGATCTACCACGAAAAGTTGCTGAGCTGTTTTGTTTTTTTTGAATGAAGAGAGTTAACTTTGCTGATACTATGTGAGTTCTTGCTGACCTGGTCTTGACATCTGCCCTGAAATATTTAAAAAGTCTGAATTGGTCCTAGTCACTTACACATTGCACTTTCAAACCTCACCTGCCCATTACAGAGCTAGAAGGGAGCTAGAAGATCATTTGGTTTAATCATCTACAGCATCCCTGACAGATGCTTGCCCATCCTCTGCTAAATACCTCCAGCAAGTTTCCACCCATCGGTCATTGTCTAAAAAAGAATTTGAGGAGCACATTGGTAAAAACACCAAGACCAACAACAATAAATTCTTAAAATACATTAGTAGCGACAGACTGTCCTATGATGACCAGGCGGGCAGGTGATTAGAATATGCTTCTGTTGTGTGGATGGTAGCCCAATAAGGAAGTGTCAGCCTGAAGGACAGGCTCACCATAGAATTGCATGCAGATGACCACCATGGATTGTGTGAGCAGACCATGTCCTGTTAGCTGCCAGGCTGATGGACTTGCCTTGCATCACCGAGAGTCTAAAAAGCATTGATAGGAAATCTTTCTATAAGACAACGGGATTTGCCAAATGCTTACGTGCACTGTGGATGGTGAATTCTATCCTACTCACAGTTACAGATAGGTAGCCGTGTTGGTCTGCCATAGTCAAAAAAAAAAAAAAAAAATTTCCTTCCAGTAGCACCTTAAAGACCAACTGAAGAAGTGTGCATGCACACGAAAGCTCATACCAAGAACTAACTTAGTTGGTCTTTAAGGTGCTACTGGAAGGAAAAAAAAATTTTGTTTTGTCTATCCTACTCAGGAAGAGCCAGCTCCTGAGAAAGCCAATGTCAAAACTTTTGCAAGTATCGATGTCAAAAGCCAGTAAGACAAGGACAGAGAGAAAAAGTTCCTCTGGAATTATGGCATTACTCTACCAATGAAGAATAGGAGGAAGAGGTGATTCAGAAGACAGCTAAGGAGTAGTACATTGACTATCGCAGGCATAGCCAAACTTGGCCCTCCAGTGTTTTGGGACTGCAATTCCCACCATCCCTGACTGGTCCTGTTAACTAGGGATGATGGGAGTTGTAGTCCCAAAACAGCTGGAGGGCCAAGTTTGGCCATGCCTGATACTATCGTATTAGATGCAGATCCTATGTCGTGAACTAATCTGCCTGGCAACCAAACTTATTGAATTCAGCACTACAACCTCCATTATTAATCTTACGAGATTTAAAAATCTTTCTTTCAATACAGCTTTCCCCTCACCACAGCCTAGTTTTAGAAAGCTTTGCCAACTTGAGGAATCAGATGCTTGCAAAAATGTTTGAATGAATCCAGGAGACAGTTAGACCCGGCCCAAATCAGTATGTTATATTGAGCAGCACCTTCAATATACAAATGAAGTATACACTTTTATTCCAATGGTATAGTAATTTTCTTTTCTGAGAGTAAATTGAATAAATGGACACTATTTAGTTCTTTATTCCTTTACTTTTCACTGTGTTTGTTTCACACTGAAGATGCATTTCCTTATGATGTGTCGTGTTCTAGTAGTCAAAATTCAAATATCTACTCTTGGGAAATCTCTCTTTTTTCCAGACAATTTATGAAATCTCTGTTGATAAAATCATCTCCCCATGTGGGCTTGAAGTATTTTTTATTATTAAGTAGAACTCTTTTTTATGGTTAAATTTCCTCTTAGGTAGCTCCAGACTTCTATAAAATGATAACATTTTGTGGAATCTGCATAGAGAAACAGAGGATTTTGGAGCACCCAATCTATTAGAAGTTTAAACTTTTGAAAATGAGCTATTATTTCAAAAGCACACTATGCTGTCAATGCAATATACTCAATGACACCAAATTATGTCCTCTATTTATTTGACCAATAGAGTTTGACTAATATGACTTCATCTGCTTTATACATAGTAAGTTCATATTTATGTAGCTTTCTGCAAAGAGAATATTGCTTTGTGGTATTATTGCATTTTTGTACAAAATGACACCAAATGTAATGATTTCAACTGCCATCAGGGATGTTTAATTTTACAATTATTGTTCATTATCATGTGCTTAACAAAAAGATAATTATCAAGATACACTTTTTTCTGTCATTGAGATAGATGGCTCACTAACAAATTTACATATAAATGACTAAATGAAAAGCAGCCTTGTCTCATGTTTATAGCAGGGGATTGAGAGTCAGGACCTTGAGTCATTTTCATAGCTTGCTGTGAATTCATTGAGTTTGCAAAATAGCAACCTTTGGGTGGCTTCTTATCCATAGGAAGAATTCCAATTACATAACAAGGTAGTTTGAGGGCATAACTCAGGTTGTGGAAAGCACTTAGCAGGCTTGGAATGATTGCAGAAAACATTAATTGATAATCGGTGTAATCGAGAATTCAAAACTTAGGCTACACACACAAACATCAAATAGTACAAAAAAAAGCAGAAATGCTGTTTTTAATGCTCTAGAGTCTAGGAGGTAGACTAATGAATGTGAGAATCAAAGGCCTTCCTACTATATTTTTATTTGATCTGTTCTATCCAACTCCTGTGTTCATATTTGTTCCAGAGTTTAAAGTGTTATTTCTTCATTCATGTTTTGCATATGCTGTGCTTGCCATTGCATCAAAGTAAAACATGTTGCACAACGTCAGTTCCCCTGCATGATCATTCATTTGCTTCTTGTGGCCGTGGTGGTGGGTCTGTAGGTTTAAGCACATCTGCCCATTCAATTTCAGCTACAAGACATTGGAAGGAGAAATCTTGGCAGTGTAATCGACAGAGCTGTCCAGAAACATCTTCCGTCTGTTCAGCTTACTATGTCAACATGAACAGATACATAAAGAACTGTTATTAAAAAGCAAACTTAACAATCCAATGCAATATTCACTGATAAGGCTGTCCAAAATGGGGAAATAACATGATTGCCATGAACCGCATGAACTCTTGACACTAGAGTTGGATTGGCAGGCTCAGAGAAAGAGGAGAGGAAAGCCCAGGGGTGGAGCCCAGCTTCAGCCCATAATACGAAGTTCAAATAGTGAATTCTTCAAGGATCATGATACCATGCGGGCTGTTTACACCCCCACCCCAAGAATCACTTAAGTAATTACAGGGTGCTTGTAATAATAATAAAAAAACCCTCTAGTCAGGAAAATTACTGAGTGAGCAGATTTGGGGGGATCTTCCAGATGAGGCTTTTGTTCTGCATTTGCTCTGCCTTATTCTTACATTTGCTCCTGATCTTGAAACATTCTGTCATTCTTTAAATGGAAGCTATCATTGTCTGTTTTGCACACATTAAAAAGCTAATCCCCCCCCAAAAAATTCCTTATGGGGAGGGTAAAGCACAGCTTGGGGGAGGGGAACCCATTTGCCCCACCTGGCTACAGGGCTAAAGTCAGGACAACAATTTTTATTCACTCCTATAATTGGGAGAGATTCCAACACACACACACACACACCCTAGCCTCTAATGGGATGCACGTGGTCTTTTCACTGCAGAGTAAATAAGTGCTTCTACTTCTGTCAGTGACAGGTTTTTGTCCGTATGCGGCATTTGAAAGGATCTTTAACACACTTGATAATAGGGCCACATTATAATTTTGTCCATATGGGTCAGCTAAACGTTTTGTTATTTTTCTTTAACGCATGCCTTGAATTCTTTTCCTCACATATACCATGGAGTGTGACTCATCCATAATTAGTGAAGCGTAGGTAGAGAATAGCTCCTAGGAGAAATGCTTATTCTGAGTATTGCAGTGGTGTACATTTTTGTCAAGTTCCATAATTATTCCTGTAATTTAGTTCTTTTTTATGTGATGCTAAAGTATCAGGATAGAATACCGGGTAGAAAACTCATCACAGTTTTAAAAAATAAAAATAAGAATACCCATGTTGCTTAGGGCAATAACTGCCAACTGGGATGCAGGTTCTCTTCAGTCAAGCTGCTCAAAGTCCAGAGCATGTTCCCCTTCCCTATGGGCTCATCACTCCATGTCAGAAGGGATCTACCACTTCAGAACTTCAGTGGTAGAGCATGTGTTGTGAATGCAGAAGATCCTGGATTCAATCTTCAATATCTCCAGATAGGGCTGGGAGAGACTGCTGCCTGAAGTCTGAGGGTGTGCTGGTCCAGGGGGGAGGTTACCGTGGGGCGAGGTCCTGGACCTGAGTCGAGGGTCGGCAGACAGTCCTCCACGGGCGAAGCGGGGTCCACTGCGAGGAGCCGGGCAAGGACAGGAACTCTGGGGGAACAGGACTGGGTGCTGGCCGAAACAGCTCTTCAACGACTTTGCTCCCGCAACCTGGGACCGGGCTGACTGGCCTTTATCGCCTCTGAGGCCAGGGGCGGTCCCGGCCCCAGGTGACCCGCCTCTCCTGGCCTTAAGGCAAGCACTCCTCCTGGGAGAAACCAGTTCCCTCCGCCTCTCTGCCCTGAGCCTCTGCAGCTCAGGAGAGGCCGGTGGGTTACTGGACCCAGGGGGAGACTCACTTTCCCCTGACAGGGCTGGGAGAGGCGCACCTGTAGGCAATGTGTCCTCAATCGCCTCCGGAGCCAGAGTGGATTCACCTGGTGCCTGCTCCGAGGATCCGGCACAGGTGCAGGCGCTTCGAAATCAAGGCCCTGCCCCAGCTCAGCCGGCCCTGGAGGCGGGGTCTCCTGTGCAGGCTGGGATTCCTCCAGTTCAGCCTAATGGTCTGATTCAGTATAAGGCAGCTTCTTATATTCTTATATTTACCTGTAATAGTTTTTCTAGGGTGTCTAACCAAAATGGCTGGGCCAAGATGAATTTAAGAGGAGTGCTCTTGAGGCATCCATCTTCAGGGTTCAATCTGTGGGATGTAAACACAGGAGCAGTCAATGACAACATTCCTAGAGTGTACATGTTAGAACATGGGGAGGGATGTCTGTCCAGCAAGCAGGTAAACTTCCTGGGGACGGACTTCCTCCGCATGTGACCAGAGGTGGGTGTGGCCTCACCTGTGCAGGTAATGATAAAAGCACAGGGCAGGCAGCCATCTCTCTCTCTTGCCTCTTGCCTCTTGCCTCTCTCTCTTGCCTCTCGCTGCCATCTTCCTTCCATGAGGAACATCTAAGGATGCTCTCTTGGCTCCCAGCCAAGAGAGGAGATAAGGACTATCTTGCTACAAGATAGATTCTAAATGTATTTTACCTTTCTAAGTCTGTGTGCCTTCTGGGATCATATTGTGAACAGAACGTGAGTAAACTCTTTTATACTTTTATAAAGACTGTGTAGTGTCTTGTATTTTAAGAGGGATCAAAGGGGAAATTACCAGAGTAATTATTATAGAGGTTCTAGCGAACCTGTGCACACGTTACCGTTGCAAACTAAAAAGGGAATGTTTATAAACTCTGCTGATATTTTGGGAACTTGTTAGCACAAGTTGGATAAGGATATAATTAGTCAATATATCCTCTCCTGCACCCCAGAACATTCCCACAAAGGGTTATGGGCCCAGTATTGCATATTTCTGCGTATTTTTGAAGGATTGCTTTGGATTGTGATTTTGAGTTGAGTAGTATTTTTCTGAGTTAACTTCCTGGTAAGCACATGGTCCTTTGTTCCATTGTGCAGTGGGGATTAAGCAAACCCCCCCTTCCCTCAGAGTTCACAGTGACCCAAGGCAGTGAAGAATTATTTTGAGATTTTTGAGATTTTGATTTTAAAATTTTGAGAAATTTTGAAATTTTGAAGAATTTTCAAATTTTTGGATTTTAAGATGGCTAGAGCAGCTTTTGATAGTGATGCAAAGCTAGGAATGCCTGTGCTGAATGAACACAATTTCATACACTGGAAGCAGCGCTTGATAGCATGTTTAGATTATAAGCACATTTTGGAAGCTTTAAAGCCTCAGCCTACAGGATCGTCTGAGGAGGATTTAGCCAAGATAAGTGCTTTGAAACGCATGAACAGTGAAGCTAGACACATAATTTTGAGTGGACTTCGCGATGAGCAGCTATCATTAATAAATAGTACAGATGATACATCTCAAATCTTAAGAGATATTGAGCGCGTGTATGGAGAATCTAGCATAAACTGCTTCAGAAACTTGGTGTGTAAATTAACCAGATTGAGGATGAATTCAAAAGAGGAATTCACAGAGCACATCAACAAGTTTACTGAGATTATTCAAAGAATTGATTTGACTCCCAAAGCTTTTGATGAAGATACAAAGATAGCATTTTTGTTATCATCACTTGGACCACGCTTTAGCGCATTTGTAAGTTTGATGGATCATAGACAAGGTCTGACTTTTAAAGACTTGATTGGTTATTTAAAAGAAGAATGCAGAGATAGAGCTGAATCTCCAGTGAGAAATGCTAGAAGCAAAGACAGTAGTTATGCATCTAGGCAATTTACAAAGTCGAAAGAGATGCCTAAGAAAGTGATTTGTTTCAATTGTAACAAAGAAGGACACATTGCAAAGAATTGCAGGGCTCCTAAAGCAAAGAAACCCCACCCCTTTCAGCCAAAAGGAGAAAAGAAGGGGAAATGTGAATGCACATGGCTACTGCAAGAAAGGAATTTAACAGTCCAGAATCGTGAGAATAGACGTAATAAATGGATTTTAGATTCAGGTGCCAGTTCACATTTTTCATATAAAAAGGACTATTTTAATGAGATAAATGATGAAGAAGGATCTGAAATTGAGATTGCAGATGGCAACATTGTTAAAGCAAAAGGTGCAGGTTCCATGAGTCTGAAATGCAATATAAACAATGAATGCATTGAGAACACAATCTCTAGAGTTTTGTATGTTCCAGAGCTGAGCTGCAATTTAATTAGCGTGTCCACTTTGGACAAGAAAGGTTTCCAGATCACATTTGGAAATGGAGAATGTAAAGTGACTAGAAATGGCAAAGTGTTTGCTCAAGCAAAGCTAATCAATGGTGTATATGAGCTTGATCTTTCAGAGAATCAGTTTGCAAAAGTGGCACATTCCAGCCAGAAGGATGAAGCAGATCTGGACCTATGGCACAGAAGGCTTGGACATAGAGACACCAACGTCATTCTGGATCTACAGAAAAGAGATCTTGTAAGAGGTTTGCAGGTAAAGCAGAGCAACAAAGCTCCAGCAAAGTGCATAAGCTGTATTACTGAGAAGGCTGTAAAACCTTCATTTCCACGTTGTGCAGAACAAAGAAGCAACAAAGTGCTTGACATAGTGCACACTGACATATGTGGACCCATGAATGTTCCCTCACTGGGAAAGAATAGATATATTTTAATATTTCTGGATGACTTTTCAAGATTTTGTGTTGTATATTTCCTCAAAGAGAAGAGTGAGACAGTGGACAAGCTCCAGGAATACATTGCCATGGTCAAGAATAAATTCCAAAGAGCTCCAGCTGTGCTAATGAGTGACAATGGAGGTGAGTACTGCTCAAATGAAACGCAGGCTCTCCTGGCCAAGGAAGGAATTGCACACGTAACCACAATTCCTTACACACCACAGCAGAATGCCATAGCTGAGAGAAAGTTTAGGTCCATTATGGACATGACAAGGTGCATGCTAAAGGATGCATGTTTGCCACAGAAGCTGTGGGCCGAAGGAGTGTACACGTCGGTCTATTTGCAGAATAGACTGCCAACTAAAGGTGCAGAGCGCACACCATTTGAACTTTGGCATGGGAAAGCTCCCAATCTTTCGCACATACGTGTGTTTGGAAGTCCGTGTTACTTCTACGTGCCCAAAGAACACAGACACAAGCTTGACTCCAGGGCAAAAGCAGGTATCCTTGTGGGATATGCCTCTGGAGGCAAAGGATACAGAATTATGGACTTACAAACTGGTAAGACAAATGCATACCATGCGGTTTATTTTGATGAATATGGAAAAGTAGACACTAAGAACACTGTTGTGGATTCTTCAGATGAGTCAGAAAGGACTCAAGAGTTTGTATATTTCCCTTTTGAGACCCCACAAAGTAATAATCTGCCTTCGAGTGTTACAGCGCCCCCTACAGGCAACACACTAGAAGACGCAGAGGACCAGAACCCTGGCGGCACCAGAGACGAAGATGAGGACTCAGATGGGGACATGCCTGCGTTGGAGGAGGATGAGGAAGCTGATGCGGTTGCAGAACCAGAGGTCAGACGCTCGTCCAGAACCAACAAAGGTGTCCCACCATTACGGTTGTCCTACTTTGCAGGGTCGGCGTTTCCACAGGAACCTTCCACTTGGGAAGAGATACAGGAGATGCCAGCTGCAGAAGCCAGTCTCTGGAGGAAGGCCGCGCAGGAGGAGATGGATGCACTGCATCAGAACAAGACCTGGACACTCACTGAGCTGCCTCCCGGTAAGAAGGCCATTGGCAGTAAATGGGTTTTCAAGGTTAAGAAGGGGTCAGAAGGAGAAGTGCAGCGCTACAAAGCTAGACTTGTAGCACAGGGATTTTCACAGCGTTTTGGTGAAGACTATGATGAAGTTTTTGCACCAACCATGAGGTACAGCAGTGTAAGAATGCTTTTAAGCATTGCAGCCTCCAAGAAAATGAGAGTGAAACACATAGACATTGCTACCGCTTTTCTACATGGGCAGATTTCAGAAGAAATTTATATGAAACAGCCCAAAGGTTTTGTGAAACCACATGAGGCACATTTAGTGTGCAAACTCCAGAAAGGACTTTATGGACTTAAACAGGCTGCTAGAGCCTGGAACCAGAAGTTGCATAAAATGCTGACGCAACTTGGGTACAAGCAAGGCGACGCTGACAAGTGCTTGTACAGTAAGTCAAATAATGGACAATTCTCATATATTCTAGCATTTGTTGATGACCTGATTATTGCCACAGCAAGTGAAAAAGACTATACACAGATAGTAAAACACCTTAGCAAAGAGGTGGAGGTCAAGGAGCTAGGAGATGTCCAGTACTACCTCGGGATCCAGGTGGAAAGAGAAGAGGACGGTTCATTTCTTCTCAGCCAAAGACAGAAGATCCACGAGCAAATTGAGCACATGCAGATGCAAGACGCACATCCAGTTGCTACACCGATGGCTACTGACTTCCTGAAGAATCAGCAGGATTCGAAGCAGTTGCCAGACAACAATGACTACAGGTCGGCGATTGGTAAACTTTTGTATTTAGTTACCACATGTAGACCTGACTTAGCTAATGCTGTGGGGATTCTTAGCAGAAAAGTGAATTCTCCCACTGAGCATGATTGGGCAGGTGTAAAGAGGGTGGTGCAATATTTGAAGGGTACCATGAATTGTAAATTAAGGTTACCAGCCGTCAGAGACCCTAAGTTGGTTGGGTATACTGATGCGGATTGGGCTGGGGATAATGCTGATTATAAATCAACAAGTGGTCATGTTTTCATGTTTGGTGATGGACCTGTTGCATGGGGCAGTTATAAACAGAGCTGTGTAGCATTATCTTCCACAGAATCAGAATACGTTGCAGCAACAGAAGCCTGCAGAGAGATCGCCTGGCTTGATCAACTCATAAAGGACTTTGGGTTGGTGAGAAAAGGGCCTGTCAGCTTGCTGGAGGACAATCAAAGTTGCCTGAAGCTGACACAGAGTGAGAAGTTCCTGGCCAGAACAAAACACATTGGGGTTAAATACCACTACATACGCCAGATGATCCAGGATGGACTTGTGGAGCTATCCTACTGCAGCACCCAAGAGATGACTGCTGACATCCTGACGAAACCCCTACCAAGAGAGAGTTTCCAGAATCTACGTGTCAAGCTGGGACTCTGGGTGGTTGAATAAAGTTTGTTTTGTATAATGTTGTATTGCCTGAGAAGGGGTATGTGGGATGTAAACACAGGAGCAGTCAATGACAACATTCCTAGAGTGTACATGTTAGAACATGGGGAGGGATGTCTGTCCAGCAAGCAGGTAAACTTCCTGGGGACGGACTTCCTCCGCATGTGACCAGAGGTGGGTGTGGCCTCACCTGTGCAGGTAATGATAAAAGCACAGGGCAGGCAGCCATCTCTCTCTCTTGCCTCTTGCCTCTTGCCTCTCTCTCTTGCCTCTCGCTGCCATCTTCCTTCCATGAGGAACATCTAAGGATGCTCTCTTGGCTCCCAGCCAAGAGAGGAGATAAGGACTATCTTGCTACAAGATAGATTCTAAATGTATTTTACCTTTCTAAGTCTGTGTGCCTTCTGGGATCATATTGTGAACAGAACGTGAGTAAACTCTTTTATACTTTTATAAAGACTGTGTAGTGTCTTGTATTTTAAGAGGGATCAAAGGGGAAATTACCAGAGTAATTATTATAGAGGTTCTAGCGAACCTGTGCACACGTTACCGTTGCAAACTAAAAAGGGAATGTTTATAAACTCTGCTGATATTTTGGGAACTTGTTAGCACAAGTTGGATAAGGATATAATTAGTCAATATATCCTCTCCTGCACCCCAGAACATTCCCACACAATCAACATACAAAATGAGACAGCAGAGATGTCTTCCTGCTGCCTTCCTGGTTTTCTAGGGTTCTACATCTTGCAGACAAGCCTGCATCAAGTAACACAGGCTCCTCACTGAAAATGCCCCCCCCCCTCGGCAACTAATGGAGAGCAACAAAGACAGCAACTTATCTGTCCACACTCTCCCCCTTTGCATGCTGATTGTAACACAGAAAATGAATGTCCAAATAGGAATGCACAGTTCCCTCCTTAGGTTGTGGAAGCCCCTTCTGTTAGGAAAGGATAGACCGCCCAGTGTAAGTTGCAGGGGCCCCTGTAACAATTTGACATTTCAAATAAGAAGGTGCATAATAGGGCTGTGCATCAGATTTGGTTCAATCATGAATTGAATCAAGTCAGTTCAGGCTGATTTGTATCTGGCTTGAAGCAACTATTTATCATTGCAGGGTGGATAAGTTGGTCTCAATTCAATTCGTAGAGATTTGTACAGATTGTAGCTCAAAACAGCCTCAGAAATCCAGACACAGTGTCACCAAAAAGTTGCAGTAGTGGGGAGAAGTAGAAGAGGGGAGCTGGAGGAGGTTTACATCCCACATTCTCCATTCACCCCCACATTCTCCATGTTCTGACCCATAGAAAGGGTTTGCTGGAGTTGGGTGGCATTTGTTGAGCTTGTGTTTGCTTTCTATGCTTTCCCAACTAATCCCAGTCCAATCCTTTTTTAAAAAAGAAAGTTGTTACCTATATCTATATCATCTATATCTATGTCTATGTCTATGTCTATATCTATATCTATATCTATATCTATATCATCTAGCTTCGAATTGATGTGGATGCTTGCCATTTGCTAAGAACAAATTATAAGATGGAGCCAGCTTGTGTTTCTAAGCCTAGCAGAGTTACACATTTTTAATACTATCATCCAGGAGCCAAACCTTTGGGGCATATTATTTAACCACAACCTTATGAGTTCATGATGATAATGCATTAAAACTGGCCTGACTGAGCACTCTTAATCTTTTTTATTATAAAAAAATAAATGCAAAAAAGAGAGGAATACCCATCTGCAATTTGGCAGAGTTAACCCGCTCTATGGCCCCCTCTGTGGTGGCTACTATGTCTATATGTCTAAAATAAGAAAGTTACAAGCATCTTCATTTCACAGATAATTGAATTTCTGGAGATTCATAAAATCCATATTCAGATCAGACCGTGCCCAGAGCAATCTAAACCATAACAGGCCTAATCCAGGTTTAAAAACTGGAGCCACAAATTGGATTGTGGGGTTCATGCATAGCCCTAGTGCTTATCAGCAGACAAAGAAGAAAGATCAGGGGCAGTGAGTCCCATTTCACTGCTTGAGTTGAAACCAGAAGTACCATCCCAATCTGCCACAACTGCTGCCATGCTATACCACCCACCCACTCCACCACCAGTGGAGAAGCAGAACCAGAAAAAGTGCCGATTTCCAGCAAGATCTTGTGAGAAATAGTTGTTGATGCCAGCAAAGGAAGAGGCTAGGGACAAAGGTGAGAGCTGTTTCCTAGTTCTGCTGGATCTCTCAGCGGCGTTTGATACCATCGACCATAACATCCTTCTGGACTGTCTTGAGGGGCTGGGAGCTGGTGGCACTGTCATACAGTGGTTCCGCTCCTTCCTCCTGAGCCGTGTTCAGAAAGTGGTGTGAGGGATGAGTGTTCAGACCCCTGGGCTCTCACTTGTGGGGTGCCTCAGGGTTCTGTCCTCTCCCCCATGCTTTTCAACATTTACATGCAGCCACTGGGAGAGATCATCAGGAGGTTTGGGCTGGGTGTTCACCAGTATGCAGATGATACCCAGCTCTACCTCTCTTTTAAATCAGAACCAGTGAAGGCGGTGAAGGTCCTGTGTGAGTGTCTGGAAGTGGTTGGAGGATGGATGGCAGCTAACAGATTGAGGTTGAATCCTGACAAGACAGAAGTACTGTTTTTGGGGGACAGGAGGCGGGCAGGTGTGGAGAATTCCCTGGTCCTGAATGGGGTAACTGTGCCCCTGAAGGACCAGGTGCGCAGCCTGGGAGTCATTTTGGACTCACAGCTGTCCATGGAGGCACAGGTCAAATCTGTATCCAGGGCAGCTGTTTACCAGCTCCATCTGGTACGTAGGCTGAGACACTATCTGCCTGCAGACTGTCTCGCCAGAGTGGTACGTGCTCTGGTTATCTCCCGCTTGGACTACTGCAATGCGCTCTACGTGGGGCTACCTTTGAAGGTGACTCGGAAACTACAACTAATCCAGAATGCGGCAGCTAGACTGGTGACTGGGAGCGGCCGCCGAGACCATATAACACCGGTCTTGAAAGACCTACATTGGCTCCCAGTATGTTTCCGAGCACAATTCAAAGTGTTGGTGCTGACCTTTAAAGCCCTAAACGGCCTCGGTCCAGTATATCTGAAGGAGCGTCTCCTCCCCCATCGTTCTGCCCAGACATTGAGGTCCAGCTCCGAGGGCCTTCTGGCGGTTCCCTCACTGCGAGAGGCCAAGTTACAGGGAGCCAGGCAGAGGGCCTTCTCGGTAGTGGTGCCCGCCCTGTGGAACGCCCTCCCATCAGATGTCAAAGCGATAAACATCTACCTGACATTCAGAAGACATCTGAAGGCATCCCTGTTCAGGGAAGTTTTTAATATGTGACTGGGGAACCCAGCCAGATGGGCGGGGTACAAATAATAAATTATTATTATTATTATTATTATTATTATTATTATTATTAGGCAGTGGGGCAAGAGGGGCACCTACAGGGATTATTATTTTGGCTGAGCTGGCTTCATTTCTTTAATGGGATTCACTCTAAATTTTGCTTAGCCTTAGAAGAACACCTGTGGGTTGAGAAGTGACAGCATTCTAGTTCAACACTGTAGACGACAGGGAGCTGGGGGAAAATGATTAGAGAAGCAGGTTATGGTCTGTAGACTAGGTACCCATCCCTGATCTAGGAGGCTGCAGTGGATACAATTATTAGACTGAACTCATTATCTAACTTTACACATATGGTCAGCTTTTGAATAATTTATTAGCCTGATAAATGACTGATGATTAAAATGTAAATATAGTCTTAGTTAATAATACTGTCCTTCTCAGGGTAGGAATTGTTAGGGATATTTCCTTCTCAATCCCCTGACTTTATAAAAGCATGCTGAAGGTCATGATCCTGTAATCTCAATCTATTTGTTCTCTGTTTGAGCCTGATTTGAAGGGAGGTATTTGAACGAAGGGCAAGACTCAGGGAAGGAACGACAACAAAGATTGTGTGCTAATATGAGGATCCTATTTCCCTGATCTTGCAACAAATATTCATTCACTAGATAGTTGGAATATTCCATTCTATATAAATGTGAAAGTTAATTTGAAATTCACATGATGTCATTAAATGATAGCCATGCTGTCCCCTAGCATATCATTTTCAAGAACATAAAACACATTGAATAAAACAATATGAAGAATTTATGTCATGAGAAGTCTTGACACTGCCTGTCTCATTGTTTCACCAATAAAGTAAGAGACTTTGTTTATATATTACACATTAGTACCACTCTTCTTCAAGTGATACCTGGTGTCGTCACTCCCCCCCACCTCATTTTATTCTCACAACAAGCCACTTAGCTATGTTACATTCAGAGAGAATATTGTAGCCCAGATCTTTTTAAGCACAGTATGAATTTTAATCATTACACCATTCTACCTGCTGAAGACCACAAGAAACTCCACCTATGATTCAGTGCAAGTAGTCTGTATTAATATCTAAGAAGTCCACTGACACAGTTGTAATTTATTGTGACTCATCTAATTGACTGGAACAAGGTCACACAGTGAACTTCATGGCAAAGTGGGGATTTGAATCCTGGTCTACCAAGCCTTAGTCCAACAATTTAACCATCATGCCACATTGGCTTCAGGTGTTCAGGAACTGCACAGAATAATAGCTAAATGTCCATGTGCTTTTGTTATCTTTTCATGAGCAGGCCCCTTTTGTCTCTGGCTGGCATCTTGGAATCACTAGGATGAAACTAATAAGTTCTCTGAGTTATATAGATAGAACCTATGAAGGTGATGTTCAGATCATCACCAGTTCCTTGAGGGAATATTGGCAATCATATCTAAACTGTTTCTTGTGTAATCATGAAACAATCTGTTTCTGTGTTAGCATGATTCAGATTACTGACCTCTGCAGATTTTTCTTCACTCACAGTAACCCTCTCCCAACTAATTTTAAGGAACCTTGACTTTTACTGTCACTCCTAAAAAGAGCCACAGCTCTCTGGAGGTTATAAAAAATATTCTCCAGCATTACATTATTGCAGTTATATTTTCTTCATTTCTTTCGCAATCTCGTTTCCAAACCATGGCAATTTATTTAGCGTTTTACTATTACTGCCCTTGAAAATGGCCTCTAGTGCTAGTTAATTACAAAATCAGCTGGTGGTACATATTTTTGAGGCAGAATTTGATTTTAGAAGAACAGTAAACAAGAAGACATGGCCCATTTCCAAGAAGGAAACATTCACACACAGTTATTTTAGTTTCATGAAGGAATTGTTTAGTGCAACATTATCAGAACTGATGGTGTATCTGTACGTTTTGAGAGAGATTTTAATTTCTGCTATAATTGCTTTCATGCATTCAAAATGAGTGACATTGTAATACCTAAGACATGTTTCATACTTGTGTAAAATAAATACCTTTAACACATGCATTGTTTATTGTGGAAGAGTTTTATAAACTTCTTTTTTTCTTTAGGATGCCACTGGAAGTTAAGTAAAGTTGGATTCCCTAGTTGTGTTGAGTGAACATTTTACTACAAAAAGCAATCTCACAGGCATCTCAAAAGAAAACAACTAAGGACAAATCACACACACAAACACACACATTATTACTTTTAATAGTAGCAACAGCAGTATTTGAATTTATTTATTTTTTATAAGATATTTATTAACATTTCAAAGGTTATACAAAAACAATAATAAAAAACACAAACAAAAAAATAACAAAAATACAAAAATACAAAACTGAAAACAATTTAAAAACACATAAAATTCCATTCACTTATTTTCTTATAACTTACTTCCCAGACCTCCTCATACCTCCCCTTTTTGTATTCCAATTCAAATTATTAATTCAGCAAATCCTCACCATTGATTTTCACTTAATTTTCAACCATTCTTTCTCCCCCCACCCAATTATCTTAATCATTACAGCTGAAAACCACTTAATTTCTAACCAACATCATTCTAACATTCATTAATTTTGCAATATTTCCCAAGATAGTCCTTAAATTTCTTCCAGCCTTCTTCCGCCGACTCTCTTCCCTGGTCTCGGATTCTGCCAGTCATTTCTGCCAGCCCCATAAGCAGTATTTGAATTTATTAGACTTCTTTGTAAAGAACAGTCTAAAGGTGACTTATAACCATGTTTAAAATATAGAAAAAAATAACCATGTTTAAAATATAGAAAAAAATAAAACATAACCATGAACAACAGTTTGATTTTTAAACAGTGCAAAAAAGTGCAAAGACCCTAGTTATAGCAGAAATAATCACTCACATGCTAACAAATTAGCAAATGCCTAACAGATAGATGATAGATAGATGATAGATAGATGATAGATAGATAGATGATAGATAGATAGATAGATAGATAGATAGATAGATAGATAGATAGATGATAGACAGATGATAGATAGATGATAGATAGATGATAGATAGATGATAGATAGATGATAGATAGATAGATAGATAGATAGATAGATAGATAGATGATAGATAGATAGATGATAGATATAGATAGATGATATAGCCAGTTGGACACTGGTGCCAAGAGGCTCTTGCTGGAGATGCTATTATGTCAGTAGCGAGTCACAACCAAAAGGCTTTATCCCTTGTCACTACCCTCCACAGTTCTCTGAACAGAAACACAGGGTAAGCATGTTGGGAGAGATTTACATCATGTGGGTCTTGAGCTATGTAAGGTTTTATAAGTTAAAACTAGCAGTCTGATTTGACCAGCCAGTGCAGTCAGGCTAGAATTGGGCTCTTCATTCTGTGCTTGCTGCTGTTTCCAAACTGTTTCCAAAGGCAGCCCCATGTTTAGTGCATTGCAGTAATCTATCCTGGAGTTTATCAGAGCATAAATCAAACCAAGTAATCCCTGCCCAGACAGGGGTGTAACTGGCTCTCTCCAGCTAAAAGCTGGCAGAAGGCACTCTGTGCCACCAAGGGCACCTGTGTCTCCAGTTACAGTAGCAGATCTAGGAGAAACTCTTCCACTTCATGTGGAGTGCAGCCCCATGGAGAATCACCCATCCAGTCAGAACCATCTGCTAAAGGCACCTCGCTCTTATCTGGATTGAGTTTCAGTTTATTGGCCCTTCTCCAGTCCATTACCATGACAATAGAGTTACTGTGAAGCGGAAATTTTTCAAAGAGTGGTTAACTGTGAATATGATCAGAATACTGTCACAGCACCACTTTATACTCTGAAAATCCTCCTGATGAGAATCTTCATGTGAATAAATGAGCACCAAACCTTAGATTTAGGTCTCTGGCTTAGATCCAAAAGTGTCTTGCGTGAACAAAAAGGCATTTCTACTCATGCAAAGCAGCTGCAGTGAATTCTTCCAATTTCCTTGTTCCACTGCCGTTTCCCATTCCACATTGTTCTAGAGGGCCTTTTGAATCTTCAGAACAGCTTGCAGTTGTGGGGGGTAAGAGTACGGTGTGGTTCTGATAGAATCATAGAATTGGAACGGACCCTAAGGATCATCTTGTCCAACCCCCCGCAATGCAGGAATATTCAGGAATACCCTTATGGGGAATGAACCTGCAACTTTGGCATTATCAGCACCATGCTCGGAGGAACATAAAAAGCTCTGGTTCCCATCTTTATAATATGTGTGTAGTCAAGTTGTTCAGTAAAGTTTTTACAGCCCCAAAGAAGGAGAATTAAACCCTTTAATAATAATTTTTTTCCCCAGTAATGATGTATGGAAGTGAGAGCTGGACCATAAAGAAGGTTGATCGCCGAAGAATTGATGTTTTTGAATTATGGTGCTGGAGGAGACTCTTGAGAGTCCCATGGACTGCAAGAAGATCAAACGCATCCATTCTTAAGGAAATCAGCCCTGAGTGCTCACTGGAAGGACAGATCCTGAAGCTGAGGCTCCAATACTTTGACCACCTCATGAGAAGAGAAGACCCCCTGGAAAAGACCCTGGTGTTGGGAAAGATTGAGGGCACAAGGAGAAGGGGACGACAGAGGATGAGATAGTTGGACAGTGTTCTCGAAGGTACAAACATGAGTCTGACCAAACTGCGGGAGGCAGTGGAAGACAGGAGTGTCTGGCATGCTCTGGTCCATGGGGTCATGAAGAGTTGGACACAACTAAACGACTAAACAACAACAATAATTTAAGGTTACCCTGTGTTATAGAAGGGATTAGAATGGTTTGGTGTTGCATTGGAGATTCAGTTTTTGTGGGGCAGCCCAGGTACAGCCTCAGCCAGCATGGCCAATGGTTGGGAATAATGGAAGTTGTATAGTCCATTAATATTCTGGGTGGGATAGAGAACTGCGTCCAGTAACAATGAAACTCACTCCTGGTTTGGTATCAGTGGCAACTTTGGGTGGATTTGTAATCATTTGTTTGATTTGCCATACTTCCTTTTCTGAACCATTTCAATACTAGGAGCAGAGACTTCACAGTTGTCTTTTGGTCTTTAGCCAATAGTA
The DNA here is from genome assembly GCF_964234715.1 of Podarcis melisellensis. Lineage (NCBI taxonomy): Eukaryota > Metazoa > Chordata > Lepidosauria > Squamata > Lacertidae > Podarcis > Podarcis melisellensis. The sequence goes on from NC_138531.1 coordinate 62,366,485, forward strand.
ATTAAAATATATATTTACATAGAATATCCTGTATTGAGTAAAATGATCAAATTCTGTGGAATCTAATTAAAACTAGAGTTTGGCTGTGAAAAAGGTTGTCGAGTATAAAAGTGGTGAGCCAGTTATGATTGCTAGCTGCTGGCCAACTGATGCCAGCTCTTAGAAAGACTACTGCTAAACCCCTCATTGACATTAATAGTAAACAGAGCCTGGGGAACACTTTGTAATTACCCTGCTGTTTTCTGGATTTATCCTTCAAAGCATTCTGTAAAGGCCACTATCAAACACCAGGCACTGGGCTACATGAGTTATCAGTCTGACCTAAAGCAACTTTTAAAAGTCAGAGTGTCACTCACACAGTGAAAACAGATGTGCCCGCCATGTGTGCTTTGGGTTTGGCAGAAACGAATAAATTGAATATTAATTATAGATTGCTGTAAGTGCTTGATCTACTTGACTCTTGTATATATGTTTACATCTGCATGAATGTTTTAAATGTCTTTCCAGAGCATATAGCTAGAATGCCACATATTCTCCATAACTTGAGGAGCAATAGGAACTGCTGCTTTAATTTTACAAGACATGCTAATCATAGTTTTATACAAAAAATCAATTCCATTTGGTCTTCCACCACTACATGGCAACTTAGGACTCATGGTATTTTTGAATATCACCCACTTTCCTTCCTATTTTTAAAAGTATGATTCATAACATCTGAAGTCTGATGATTTCAGTCTTTCTCCTGGACCTGATTTATCAAAATGTTGTTTTCATTTTTCATTAATTCTGTTATTTCTTTATATGCTTGGTTTTCATTGGAGATATGCATATCCATTTTAGGCATATTGTATGTTTCCATGCTGAGTCCAAAACAGCTTCCATGCTGTTTGTTTTAATTTCATTCTGCATGAGCACTTAAAGCAACAATACACAAGTGGACAGAAATATGGATGCAATGATAAATTTGGAGCTGAAAGTATTATGGTTTGTGCTATAAATTTTCAGGTAATTAATCACAGTGGTAGTTTACAATATGTTTTCATACTTAAATGTTTTCTAAAACGTTGCTTGATGACAAGTACCAGGGCAAAGTAGTGTTGTATAGAATGAAGACATAAAAAGTTAAGGTCTATAGGCCAAGGGAGCCAGCGATTTTCCGCAGACAGCTTCTGGGTCATGTGGCCAGCACGACTTCTGGTGAACCAGAGCAGCGCATGGAAACACTGATTACCTTCCCGCCGGAGGAGTACCTATTTATCTACTTGTACTTTGACATGCTTTCGAACTGCTAGGTGGGCAGGAGCTGGGACCGAGCAATGGGAGCTCACCCTGTCACGGGGATTCGAACCGCCGACCTTCTGATCAGCAAGCCCTAGGCTCTGTTGTTTAGACCACAGCATCACCCGTGTCCATAGATATAGATAAATTGAGATATATACACATGTTTGAGGCTCATAAATACATAGTGAGATGATAGTGAAAACAGTCTTAAAATGACTTCTCAGAAGTGTACACTATTTCTTTAATTTTTTTGATAGCCAACATAAGTATGTATATAAGAAATTAAATGCTAAACCAGCGGACTGCTTTATGGAGCTATACACTGAAAACATGATGCAGTGGAGGGGAAAAATCTGTGACTCATTTTATCATTAGCATTAAGAAAAGCTGGGGGAGGCATACTGAATTATTAGGAATGTACTTGCAGTGATCAGTCAGCTCGTAAAAATAATCTAGATGAGAAGGATGGCAAATCCTGAAATTGAAAATATCTTGTTCAATACAGAGTCTCTGAAATGACAAGACTTAAAAAAGATTCCCATATTTTTTTTTACTAAATCCATCCCTCTGAGGACTTCTTCATCTATGGTGTTTTTGAAGGGCTAAAGAAAAAGACTTCCAGAGTCTAATGGCATGTTGGAGTTACTCAGGAGCTACTGGGCTCGCTAGTATCGAGCCTGGCTGGATTTTAAGCCTAGATTAGCTTTATAGCACCAAATATTAAAAATGGCTCCTAGGGAAGATTAACACTTCACTGGTCAAGGTGGTATCTACTGGCATGAGAGAACCTCACAATAACAAGATTATAGTTCCTTCCAGTAAGACAGCCCTCAGTTCTTTTTTAGGAAAGGAAGAAGAAATGACTAAAACCCAGTCACGAATCACATCACTGTTATAAAGGGAGAGAAATTATATACAAGTACCTTCCCTATGGACATGCTTTTTTAAAAAAAAAAAAAAACAAAGAAAGAAAGAAAACCCTTTTTTCCCCTTCCACTCATCTTACCGACAGCATTCTCCAAAGAAATAACATAGTTTAATGTAATGCAGAAGGGTTTTTCTCTCTGTGTGTTTCTGTAGGCCACAGCTTCCCATAGTTCAGGAATGATGTTGTTCCCATCATGACCAGCCAGTATGGTCCATAACCATATATGATGGATGTTGTATAACAACATATGGAAGGCCAGAGATTCCCCATCCCTGTAGAATTTCTGGAAATGAAGAAATTAATATGCATACATGAACATAAGAAGAGCCTATTGGATCAGGCCCATGCAGTCCATCATATTGTTCTCACGGAGCCTGGCCAGATGCCTATGGGGAGCCCCAAAGCTGGACATGAGCGCAGCAGCATTATCCTGGCTTGTGATTCCCAAGAATGGGTTTTCAAAGGCACACAGTTGAGAGAGAACATAGCCAGCATGGCTCATAGCCATGGACAATCTTATCTTCCATAAATTTGTCTAAATCTTCTTTTAAAGTCATCCAGGTTAGTGGCCATTATCTTTCCTTGTGTGTGTGTGTTCCATAGTTGCTGTGTGCTAGATGAAGAAGTATTTCTTTTGTGTGTCATGAATCTTCCAATATTCAGCATTATTGGATGTGCCCAATTCTTAACAAAGGGTGTGTCCCATTTTTCCGCTTGAGATGAAATGGGAAGTGCCGCCCTGCTGCTGCCCCTAGCACCTATGCAGCTTGCCCCACCAATAGCGAAAAAATGGCATTAGCACCACTTTGGGGGGAGTTCTTGTGAGATCTCACTGTAAATCTGCTCTTATGCCAGTGGCAGAGGCGGTGGGGCATCTGCAGGGGGGCTGCCTTGGGGATTTCCACTGCCTAAGGCAGTGGCCTCACCCCACCTAATATCCACATTGGTCTGCGTATTTGCTTTATTGTTGTTGATTTTACTAGCATTTGAAAATTGTGGTGATATGGCATGGTGTTATTTCTGAAGACTCATCCAGAGAGAACTTTAACGCTGAAGGCATTTCACAAATGTTATATTTTTATATATAGTGGTTTAATAAATTGGTACATGAGCCTGACTCATACAGTACATTGTTGTATCATCAATCAAGAGGGACAGGGGAAACATATGAAAAGGACTCAGAAGTGATATTACCTGCATGTTGGAAGATAAGACTTCTTGCACTGCTACTCCAACCCTTGGAAGGCCATCGCTAGCCTAGTTGAATTTTTGATCCTCCTCATCCCTCACCTAGGATCTCAACAGCATGTGCTTATTTGTCCATCAGAATAAATGTTATGGCGCTGTTCTCATACAGCTATCATTTATTTTTTCATTAATTCTCTTAGGAATGTTTCTCAAAAATATTGTTCTACTACAATTTCTAATGAAAACACAGAACAGAAATTATAAAAGTTCTAGCATGCAGTTGCTGTTAAAACTGTCAGCAAACTGCTGTAGGGCAGACCTCAAGGATGTATAAACATCTAAATCGAAAATGAAATGTTGGAAATCAAATGTAGTGACATAAAAATGAAGCATAATACAAACACCTTTTGAATTATGTCCGAGTGATGTCTGGAATACAAAAGTTGCAAGACTGCCAGTATTAGATTAAGTGTTGCCACTTTGGGCAGCCACAGACAAATTCCACATCAGCATTTGAAGTGTTAAGAATCCCTGTGTTAGAAACTAGAAAGACACAGTCTGGTTAACCATGCAGCTATTTGATCTAATACGGAGGTGATCAGGTACAGCAAAAGAACAATCCCATTCATCCCACTAATAGAAACAGACTAAATTTCATCCATGTCTCTGGTAAGGGCATGAAATAGATGAAAAAGTCTTCGAAAAGGTCATGAGCATGAGCAAGGAGTGAAGCACAGTAAGTTTTTGATGGGGTGAGAATTTAGCGGTAGACCAAAAAAAAAAAAGAAAAAAAAAAGAAAAGAGGCCAGGTGGCAGGTTAGGAAAGACAATAAATTGTAAAGGGAACATGAGAGGAAAATGGGGCGTCTAATTGGAATTGTTCTGCTGCCATTGTAGAGTTCTTACCTTGAAACAAAAATCAACCAACTATTGAAGCAATCAAGGTGATGGGAAGGATTGATTACAACATCCTAATGGATTGTCTTGAACCTCTTGGGTCATCTTGAGCATCGTCCCCTTTTTCCCAACTATAAATGTTTCAACTTCATAAAAGTCAAATTTCATCAGAGTCCTATTGTACAAGATTTATAATTGTGTTCAGTAATACCTATTTATTTACAAATATATAAGTTCAGCAAGGGACGTGGGTGGCGCTGTGGGTTAAACCACTGAGCCTATGGCTTGCCGATCTGAAGGTCGGCGGTTTGAATCCCCACGATTGGGTGAGCTTCCATTGCTCTGTCCCAGCTCCTGCCCACCTAGCAGTTCAAAAGCACGTCAAAGTGCAAGTAGATAAATAGGTACCGCTCTGGTGGGAAGGTAAACGGCGTTTCCGTGCGCTGCTCTGGTTTGCCAGAAGCAGCTTAGTTATGACCCAGCCACAGGACCCGGAAACTGTACGCCAGCTCCCTCGGCCAGTAAAGCGAGATGAGCGCCACAACCTCAGAGTCGTCCATGACTGGACCTAATGGTCAGGGGTCCCTTTACCCTTATATAAGTTCAGCAAGCATGACCTTGCTGAAGTGTGATCATATAAAGCTTCTTCTGCCAGTTGGAAGCATGTTAGCAACTTTTTCTAGGCAAATGTCAATCCTACCCAGTTCCCTGGAAGCAAGTCTCCTTGAATTCACATACAGAACTGCACTGCTAGTCTCTTTCACACCACAATCACAAACTGTTCCTTTCACCCCCACTGTTTTGCACCTACAACAGAAGCCTGATGGCCTATTAAATTAGCCATCACCTAGCTGACTATATAAGCTCTGCTTGTGACAATATATTGAATATATGTCCAAAATTCTACCTGGCAATACCTTTCCCTTCCTATTCATATATCCAGAACAACATTGCATCATGATTTTTTGACCACATAGACTAGAACCTATGCAAGAGAGTGGAAGGATGCTAGGCAAGAGAGTGGAAGAGGTAACAAATGACTACCATAAATGACAAATGCATATTGCAGTTGCGATTGAAATGCCTTAAGGAGGAGTGTGATACAGCAGCCTTAGCACTAGTTCAATTTTAATTGGCCTATTGTACTATCACTAAGATATTTATTCTGAATACTATGTAATACTACTTTTGTTCACTGGTTTGTAGTGTTGGGTTGTAAGATTCAGTAAGAAGAAAGAGCTGGATGTAGCAGTGGATATGCTCCTGTGTATAGTGAAGCTCTTTACTACCCTTCAAGAAATACAAGAGCAGCATTTGTGAGCAGTCTGGGTAAAATGCAAAGAAATTTCTGCAGTGATGCACTGAAAATTACTAATACCAGAACATTGTGTGTTGAAAAACTTTCTCTGGAAGTCAGGATAGCACCATCTTCAGCTGATATGATACATGAATAAAAACCAAGCAGACTGAGAGAAGAATGGATGGATTGTGAATAATGATGAAGAAACTAATAGCAAATAAAGGAATATAGTGGTACTTTAAGAACTTAATTCATTCCGGAGGTCCTTTCTTAACCTGAAGCTGTTCTTAACCCGAGGTACCACTTTAGCTAATGGGGCCTCCCGCTGCCGCCGCACCACTGCAGCACAATTTCTGTTCTCATCCTGAAGCATAGTTCTTAACCCGAGGTACTACTTCTGGGTTAGTGGAGTCTGTCACCTGAAGCATCTGTAACCTGAAGCGTCTGTAACCCAAGGTACCACTGTATAGAACAGTGGATAAATTTAGCATTTTATTTAATATAAAAAGAAAACAATGAATGTTGAGAAAAACCAAGATGAAGGGTGAATATGATACATAAGAAAATAAAATGGTGAGAAACAGAGAAAAACATTTATGAAGGGAAACATTATTTATAAGGGGAGACATGCACAATAATATAGGTGAGGAATAGACTGAATATACTTATACAGCAAAGAAGCAGAATTAAGTAAAATATACAGTATATAAGGACTATAACTAAATTTGGTGGAGGGGGATATAGAGTGGTTACCAACACAACTTTAAGTATACTTTTTGTGCATTGCTTTCATTGTCTGCTTAATATACCTTTTTAGAATTTTCCTCACAAACCTGTTTCAGGACAAGATCACTTAAAAATATTTTTCTTATCTAAAGAGGGAAGGAACAGCCTGTATTGATTTTGTAATGTGTCCAAACAGACATGACTAAAGGACAAATGTCCACACCAGGCCATCTAATGCTCTGGTGTGTAGTCACACACAGACACAACATATGTCTATGCAGCAGCTTTCTTATCACCCAGTAATAACACAGTGCAACAAAGAGATGAATGAGGATGGTTCTATTTGAAAGAGGGCTCCATAAGTCCTTTAGAGTTTTGAATCATGCAGTTATCATGGAATATCAAGTGCTCTACCGTGTTCATTGAGGTCAGTCTGTGAGTTCTGTCGAGTTTTTTAAAAAGTATTTATTATTTGTTTTGATAATAAAGTATTTGTCAGTACAGTCGTACCATGGAACGTTTTGGCTCCCAAAGACCGCAAACCTGGAAGTGATTGTTCTGGTTGGTGAACTATTTTTGGAAGCTAAACATCCACTGGGGCTTCTACGGCCTCTGATTGGCTGCAGGACCTTCCTGCAGCCAATCAGAAGCTGCGCTTGGTTTTGGAAGTCAAACGGACTCCCGGAACAGATTCCATTCGACTTCCAAGGTACGATTGTATTCCATTGGAGAGCAAAGAACTTGCAGCACCTCAATGAACAGATGGAAGCATCTGGAAGTAAGAATAGGAAGTATGGTAATAAAATTTAAAAAGACTTGACATCTGCACTTTTGTCTAAATGTAGCATAGAGGGCAGAATGTTGGCAAGGAACATTTTTATAATGAATAAATATGTAAAATGTAGTGTGAGGCAGAGCTGTGCAGAGTGAATTACCACGCCCCCATAATGGATGGTCTCCAAAGAATCAACTGTGCAGGCAACAAATTTATTCTACTGCCAAAATGATGACTCTAAATAAATATTAATAAACACCAGATTCAACTGCAACAGACATAAAACAGAGATGTATTGCCATTTTATCTCCTGTGTGGAAGCCCTTCAAACTTCTGATCGCATTCCAGTCAAACACAGAAGCATTTTCCCACTTTGATTGACGGTGCCTCCAGATGGTCACATTTTGGGGGAGGGATATGAGCAGATACCAGAAATGTAAGTTTTTGCAAAGTGAACTAAAGCGCTATGTCACCCTAGTGCAACAAACCAACTTAAAAGAAAGGAATTAGACTTGTTTCAGTTTAGAAAGTGTGGGATGAACAACAGACTATTGAAAAAACATATAAAAACCCTGCAGACAAATCAGAATGAATGCTCAGTAAAAAGCAGAGATAATCCAACCACTGCTTAAGCTATCTGCAAGCAAATTGTGATGAATGCACAATAAGCAGGTCACATGAGCAGGGACAGAGGAAGGGAGGTGTGGTGGGGGCAGGCTGCCCTGGGTGTTACCACTAAGGGGGGTGTCAAAATGCCGGGCAGCACTCACCATAGGGCCTGCAGTGTGCCTGAGCCATGCATCTCTCCTGGGACTGACACGGTGGCTTGGGTGCCCGCCGGCTCTGCGCAGCCCCAAATGGTCCACCTGCCACCTCCCCCTCAGCTGTAGGCTCCGGGGAGCATCCTGCCCTGGCTCACCCTGCCCCGCAGGCATATGGCCCTGCCCCTGGGTGCAGGGCACGCGCGCCGCCCCAGGCGCCAGATCAGCTTGCTCCACCGCTGCACGTGGGTGGCTCTATGACATCACCTGCTTTTGTAACTAACATCAACCTCATCTCAGTAGTCAGCAAGCTTCTTATTAGGTCATTTTATTCTGAGCAGTGCAGACCTATGTATTTCCATTCACTTGTTCAATAGGACTTACTCCCGATAAGTGTGTCTAGGTTTGTAGCCTAATTGTCCTACAAGTTTATTTATAATATACTAAGGACTGTAATCAGGGAGTTTCCCTTTCCTGGTAATATGTGGCCGTGTTATATCATTATGTGTGCTCTTTTCACTGCTTATATTTTTAACTTTATTTCAGAATAAAATTCCATTATAAAGAAAATGAATTGGAAAACGACTTTCACAAACATATAGTTATGGCTAAAATATTTTATTGTATTTGTAAGAACTAAAGGAGGAAGAGAGAAAATGTTTAACGGCTTAAATGAAGTATGTCAATATCATCTGAATAACAAAAGTACTTATTTCAGTATTGAACACTTATTTGAGCATATAATTGGTGAAAAGTGCTATAATAAATTATCATTTATGTACTAAGGCCACAATTCTATACCCACTTACTCAAGAGTAAGCCCCACTGAATGGGACTTACTTCTAAGTGAACATGCATATGACTGCACTATAAATAAAATAAAATAAAATGGAGAATGTAGGAGAGAAATATAAACTAAGACTGCATAGGAGTAAAAACATAATTTACCTCAAAAAGTGCTGAATTGAATTTTCCAATGACCAGAAATGCTACCACAGAGCCTTTCAAACCACATATTCAGTTGACACCACAGATAAATTTCTAGAAATTGACCCATTATTTATCCACCTGCGGAACCTTAACCACCCTCATTTCAAATGATTGGAGACAAATTATCTTTGGTATTCAATCATTTTAAATTTTGAAAGCATGAACATATTTTGAATATGAGAACTTTGAGGTAGTATAATAATATGGCACTTTTCCAAAAGGGAGTACCAGGTACTACAAAATGAACATGCTGACACAGTTGATTTTATAATCATATTTATATGGTAACTTAAACAGTGCACGTCCAATAATTTGATGTCTCAGGTTCCTGCAATCTTAGTATTTTTAAGCAAAACATTATACCTGACCCAAAGTATTTCTATACATTATCCCATTCTTACAAATATGATAAATGGGTTACAAATTTCTAGTTAGCATTCTTGCCATTTTAATAACATTGTAGTTAAGCTACTCTAATAGGGTAAAAGCTTAATGCTGTATCCCAAGACTGCCAAATGCTACAATCCATTTATCTCAAAGTACAGATGCAATGCTGCAAGAAGGATAAATTCAGTATGGAATTATAAGTTTCCTTGCACTTTATCATACAGACACACAGAATCAAAGTGATATCTTCCACAATCAAGAACCACATTAATCAAAATATATAGTTAAACTAAATTTTCACCTTTTTTTGTGGTTGTCAAAGCAAATAGGAATGCTGGGCTCGTATGCTAGGCAGAATTGCAAAAGTGCTTGACTGGGACATCAGGAATTGCATACAATCAACATTTTCATGGTCTCTTTTGAATGCTAAAGACAGATGATCAAATGATAGAAAGTTGACATGGATCTAAAAACATTATTCAGAAGAAGTGCAACATCATCCCTTCTTTACTTTCACATACCTAATACTGTGTATACCAAATCAGTCTTTCAGTGAAGATGAAGGAATTCTGAGGTTCAAGTTAGATGTGATATTAATTGCGGTAATACAATTAATGTGTACATTTTTGATGTAAATATCAGCCCTAGGGAACACAACACAAGCTTTTCTTTATATGCAAATAGCAGCTTTTGATAGATAATTGCCCTGGAAGGTGCAGTCTGTGACCCAGGAGAATAGCAAATGACAAGAACAGGACATTAGATGTTGGCTGCAAACCAAGCCAAATCTTTATTGCCTACGCATGAAAGGAAGAATTGGCATGGCAGTATGGCTAGGATCCATTCATCATTCCATTCATCCCTTGCTGGTGGAATGACCGCTCCCCACATCAAATGGGGGCGCCTTTTGCGTGGTTGTGCGCAGCCCCCTGGATCCCAATGCAGCTCCTGGTAGTTCAGGCTGGCTTCATCCTCCCCAGGCTAGACACCTGGAGGTCTCCACCTACCTCAGCCAATCGCCCTATCCAGCCTAGGGAGGCATTGCCAGGGGATCAGCCAGGTAAGGGGAGGGACCGCCCTGCCTACACAACAAAAGATGAATCTTACCTGCGAAGCATCAGTTGGCTCCAGAGCTTTTCCCACTCTGCCCTCCCTCAGTTAACTCTTCTTTTGCAGGTTAACTTCTTTTCCACAAGTACGCAGGCGCTGCTACATCAGGGTCGCTGTTGAAGGGCTGGAAAGGATTTTTTCTGCATTGGCAGGTTTTCCCTTTCCTCTCACAAAACATCACAACTTGGGCAGTTTCAGGCCTTGGGCGGAATCCTTTAGTCTATCTTCCTAAATGGGTGGGGGGACATGAAGCGGTGACCCACACTCCCCTTGCGATGGTGATCCCAGGGTTCCCCATTAAAGTGGTTTGAGGGGAGGCATTGGCCATACACCAAGAGATTGTCATTGCTCTCCCCTCCAATGGCAGTGAAACGGGGGGGGGGGCTCTCTGCTTGAAAATATGTTCTCCAGAGCCAATCCCCACACATTCTGGATAACCCTGATGAGTCCCAGATGCCCAGCTAGGGACTGGAAAGGATAAACGCCCAATGCCTGAGCCAAGGTCTCCTTACATCTGAAATTTAATAATGCTGTGGCCAATATTAATCCCATAGCATGTTGTCTTGAGTCATTATTCCACTCTGCGGTCACCTGGGGGTTGGAGGGACTCAGCCTGTCCATGCAATGGAACCACTGGACTTGGGCAGCACCAAGCCTATTCCATGGGAGTTGCCCAGTGTTGAGCCCTGGTGTGGTGCAAGCTAAGCATCCAAGATCACACTGGGCTACCAGGGTAGGCGATTCCAGCCAGGCAGAGACCCCAACCTAAGCTTAGGGCATGCTATTGCCTCTTGCATTAACAGAAAAACATAGGGCGGCAACAGTTATTGATAACATTGCTGTACTGATATATAAAGGATCATGATGATTAAGCTGACAAGTAAAAAGTTAATGGTCACATGAGGAGGAGAAGCAATGCAGTTGTGTTTCTTCTGGCTGAGGTGAGTATTGAGCAAGATATCTATAGCTGCTGGAGGAAGAGGTGGGTGTATTTGGTGGTTTCTAGCAAAGTCTAAAAATTCCCACCAGACTGATTGATATGAATGAGCCTGGTTTTGCTTTTCTCTTTAGGAATCTGACATGCCATATAAGTTTTTTTCCAGAAGAGCAAAGTTCCAAACATTATGCTACCGGTTTGTAATACTGAAATCAGAAAGGGTTGAGTTATAGATAGCTTTGAGAATCAGTAAGGTAAGCAGTTCTTTAGATTTGATGTCCTCATTTCTCCCTTCAAATATCAAAAGTAAAGAATTCTATATAATGGCAATAAATCCCCCCCCTCTCTCACACACACATGTAGTCTAGCCCCTGTGTGTGTGTTGTGAAGGGGCTGTACTGGCTGTGAAGAGCAAGACACCTTTGAAGTGAAATACTGTAGTTTGTTGTTGACGTGGTAGAGAAGTGGAAGGAATAGACTCAATGTTCAGATCAGAATGAAAATGAGGTTTCAGTAGACAGACAGGGGAAAAAGAGGATAAAAGGGATATTATTCTGGTTATTTAGAAGTTGGCTACTTTACTCAGGGTCATAATCTGAAAGCTTCCTTTGATTTTGTATTCTCTTTGGTCACACTGAAGCAACAACTCAATGTGAATATTTAGACTCAAAAATTAAAGTGAAGGTTAAAGGTGCTTTCACATCTACACCTTCCACACCAAACAACAGTATGGTGTGGATAGAACTTGAGAGTTAATGGAGTATTTCAGTTTAAATCGCCTGTTTGAATTTTGCTCTCTGCAAACAATTAGACTGATATTTCTACTTTTGTATTAATGGGGGAACACTACACATTGCCAAACCTGGGCCCACTTCAATATGCTGGTTTTGAAACCATGGATGACTTAAGACAACAGGGTTCTGGGATGACTTCTTCCAACCCAAAACTTCCTCAGGATTCAGCTCTTTCCTAGTTGCTCTTCTCCATGCCCCTACACCAACTGAGGTAAGGGGAGATGGGTGGCGATCTGCGAAGGGACTTCTCTGTTCTGGCACCAGCGTTTGCAATGCCCTCCCAGAACCTCTACCTGATACCATCTTTGCTTTCTTTCTAGCTCCAGATAGACCTTTTCATTCATCCAGGCTATAAAATATGGGGGGGGGGACCTTTGGCTATCTAGATACTGCTACACTCCAGTTCCCATTCAGTATTACCCATAGCCTGGGATAATGAAAGTTCTGGTCTAGTCACATCTTCAGGATCATATGTTCCTTATTCCTGTTTTAATTGAGCATTTTATCTGGTTTTCTTGTTTTTCCTGTTGCTTTGTTTATTATTATTATTTGCTGTATTTATTTGAGACATTTATATACCATTTAATTATGCACATTTCTAAGCCATGTACATAAAAACAATTCGCAGAAAACGGGACAAGAAAAAAATTATCCTAATACTGAAGACTACCTCAAAATCTCTGCACATGATTTTTTTGATGTTGTTGAGAGTTGTTTTAGCTTTTTATGGAAACATATATGCTAGGTTTACCTAAAAAAATCAGTAATTCCTCTAACAGTTTCTAATTACATAAATGCATGTTACAAACAGCCCTACATGTGGAGCAATAGCTAACCATCACCTCCCCTTTCCCCTGGAACTTCCATTTCTATCCATGTGATACAATGTCATTTTTTTGCAAATTTTCCATGCCCAGCGTAACTTCACTGGCTTAAGTGGGAGCAAGTGACCTCTCAATGTAACAACATCACAGAATACATTTTGAAACAGCAGCTGCAATTAAGTGACCACTGGCTCAGTATAGTCAACACTAACTATCCCAGTGTCATGGACTGGCTGGATGCAAAGGAATGGTGGGAGGAACTAGTTGGAGAACCCTCAAGCCAAGAAGGCTTAGAGCCCAGGGAGTATTGGTAGGACAACAGAGAGGGAGACAAGGGAGAAGGCTAGAAGGAAGAGGTGTCGGGAGCTGAAGAGGTAACAGGGCTTAGTGTATTGGGAGTGTCCAGAATCAGAGGCAGAAGCTGAAGCCTTAATTCCAGCCCTAGACCCTTCATATAATAATACAGTCCTTGGGAAGATAAAAGAATGGAGCTAGGATTTATTTCAACATGTGTTCATGCTATAGAGCCTTTAATCAAGAATCCTGTTTGGTTATGACCCAACATAGACCCTCCTTGATTATCAAATCTCCACAAGAGCTAGTTGCATCTATACAAAGACCTCTCCCACCCCCTGGCTGTTACAGACACGGTATGTCAAACAACTATCAGAAAAGGAAGGGCATCAGAAAATCCAAACACAATGGTCAATTACCAGAGAATTTCTATAGTTCACAGCCTTCCTGCTATCCAAATGGTTACAGAAATGAAGTCTTACAAAATGTAATCACAGTAACCATGGCATGAATAACAATAGTAATGTTGTACATAGTAAATAGGAAAAGAAAGGCTTGGAAAGTTTCAGGGGAACAGTAGAAAGATCTCTCTTGCCCTTGCTGAGCAGTTAAATATGATTTTCCCATTTATTCACAAATCAATACTTTCATTGCCCACAGTCAAGATAATACAATTTTCTGCTATTATTTCTGCGAACACTGGGTAGTATTTATGCCCTGGTTGATTTCAGGACCACAGCAGCTGAAATTTGACTTGGTTATCTAAGGAAATGGTTATTTTCTACACCCAAATCATTTTTGTTTGCTGTTAGGCTTTGAGGAAGGTGGCCTTGTGAATTACTGTGAGGGCTATTTTAAAGGCTTTTTGTGTACCTTTAAAAGCTGCTTTCTGGGGTCACAGTGTTCAATGGTGTCTCTCTAACTTCAGTCACCAAGTCAGGAGGCAGTCAATTCTGTTCACAACCAATAATGGTATTTCTTAATGCTGAAGTAGCAGTTAGTTCAATAAAGGGCACTTATTGACTTCACAGACTGACTGAATGAATAGATAGCTATTTAATTTTAACTTACCCTTCTGGTTAGCCTCAGAGCAGGGTAACAGCAATTTTAGAATACTCAACAATATAGAATAAATGTGGTAGCTGTAACAAAAAGTTGCAGCGGATTGCTCCTGTTCCTATTTCTATTCAGTAAGACAGACATACCTTGTTTTTTTAAAAAAGAAAGGATGCTCCATTCCATTTCCCCTCTCCCATGTATCTTAATCTTCCCTCCCCACAATGCAACAATGGCAGCAAGTTAGTATTCTGTGGCCAATGTGGAAATTATTGTGTTAGTTTTTCTGGTTATAATGCTAGTGCTTTTGTCCCAGTTTGTAATGTTTGCTTTATACTGCATTACCCAGGCATAGGCAAACTCAGCCCTCCAGATGTTTTGGGACTACAACTCCCATCATCCCTAGCTAACAGGACCAGTGGTCAGGGATGATGGGAGTTGTAGTCCCAAAACATCTGAAGGGCCGAGTTTGCCTATGCCTGGCATTACCTGTTGTGTTGTGGAAGTGTGGAATTGATATACTGCCATGCCACACTAAATTTCATTTATACCAATGGGTGTGGTGACACAATAGCAGATGTCATCAGAAATGTCACCACCATGCTACCCTTTATAAAGGTAAGGTAAGGTAAGGGACCCCTGGACAGTTAAGTCTAGTCAAAGGCGACCATGGAGTGCAGAGCTTTTCTCGCTTTTCAGGCTGATGGAGCTGGTGTTTCTCCACATACAGCTTTCTGGGTCATGTGGCCAGCATGACTAAACCACTACTGGTGCAATGGGACACAGTGACAGAAACCAGAGTGCATGGAAACACTGCTTAGCCTTTATGCCCATGTGCACACACACATGAAAACAATGGGGGGGGGGACTGTATGCTGGGTCTCTTCCCCAATTTCATCCTGCAATTTTCTGGGTTAGCAAATTGCATTTCTTTTTTTCTGGGAGCAATTAACATGGAAATGAACACTAGCTTCTGGCTAGATTCCGCTAAATTTCCAGAACTGACACATTAAACCTGAAAACTATCAGGTATGGGAAAGTAAGGTAAATGGAAAGAAGAGCTGCCTGAATGCAGCCTAGATCTTCAATAGCCCACTCTCCAAAAACCCAGCACTCATACCACTTGAGATTCCCAGCAACTGGTAATTCAGAGACACTGCTTCTGACAGTGGAGACAGAACACAGGCAGATCCCCAACACAGGGGAATCTGAGAGGAATCTGGGGCTCTCCAGAACCACAATCAGCCTTAGCCAGAATGGCCAATGGTCAGGGATAATGTGAGCTAAAATTTAACAACACCTGGAGAGTTACTGGTTTACCATCTCTGTTTTATAGGATGCAAGTGATGTATTACTCAGCTTAACCCCCAGTGGCTCAATACATGCTGCCGTTTAGAAAAAGAGAGAACTGTCTGAGGTGGTAAGGGCCCAAATTGTCATGAGAAAATCTGGAGAGTGCATGGTGCTCCTTTGTTCAGAATGATTTCTACATCAATTGAAGGGATGCGACTCCGTCCAGTGAAATCAACAGGAATCCTTGTGTGTAATATAGGTCTGTCTGTGCATTTGAGCATGTGGATTTCTGGATGTGGCATCTCTTGTTAATATGGATACAGGAGTGAAGAAGTCAAAGCCAGGTTGCTTATGCCATCAGCTCCCAAAGAGACGATCAATCAACCCGAGAAAACTCTGTTTTAGTATTTTTCAAATTGCCTTTTGCGTGCTTTGGCAGAAAGGGGGATATATAAATGATTTAAATAAATAAATAATAGGCAGGGTAATACAAAAAAAATCGATATGGATGTAAGAAAATGGGGAGTCACAGCAGTTTTCAAGAACCAGAGAGTGTAAAATAAGCAAAGTACCTACTTTCAAATATCCTTAGATAAAAATGTGGCTTTGGACAGCTTTTAAATGTTGTTAATGGAGTGGAAAACTTACATGAATCATACACAGAATGTGGCATCAGCTCACTGTGGTAGTTTCAGAATTACATTAAACAATCAACTTAACTTTCCATGTTCAGTGTCAAACAGTGCTTTTAATATATATAATCTCCAGCTCTTGTGGGCAGTAATTAAATAAATAAAATCAAGCTGAATAAATTATACACTTTTTTTGTCTCCAGCCTTTAGAGCAATAACATTTTCCCCATATAGTCTAATGTAAATGCAGTAAGAATCTGATAACACACTTAAAGCTGCTGTCAGAATGTAGGAAGAGAAATTAGCATTTGTTCTTGTTTAAATGAAATAGTAGCTTTTACTTCATTCGAGAACTGATAAAAAAAATGCCTTGCAAAGGTCTATATTCTTTTTTATTGTGTGTGGATCTTGCAATACGTTTTTGCGTCACTCTGAATGTATGAAAATGTGGCTTTTTGTTGTGTGTACACATGTATTGTATTGTATTGTACTGAACTGATTTAATTAAAATGCTTCAATTCCATTTTATAATCCTACAAAATGCAAAGTGGTTTACAAAGGATTCACACAAGAAAACAAACAAGTTTAGTATCAGGATTGCAAATAACATGGTGTCCCTGTGGTGGATTCTTGAAGTTTAAGGCCTTCATCATTGGTCTTCCCTAGGGTTGCCTTTCAGCCTCCATCTACTAGGAAAAGCTTCCTCAAGGGAGAGGAATGAGCTGCTGGAATTTGCATCTTATGATGGAGGCAAGTCTTCTATTGCTACAAGATTCCAGTATTCTTTAGATACCAAAGATTGCATTGCACCAACTTATCTCATCTGTCTTTAATCTTTGTGGAGGCCCATACCAGTGTTAATTAATTACCGTATTTTTTGCTCTATAAGACTCAATTTTTCCCTCCTAAAAAGTAAGGGGAAATGTGTGTGCATCTTATGGAGCAAATGCAGGCTGTGCAACTATCCCAGAAGTCAGAACAGCAAGAGGGATTGCTGCTTTCACTGCGCAGCGATCCCGCTTGCTGTTCTGGCTTCTGAGATTCAGAATATCTTTTTCTTGTTTTCCTCCTCCAAAAACTAGGTGCGTCTTGTGGTCTGGTGTGTCTTATAGGGCGAAAAATACAGTAATTCAGGCCTAGGCTAAATCCTGTCCTGTCACAGATGCTATACAGTGGTGCCTCGCAAGACGAAATTAATTCGTTCCGCAAGTCTTTTCGTCTTGCGGGTTTTTCGTCTTGAGAGGCATTCGTCTTGCAGGGCACCACTGTAGTTCTGTTCACATTGTGGAATGGTGTACAAATGGCTCTTCCAGCACCCCCCACCATAGATGTCAACGTTTCCCTTTTTTAAAGGGAACTTCCCTTGTTCCCAATAGGATTCCTCGCAAGAAAAGGGAAAAGTTGACAGCTATGCCCCCCCCACAACCCTCTCAACTTCCAGCTCCTCCCTCCCTCCCTAGTTTTACACATAGCAGCAGGGTTTATGCACTCTTGTTCTCTAAAGCCTTCCAGCTTGGTGCATAATTAGTAGTGCTCAATTTATGTAGAAGTAACTGGGCTCCAAAAAAAAGTGAAGTTATTTTCTGGTGTATGTTTGTGTGTGCTTGAATAATTTGGTCTGCCAAGACTAATTTTAGAGAAGTTCACCCATTACTACAAAAAAATCCAGACTGGCTGGACTTATTGGCAAATTGATACATTTGAGTTTGGTGCTGGAGCTCAAACATTTTTTGCCAGGCTGTTCACAAAACAGTTTTGCACAAGGGAGCAGTTACAGCCAGAAGCATGTCAAGTCATCTTCTGAATCTTGAGCCCCTTTATCTTTTATTCTCTTTGCAGCTTTCTGCAGCTTTATGAGGTCTTAAACATTCCGAGTCAACTAAGCTCTCCAGCCTTTTTTCTGTTTGTGTCTCTCACTCGACAACAACTCCCTCACTCGGAAAAGGCCAAACCACCATTTCTATATTCACTTCCCTACAACATTAGAGAATCTGGCTGCTCTCAGATTTGTGCATCGACAAGACTACCTACGAAATAATATTATTATTCATACCCTACCCATCTGCCTGGGTTTTCCCCAGCCACTCTGGGCAGCTTCCAACACATTTAAAAACATATTAGCACATTCTATACTGCCTGCTAAGTAGCACATTCTCTATCAAGTATGCAAGTTTTGTTCCAGGTTGTGGTTGTGTTGTGATCCCTTTCTACAATTCTTACATGAGCTAAAATTTTAGGTAGCTAAGCTATGCAATGCTATCATTCGTGTGACAAAATCCCATAAGATTATTTTTTGCCTTGTGTGTGTGTTTATATGTAATCAATAATAATAATATAACAATATTATTATAGCAGTATTATTATATAGAATATTATTATAGCAAGCAAAAAATATTGTGTGCATGCATGAGAATAATAAGACAAGACACACAGAAATTGACTAAACTATGGGCATGGTTTATTCATTTAATTACAACAAGATCTGCAGCACTAAAAAATGTGGGAGTTTCATTATTGTATCTGATCACGTTACTTGTAGATAGATTACTTAACCTGCCCCCTGGGGTACACATGCCACTACTCCTGTTCAGTAGCCATACCCGTTCAAGCATTCACTACCCCAAGGCCTCTAAGCTGTAGATAGTGAAATATATTGTCCCCTGGGTATCCTTTATCATTTTAAAAAGTGCCTTAGAGTGCTCACCAAATATCTACGATGTCTTTGTATGCATATTCTTGCCAATTGTCATCAACCAACTTTGTATTTAAAATGTCTCTTTCCCAGCCTTAAGGAAAGTCCAGTCAAGATTGAAGTGTAGAATGGGTGAATTGAACCTTAATCTAATGTGCTTGGTGGGCAAAAAAAAATCCTGCTTGGCCCATAAGTACCAGTTAACTTTACTGCATGGCCAGAGCAAATATCAATACAGCCACGTGTCATGTCCAATGTGCCTGCCTCACTTCTGAGGAACACAAAACTGCTCCCAGGTGGACAGGTGAGACCACTTCCCCAGTACAGTTTGACAGGTAGTTAGGAAGACAAAGACAGATTTGAGGGCAGAGAGTGGGAATGAGCAGCAAGCTGGGAAGAGAAAGAATCAGAGTCATGCTTTTTATTTATCCCAGGCTGTGGCTATGGAAGAAGCAAGCTCCTCTTAGGATGTCAATGCTGTGAACCCCTCCATCTTATCATAAAGACAGCACAACCTCCACTGTAGCTCGTTCCAAAAGGAAACACAAACCCTAAATAAGTGCCTGGAATCCCTGGGACCTCACAGGATTCAAGATATGATTCTAACGCAGTATGTAATAACGCTGCACCATAAGTTCTTCTTCTTTTGTAACAGCACGATGTGACCTTTGGAGCTGGTCGTGACTGGAGGAGGTACAATGCAAAAGTAAGATATATTAGGAAATGCAAAGGAATGCAAAAAGTGGGTTGAGAGCATATAGCATAAAAGAATATGGTAAAATATAGATGTGTTAGTACATGAAGTAGCTGAGACAGAATGAGTGCTAGCGTGGAGGTGTACACATCCTTGGTCTAATTTCTTTTATTTCAGAACTATAAAACCACTCCTACATGCTTATTCTTGTGCAACACTGTGCTAATATTTTAAGAATTTATAAATCCTTGCTGAATGTTTAAAATGCCAGCAATGAAGTTCTGAACGTTTTTTCCCCTTTTAATCTTTAGCTGAAGCTCTTATTTACTTAGAGATAACCCAGCTAATTCAGACCTTTTTTTGGTCTTCCAATTCTAACTTGCTTTTAAATTAAGTTTTTCTTTTTCTTTTTTTATAAAGGAACTCAGCTAGGGAAATTTATCCCTGCCAGGAATCAATCAGATTTTCACATATGCCAGGCTAGTTATCAGTAAATTTAGCAATTTTTTTAATGAATGAAAACACTTTCTGATAACAACACAAAGTAGAGACTTTTTTATATAAAAAAACAAACACTCAATCTTTTCTGTCTGGTTAATGGGCTTTTATCATCTAGTTGAGAGGGGATTGCTCTGACACCCTCAGCAGCCAGCTGTACTTTCTCAGGCACTTTGGGGACAGAATCAGTCAGATTTAGACAGTTAGAAGCCACTGTTAGAGCAACTCCAATGGAGGGAACCAGTGCACTGTCTGTTCCATCCATGCTGGACCGGTTTTGATTACTGTGTTCCAAAATGGCTGCATTAGAATAGCTAAGCACCACAGATAGCAGCAAAGAGGTCTGACTAGTGGAGGCATGCACTTCATTAACCCTCCAGAGCCAATATCAGTATAGTGTAGCCACATGCCATGGGAGTTATGTGAGCTAAACAATTACCCAGCCCAAGATTCTGTTCTCCCAGGCTACATGGAGAAGGCCTGCAAGGCAGGGAGTAACTCTTCCAGGACTCATAGCCAAGATGATCACTACTCCTCCACCCTTTCCACACATGCATGCTGCGATCTCCCCTAATTAACCCATGAAAACAGCAAGAAAGAATTAAATGCCAGTATACCACTCATCTACCTCTCAATCTCTATATAGCTCTCCATCTCTAATCACCACACAATATACAAAGTTA
Organism: Podarcis melisellensis; assembly: GCF_964234715.1. NCBI lineage: Eukaryota > Metazoa > Chordata > Lepidosauria > Squamata > Lacertidae > Podarcis > Podarcis melisellensis. Next base: position 62,387,225 of record NC_138531.1, read on the forward strand.
TGCTAGCTGACCTTCTGCAAGGTGTTTTGTGAGCTTCTATCAATACAGCCACAGATGCAACCATCTAAAGGGATACCTATTAGCAGGTAAGGGACTTCAAGAATAGCACATTCTTTGACTTCCGGAGGCGGCGCAAAACGGCAATGGCGGTCCTCTTTACCCAGTGAAGAGGGGCTCCGCGAAAAAGGGTCGTCCGCTACGGCAAAGCGGAGACCCATTAAGATAAACCGCAGGCAGAGCGAGCCTGCGGCCGTGGGACTCGGCGGGTGCCAGAAGCCCCCCCAGAAGCGAGGAAGGGACCTCGTAAGAGGCTCCGGAACGTGAAAGGGGGAGCGGCGCTGTGAGTTCATCGCTCTTTTCGCGGAAGTGAAGCCGCGCTGCTGCTGCTGATGAGCGTCGACCTTTCTTCTTGAAAAGTATCGGAATTGGCTGCAATTTACCCGTGAGTAAGGGGTACTAAAGATTGACTTAAATTTATTTAATTCGGCTGAAAACGGGAGGCGAGTAACAGGAAGTCCGTCTCCCGACCCTGCTAATCAGAGCAAAGCAAAGAATTTGATGTGGGCTGAAGCGCTTAAAAAGAGATTTTGAAAATAGTATGAAGGGGCATCAATAGACTGTGTTTTTAGAAATTAAAAGGAATGAAGGACTAAATCATTTGGTTTATTTTGCTACGGAACCTTCCCCCTACTGCGGAGTGACGTGGAGTTAAAGGGGACAACCGAACTGTCGGGCTGCCAGTGTTGCAAAGGAGAACTGTCAGGCTGCTGAAACTTCTTCTGAAGTATAAATTGTTGCATGGATGGATACATTATCGCCTTAATATTGATACTGGAACCTTTCTGTCACCTTGTGGCACTATTTTGAAACAGAACTATCTGGAAACCTCCTTTTTGAACTTGGGGATTATAAAAGTTGATAGGAACTTTGATGGCGGAAAAGAAACTTTCCTTCTCATGAAACACCCCCCCCCCTGGTGGATTTGCAGAGGTATAGAAGCCTGGGAACTGTATTATATCGAGATTCTTTGTGGTTTAATTGTTTACATTCTGGACTTGCCTTTCTCATGGATTGAAAGACTACTTGACCTTGAACAGAGGCAGCTGGGGAATGAGCGGCCCAGGGAAAACAAGAGCAGCCAAAGCTAAGGAAGCTAAGGAAGCTAAAGAAAAAGATAAGAGAGCTGGGCAGCTTGTTCAAACAACGTTAACACATCAACGTAGATCCTCTGTACCAACTGTGCTGACGGCACAGGAGGGAGAAGTTGAAACGCTTGCTACAGAAGAAATGGCAACTGGAGGAACTGATCCAGTCTTGAAACAAATCTTGGAACAATTGGCACTTTTGAATAAGAAGGTGGACGATCAGTCATCTAAAATTGATAGAGCTACATCTACTATCAGTAAGTTATCAGATCAGGTTTCCCAGCATACTCAGGCTATTGAGAAATTGCAAGGAGCTACGGCTGAGAACTATAAATTAGCTGCGGAAGCCAATCAAAAAGCTGAGCAAGCGTGCAAAAAGGTTGAGGAGATCAAAGGGGAAGTAAGACCTCTGAAAAGACAGGTAGGAGAACAGCAAGCCTACCTGTCAATGGTGGAACTGAAAAGTAAGGAATGCAATCTTAGGCTGAGGGCCGTCCCAGAACTGGAGCAGGGCAACCTAGAGGAATTTTTGACGCAGTTATTTTCTAAATTTTGGGGGGTTGAGGAAGACAAAGACTTCAAAATTGTGACGGCCTTCAGATTGGGAAGATCGGCTAAGAAAGACAAGTCCAGAGACTGTTTGGTTTGCTTGAGAACAAGAGAGGAAAGAGACAAGATACTAGGCCAACATTTTAAAAAATCTCTGGAAGTTGAAGGCAAAAGAGCAGAAATTTATAGAGATATTCCCAAATATCTGTTGGACCTTAGAGCCTCATATACAGACTTGGCCAAACTGTTAAGGTACAACGCAATTCCTTACAGGTGGGAATTCCCTCAAGGTTTATCATTCACCTATAAAGGAAAGAAGGTAAGAATTAAAACACTAGAGGACCAGCAGAAGTTCCTGTACGACAACGAGGAGGACCTCCAAAAGAGAGCCGCAGATTCTTGGCCTCCACCACCGGGATTACCACCAGGACACGTACCATCTGGAGGCGGACCGGCACCACATCCTTCGGGAACGGAGGATAACATAGATACCCAACTGTGATACTCAAGTACTAGACCAGGATGTCAAATTTACAGCTTCTTAGTTGGAACATAAATGGCGGGAACTCTCCAGAAAAAAGGAGAAAAGTATTTCATATTTTGAAAAAAGAACAATTGGACATTATCTGCTTGCAAGAAACACATGTGACAAGACTCCACAGAAAAGTGTTAATTAATAAAAGGTTAGGCCAAGAATTTATTTCATCGGACAAAGTCAAGAAAAGAGGAGTGGTGATATATGCAAAGGAGAACTTGTCACCAAAATTTGTATTTAAAGATGAACAGGGCAGAATTTTGGCGGTTGAAATTCAGACACAAGGAGAAAAGTTTAGGAATCTACGCCCCAAATGAAGGGAAATCGGAATTTTTCAAGAGGCTGCATGAGACTATGCTGGACTATTTGGATTACAACAACATTATCATGTTGGGAGATATGAACGGAGTCGTCTCAGTGAATATGGATAAGTCGCAAAGTGCTAACATAACGAAAGACGGCAGACTACCAAAAACTTTTTTCGAAATGACTGACAATTTGGACTTGACTGATATATGGAGGATCAAGAACCCTCTAGGGAAAGAAGGAACTTTCTTTTCTGAGGCCCACATGACATGGACGCGAATCGACCAAATATGGATAACTAGAGGACTGGCACCTAAGACTAGAAAAGTGGAAATCTGCCCAAAAACCTGCTCCGACCACAATGCTTTGAGAATGGAACTGAGATTAAACACAACCGGATCTTTCAGATGGAAAATGAATGACGCTTTGTTAAGAGATCAGGAGATTGTTAAGAAGGCCCAAAAAGTTTTAAAGGATTATTTTGAAATAAATTTAAAGACAACTGTGGAAAAAAGAACAATCTGGGACGCAAGTAAAGCAGTTATGAGAGGGTTTCTTTTTTCTTTTTTCTTTTTCCACATGCTTTTTATTGATTTTCAAAATAAAAGATACAGAAACATAATACACAAAATTAAATTCTCATTTTCACAGATTTTAAATATGACTTCCTTCAACCTTTCCTCAAATCATCCGTACTAACCTCTTTATAAGATTTCGCATTTGTTAGTTTGTAATGTCATTAAACATTTTGATTCTACCATTTCTCTTTCGACAATACCCTTTACTCTTTACAGAACTCCCTTAAAACCCACCAATGTTATTTGGCCCTCACTTAAGTTTTCCAGATAGTTCGTAAAACTTTCCCAGTCCTTGATAAACCTCTGATCTTTTAAGTATCTGATTTTCCCTGTCATTTTGTCCATCTCCACATATTCTAGCAATTTTGCTCTCCATTCCTCAATCGTCGGCAGACCTTCTGATTTCCAACTTTGAGCCAATAGGACTCTTGCCGCCGTTGTTGCATACTGGAACAGCTTGTGGTCTTTCTTTTTTATCTCCTTCCCTAGTAGGCCCAGCAAGAAGGCCTCGGGTTTTTTAACAAAGGTGTATCTTAAAATTTTTTTCAGTTCGTTATACACACTCTCCCAGAACTCTTTAACCTTTTGGCAATCCCACCACATGTAGTAGAAGGACCCCTCCCGTATCTTACACTTCCAACACTTATTGCAGGAACCATACATTTTAGCTAATTTTGCGGGGGTCAGGTACCAGCGGTAAAACATTTTCATTAGGTTCTCCTTCAGTGTCACGCAAGCCGTAAACTTAATATGTTGTTTCCAAAGTTTTTCCCATTCTTCAAAATAAATGTTATGGCCAAGGTCTCTAGCCCAGTGTACCATTGCCGGCTTGACTTCTTCGTCTATTAAGTTCCAGTCTAGTAACAGGCTATATGTTTTAGATAGGGTTTTGTAATTATTATTAAGTGTCTCAATCTGGAATCTAGAGGGTTTATCGATATATCCTTTTTCTTTGTTATCTTTCTTAAACATGTTATTTATCTGCAGGTAGTGCAACCAGTCGTAAACTTGCTCTTTAACCTGGTCATACGGCTTCATTTTCCACTTTCCTTCCTCTTTCATTAATAGTTGTTCATAAGTAGCCCAATTAGCCCTCATATTTGTTTTTTTAACACTCATAACTTCTAGTGGCGACAGCCAATGCGGTGTTTTGGGCTCTAGCATGTCTTTATACCTCTCCCATACCTCAATCTATGGGCCCTTAAAAATATGATTTCCGAATTCTTTATGTGTTCTCCTGCGGCCGTGCCATAAATAAGCATGCCACCCAGACCGGTTGTCATGTCCCTCTAGATCTAGCACTTCCCTATCTTCCAGTTTTATCCATGTTTTCATCCAGCATAGGCATGACGCCTCGTAGTATAATTTCAGGTCTGGCAGGGCAAAGCCGCCCCTTTCCTTCGCATCTGTTAACAATTTGTATTTTATTCTCGGTTTTTTGCCCTGCCAGACAAATTTTGAAATCACCCTCTGCCAGTCCTTAAATACCTTCATGCCTTTAATCACGGGGATATTCTGGAATAGAAACAGTACTTTTGGGAGCACGGACATCTTAATTGTGGCTATTCTGCCCCAAAATGACAGTTTAAGCCTACCCCATGTTTCAATATCTTTCTTGACTCCCTTCCATACTGTTTCGTAGTTGTTTTTAAATAAGTCTATATTTTTTGGCGTTACCCAGATTCCTAGATATTTTACCTTCCTGGTCACCTCTATTTCCGTTTCTCTTTGCAACTCCTCTACTTCATCCGTGAGTTATGAGAGGGTTTCTAATACAGCAGAACACGATCAAAAAAAGGCTCTGGAATGAAAAGAAGGAGAAGATTTTGGAGAAAATAAGAGAAGGAGAGAAAAAACTGAGATCCAGGCCTAAATCGAAGGAAGTGTTGAGAGAAGTGAAGTTTTTCCAGGCACAATATTCGAAATTGATAAATCAAGAGGTGGAATGGAAAATTAAACAAATGAAACAAAGATCCTTTGAATCAGCTAATAAGTGTGGGAAGCTGTTGGCTTGGCAGTTGAAAAAGAGACAAAAGCTTAATACAGTTACAAATCTAGAGATTGAAGGGAGAATGGTTCAGAAACCTGAGGAAATTAGAAAGTGTTTCCAGAGATATTTCAGAGAACTCTATTCACAAAGGCCACAAAAAGATTCGGAGGTGGATCAATTTCTCATAACTAATGGATTACAAAGAATATCTCAGGAAATGAGAGCAACCCTGAACTGTAACATTACGCTCCAAGAAATTGAATGCGCCATTCAGAATCTTCAATTAGGCAAGTCTCCAGGACCAGATGGACTCACTTCCAAATACTATAAGGTATTGAAGGACTCTTTGATACAACCACTGTTGGAAGTTTGCAACCAGATTATGGAGGGGAGGAAGGCACCGGAAACGTGGAAAGAAGCTTTCATCACGTTGATACCAAAATTAGAAACTGAAAAAACTCAACTTAAAAACTACCGTCCTATCTCACTCCTAAATGTGGATTACAAAATCTTTGCAGACATTTTGGCAAGTAGGTTTAAGAAAGTATTAAATGAAGTGATCCATAAGGACCAAACAGGCTTTCTCCCTGGTAGGCATTTATTTGACAACACAAGAAACATCATTGATATTCTGGAATTTTTACAGACAAATTCAAATACAAGAGCGGTGTTGATCTTTATTGATGCGGAGAAAGCCTTTGACAACATTTCTTGGATGTTTATGAAGAAAAATTTGGAAAGGATGGGAGTAGGGCGGGGGTTTGAAAATGGAATAGAAACAATCTATTCAGAACAAAAAGCTAAATTGATAGTGAACAACGTGGTGACAGAGGAGTTCAAAATTGAAAAAGGGACACGACAGGGGTGCCCTCTGTCTCCTCTGTTGTTTATCTCAGTCCTGGAGGTGCTATTGAACAAGATTAGAAATGACCGGTTGGCACAGGGAATTGTGGTCGGAGAGAAACAATATAAACTGAAAGCATTTGCAGATGACTTGGTATTAACACTACAGGAGCCAGCCTCTAGCACTAAAAGAGCGTTAGAATTAATTTCTGACTTTGGTCGGGTGGCGGGATTCAAGCTGAATAAACAAAAAACTAAAGTTCTAGCAAAAAATTTGACAACTATTGAAATAGAGGAGTTCAGAAAAGAAACGGAATTAAATGTGGTTAAAAAAGTAAAGTATTTGGGGGTGCACTTGACCTCCAAAAACTTGAATTTGTTTAAGGACAATTATGAGAAATGTTGGTCAGAGATCAAAAGAGATTTGGAAACATGGTCAAGACTGAAACTTTCCTTGTTGGGTAGAATAGCTGCTATAAAGATGAATGTATTGCCGAAAATGCTATTTCTGTTTCAGGCCCTCCAGATCGTGGACAAGGTGGAATGTTTTGGAAAATGGCAGAGGGATATTTCTAAATTTGTCTGGCAGGGCAAAAAGCCCCGAATTAAGTTTAAAATACTAACGGATGCGAAAGAAAGAGGGGGGTTTGCCCTGCCGGACTTGAGGTTATATTATGAATCTGCAGCCCTCTGCTGGTTGAAAGATTGGATTTTATTGGAGAACACCGATGTCCTCGACCTGGAAGGATTTGATAATGCTTTTGGGTGGCATGCATATTTGTGGTATGACAAGGTTAAAGTTCATAGATCATTCAAAAACCATATTGTCAGAAGGGCAATTTTTATGGTCTGGTTAAAATATAAAGACTTATTGGAGAGTAAAACTCCGAGGTGGCTCTCACCGATGGAGGCCAAAGCACGGAAAAGACTCAATATGGAGGCCCACTGGCCTAAATATTGGGAAATAATTGAAAAAATTGGAGATAATTGGAGGTTGCAGAGTATGGAAAAGTTAAAAAACAAGGTGCGAGATTGGTTACATTATGCTCAAATTCAGGAAGTTTTTAAAGCGGACAAAAAAGTGGGTTTCCAGGAGGAAAAGTCGAAATTAGAGACAGAGCTGCTTGAGCCAAAATTTAAGTTAATTTCGAGAATGTACAACTTGTTGCTTAAATGGAATACACAGGATGAGATTGTTAAATCCTCCATGATAAAGTGGGCGCAGGATTTGGGGCACAACATTATGTTTGAAGACTGGGAAAGGTTATGGAACACCGGAATGAAATTTACGGCATGTAGTGCCCTGAAGGAAAATATTATGAAAATGACATACCGGTGGTACATGACCCCAGTCAAGCTTGCAAAGATATATCACCTGTCTGACAACAAATGTTGGAAATGTAAAGAGGAGGAAGGGACATTCTTACACCTCTGGTGGACCTGCCCGAAGGTGAAGGCCTTCTGGGAGATGATACATAATGAACTAAAAAAGGTGCTTAGATTTACCTTACCCAAGAAACCGGAGGCCTTCCTCCTGGGCATGGTGGACCAGAGGGTGGCAAAGAAAGATAGAATTTTCTTTATGTACGCTACTACAGCAGCAAGGATCTTGATGGCAAAGCACTGGAAGACACAAAATCTACCCACATTGGAAGAATGGCAGACGCAGCTGATGGACTATATGGAACTGGCTGAAATGACTGGCAGAATCCGAGACTCGGGAGAAGAAGAAACGGAGGAAGTTTGGGAAAAGTTCAAGGATTATTTGAAAAAGCATTATAAGTTGTATGAATGTTAAAAAATGCTCCTTTTTAGGAAATTACAGCTTCAGCATCGGTTAATTTTTTGAATTGGAAAATAAGGAACAACAAGACAGAAGTGGTGTAATGAAATAATTTTATTGTGTTGAAACTAAAACAATGGATTTGGACTGAAATGTCTAGAGACCAGATATCACGATAAAATGGAAGATATATTATTATGTTTAAAATAAGTTAACAATTTGCTGAGGTTTTAAATTTACAGAGAATGCAGTGTTCGGAAGATGGGGGGAGTCCACTAGATTTATGGAAATAAGTGTTTGGAAGTTGGATTTTGTATACTATAAACTTAATAAAAATTATATTAAAAAAAAAAGAATAGCACATTCTTTGAAGTTTCTGGTCTAAAGCCAAGAGAATTAGATACTCATTCCTTCGCTCCTAAGCTTTGGTTAATGGCCAGCCGTGGGAATGAAGTGATACATCACCTGACTGCAGCTGCTGCTGCTATAGCATTTTTGCAACTGTGGACACTGCTGTTCTCCTCCTGGACTGCATCTGTGCTTTCCAATCTCAAAATAGAGGCAGCATCTGTCTTCTAAAAAACAAAATGCAAGCCCATTGTTCTGTGCTTATTTTGGCTTTTGGTGAACACTGCTCTCAAACAATCTTCCTTTCCACACTCCTAATCTTATTTATAGAAGCATGTTCTAGAACTTCTTCTGCAAACAATAATATCAGTTGCTTCGACACTAGGCATTTAAAATTGCCACAAATTATTCCTACACTCTTTAGCTATGATACTGTCATTGACATCTTGTTGTCGTGTGTTTTCCTTGTGCTTTTTCAGCCATGCCTCCCCCAAGAAATAGTAGCATAATGGCCAGAGGTGTGGTTAGCACACTGCCTTAGCACACTGCCTTTTCTTCTGCTTCTACTTCTTCCGCTTCTGCTTCTTCTTCTTCAAGAGGCATGCTTTTGAGGTGTCCAGTGAGATGCTGGCTGAATTACTGAAATTGCTATACAGGTGAATTCTTGTAAAAACTGGTTCAAAACATTGAAATCCCATGCCTGATCTATGAAAATGTCTTACTTGGAAGTAGGCATGCATGGGATTAAACTGGCAATTCCTTCAAAACTATATTTTGGATTCTCTTTACAGATTGTCTGAAAACTGCTACAGCATACAATGGTCCAGTTCTCCATATGCATCATCATCATTATCATCATCATTATTATTATTATTATTGATTTTTGTTGGTGGGCAATTTTGCATTCTACCAAATGGTAAAACATGTGCACCATTTGGGTTGCTTTATTCTCTTTGTAAGACTTCTGAAATAATGATTGCTTTCAATGACTGTTTAGAGGCTGCAGTTTATTGTAGGTTAACATGGTTTAAATATCAGTATATTTTGTTTTACTTGTTTTAAAACAGAATTGTCCACTCTTAACCTACAGGATATATAGTTTACAAAACACAAAAAAGAGAAAGTTATTGATCATTTTGGAGAAATGGAGTATACTTTAGGTACTGCAGGATAATCTCAAATTCACTAAAGACAGCATATAGGCGAGGGAAAATAAAGCAGCATGTATAGGTATTTAGAGTATTGTCTCTGGGTATAAATAATTGACAGCAGAAAGAATGCTGTACTCACTTATGCTGCATCTTCTTAACACAGAGCCTGTAGGCTAAGCAGTCAAAGTGCATTTAGACATTTCAAGACTCATGAACATATAACTTGAATTAGTGTGCTGTAGACATCTTGTTGTACACCACCTTAATCGTCAATCAGGGCGAGTTTCCAGGGGTTCTAGGCACTTACCCAGGGTGTGTGTTTCCTTTTGGAAATGAGGCACAGTGGAGACTATGGTGTCTTTATGATATATTGTTTATTTATACATATATTCAACCTGCTGTCAGGGTGTGGCTGGGCGAAGAGGAGTGGTGGTAGGTACCAGCCGGGGAGTTGGATTCTGAAAGTGTTTAGTGAGCAGGAAGGGCCAGTGACAGGGAGCAGTTCAGACTCCAAGGCTAATGCAGAGGATGGGGTCAAGAGCCTGCTGAAGAATCCAGGGACTATCCCTCTCATTCTGTGACAAGCTCCCCTCCCCTTTGGTCTCCAAGAATACTCAGAACAATGAGGAGGGCAGAACAAAGACCAGAGGTGCACAGACACAGTTTGAGACTGCTTGGGAAACATCCAGAAGAGGAAGAGTTTGGATTTGATATCCCACTTTATCACTACCCTAAGGAGTCTCAAAGTGGCTAACAATCTCCTTTCCCTTCCTCCCCCACAGCAAACACTCTGTGAGGTGAGTGAGGCTGAGAGACTTCAGAGAAGTGTGACTGGCCCAAGGTCACCCAGTAGCTGCATGTGGAGGAGCGGGGAGGCAAACCTAGTTCACCAGATTACGAGTCCACAGCTCTTAACCACTATACCACACTGTTCCATAGGGGCAAGACCTGCTTTATTCCTTGAATAAAGATTTAACTTCACTGACAACAGAGCCTTGAATCTTTTGTACTGACCTGTGTCTGACTCCAGCCCTAAAACATAAGTTCACAGCATCAACACCCCAAAAGAGTCTTGTTTCTCCCTTAGCTTCAGCCTAACTTTCAGACATCAAGCATTGCTATCTGACTCTCTCTCCAGCTTGCTGCTTTACTTCTAGTTTACATCACACATTAAACTAAATTCTGGCTTTATCTATTGAAGGAGGGCCACCTCGCCCATTTGCCACCTCTTATGGTAATCCCCCTTAATGGCTAATCACCCAAGTTATGACTTCATGAGAAGCTATCTTGACTTGATTAGATTTTAACATTTGCTGGATCCAGGGATTAATTAGAGGGGTCAGGCACTCACAAACTCATATCATTATTTGGCTACCATGCTAACAAAAGCTGATTTCTACTCATACAACATTTGAAGAGCAGGAAGAATTCTACCTCCATGCACACACACAGCGAGAGCTCTTTGCTTGTCATTGCACATACTCCCACACATAATCATGCTCTAATACAAATGTGTTTAACTCCCCAGGCTGATGTGCTGTAAAGCAGTGTTTCCTAACCTTGTGCCTCCAGCTGTTTTTGAACTACAATTCCCATCATCCCTGACCACTGGTCTTGCTAGCTAGGGATGATTGGAGTTGTAGACCAAAAACATCTGGAGGCACAAGGTTGGGAAACACTGCTGTAAAGTCATATTCAGATGCTCTTACACCTAGATACTCCCAAAATACTTGACTCCTTAAAACAGAACATCTCTGCAATTAATAATAATAATTTATTATTTATACCCCTCCCATCTGGCTGGGTTTCCCCAGCCACTCTGGGCGGCTTATCTTTGAACATGCATATGCTTCCTTTCTCAATAGGTTGACAGTACATTATCAAAGGGCATTTGATATCTAAAAATAAAATAAAGTTAACTAACTGACCACATAACTTTCTTTAGAAAAAGCAGTTACGATTTCTAAAATGCACCTGACATACACAGAGCTCTGTATATGTCATATGAGGACAGTCAGACATTGCAAAATTTCAGACAGTCCTCAAGAGAAAAGGGCCCATTCTGGAAGAAAATCTCCCAGCAATCAGATATGTAAACCACAGAAAAAAATTCACGGCATGGACAGAGTATATATCATTCATTTCCACACCCAGTGGGGAAGGTGTCATTCTGGAAGACAGGAATACAGAGAGAACAATTACTAAATGCTCTTTTTAAAAATAAAATAAAACACCTAATATTCACTGTCAAGAGTTTTCAATGACGGATGAAACTCATGTAACTGCTGTGTCAGATGGTTGTTGAAAAGTTATCTCCTAGCATATGCGGATGTTACTCATCTGCATTACAATATGTTCTCTTCTCACAGTGCCCTGCCGAAGTTAATAGGCAACACTTTTTGATGTAGCTCATGTAAGTAGAAGTCAGGTGAATCGAGGCTTTCATGACTAATCAACAGGAAGGAGTTATGTGGCAGACAGACCAATCCTATATTCCCAACAGGGGTAGAAATATATCACTACTGTGCAGGTGCAAGTTCATCATAACCTACACACATATAGTTCAGAGCAGGACAACACTTTGCTCCAAAAGAAAAGAATGGAACAGAAGCCTCACTTTCAGCATCTGTGACAACCAGTAGCAAGCAGTATGGTGGAGCAGCATGGCTCACCTGACCTCCAATTGGTGACATTCTGCTGCTTACCGGGAGGTAGAGGGGAAGAAGTGAAACGATAGGGAGGTTGGTGTCATGAAGTCCCTCAGCATTCCACTCCCCCTTGACTAGCTATTCACCTTGACCAGTACTGAGCCTTTTATTGAACACAAGACAGGCCCCTCTGATCAAGCTCTACAATTTAGCTGAAATTCCACCCTCTTAGTGGTCAATCATTATGAGCCAATAAGATGAAGTAGAATGTCTGGTAACTGACCACTCTTTTTGATGCCTTTGATTTTAAATATATGGCCAGAAACTACCCCAAACATAGCTATCCACTTGTTGACGCTAGGTTATAGCGACAGCTTAGCTGACACTTGTTTCCTACTGGTGTGCAATACAACATATCCCTCTAGCTCCCAGCAGCAACACAAGTCAGCTTACTTCACAGTCAATGCTTTGCATAAATCAGCCAGGTTGAAATGATACAACATTCTTAATATAAACTGTGGCACACAAACAATATGATTTTATACATACACTATGCTTTTTCTTCTTATCAATATGCTTACTAAATCCTGTCAAATTTAACTGTATTATGCCTTAGATTCTTATTGTATCTGTTCTGTTAATAGGGCATATCTACTGCGGATGAGTTATCTTCTGAAATGATTCAGCAGAAGAATCATATAGAGAGAAGTGTTTGACTAGACTCTATAATTTCTTCAATAAATATGCAGACAAATGTAGAATAATCTTTTAATAAATGAGAAAGGGCTTAAATCTGCCCCATTCATATCCACCTTTCATTGTGGAGCTTATATATATATTTAAACAATTTTTTATACTGCTCTTTAGCCAAAAAATTGTCCCAACCCTCCCAGAATAGCTTACAGATCAAAACAAATAAGGCAGCCCCTACCCTCGGGCTTAAAAAAATTAATGACATAACACAAAAGGAAAATGTATTGGGAAGGAGGAAGAAACCATCAAACATGGATGGAAAATTTGAGGAAAGGCAAAGTGAACTTGGAAAGTCTTCCAGTTACTAGATTTAGTATGTGGACTATGATGTGGTCCATTTGCTAGAACATATACATCATGTATACGGTTATATTACAGTGTTGTTATTGTTGTTTTGTCACAGCTAGCTTAAATACACTTGGATTCTCTGGTGCTTGCTACAGACTGTTTCATTCATCCAGACCTTTGCTGCTTATCAGCACCAAACTTCTAGTGATTTCCTATTGCATTTTTTGTTTGTGGATGCATTTATATATTATGTACCACCCTGGAATTTTTATGGATACATTTGAAATAAATATATAAAAACATCCCATACTTCAAGTACTCTCTTCCTCTCCAAACACAAATCTCAGGTGTTCTCCATTACTGTAGGTTTCTATAGAGACTGAAAGAGCTAGAACAATATTTATTCCTGAGCACAAATAACGATATATTGACTTGTTAAAAACATCCCCACACATTTGTATGTAATGCCACATGCAGCTGATCCAGTTTTATTAATACCTCTCTTTCTTGTAATTTTAAACAATTTTATATTTTATGAAAGAAACTGGTCTTTGTGCAGAAATGTTTGAATGCTCTGCAGTTCTTGGCCACTGCTTATTTGGTCTTAGATGACTTGGGTGTTTAGATGAGTTTTTACACTGTCGTCTCTGTGCAGACAGTCATCTTGTAAAGCATTATTGTCTTGTAAATGCTGAGCTCATGAAAGCAACTATTCCATGACAGTTGTCAGTATTGAAGACTGCCCTGACAAATATCAGTAGCGGACCAGTCCCATTTTATACTGGACTAAAATACTGGGCACTTGCGTCTAAAGGAGGAGATTGATGTGGCTGAATTTGTACCATAATTGAAGACATTCAAGTGTTCTATTACAGCTTTCTAAATATTCAGCCACAGAACTTTTCCCTAGGATTTACAATCCATTGAGATCCAATAAAAGTAAAATGTGCATACGGCTTTTGATTTCCCCATTGCCCTCCCATTCTTGCAGGAAATGGAATAAATTATTCTATGCTGTGCTCAATGAAATACTCAAAACTTTCTCAATATTCTTCTGATGTAAATGTTTGAAGATAACCTGTACTGCCTTACGTCAATAGAAAGCTTGCCCAGTCTCGTTAACATTGCCATTTTCTCTGAAACTAATATGAGACTAATGATAAAGCAAGGAAGAGGCAGAACAGCACAGAATAACATCTCTGTGTGAAATAACATCTCACACAAGTTTCTTAACTACGAAAGATTACACACCAACATCCTTTTCCACAGAGCCACTATCAGGAGTTGGCACCAGTGAGCAACCTGAGTCCTCACCACTGACATAATTGGTCAGCTACAACCACTTGGGCTTAGCACCTAGGGTCCAATAGTTTTATTCTGCTAGTGCTGGGTATCTGTGGCAGGTTCCAATAATTTTATTCTTCCACAGTGCCTCCAGACATTACATTTGGTCCCTAAGGCATTGTAGGGAAATGAAATGGCAGATGACAGCAATAGAAAGTCTCCAGAACAAAGCAAAAGCAAAAAGCAAAAAAGCTATAGTATTGCCACAATATGGCTGTCCATCAAAGGTGGATCTAGGGGAGCTTCTGGGGTGCTGTGACAATGATGTCCAACAGAAGGCAAGAGACAGGGGTGTGCTGGATTTTGCAATCACACAAGGCGACACTGAAATTTGAGTCACCAAGGTCCGCCATGGTGTCCATCTTTTGCTTGTAGACTTGCACCAAGTCTTCCCCATTCTTGTGCTAGCAGAATGGCAGCATTGGATATACAACTGCTACTTACTGTAGCATTTATCTGAACTAATAAAAATTAGCTTTTCTGACATCTAAGATACATACAGTATATGACTACGCTCAGTGGCAGAGCTTCATGCACCTGCACCGGGGGGCAGAGAGCAGGTGGGGTGGGGCTGGCGCGTGTCCTGGGGGCATGGCACGTCGCCCACAGGGGTGTGGCATGCATCCAGGGTGTGTGGCATGCCGCCTGTGGAGGTGTGGTGCCCAGCATGGATAGGGGGCAGCCGTGATGGCACCCCACCAGTATCGTGCTCCCCCCGCACTCCTCTTCCTCCACCAGTGACTATGCTCACCTTTAGTTTAACATGATCACAAATTCCAGCATCATGTAGTCACTTTCCTACTACTGTGATATTTTCTGAATTGGTGGGGATCAAGCTAAGGATAACCAGTAGTGTCCTCCCTATATCTTCTGAAATAGGAAGTTGCCAGAAAGCTATGTCAGCTCTTTATTTCAAATCCCACACTTAGCAGAGTTTGTCCACTATTATTATTAATCCTAGATTCCTGTTTGCTCCAGAAATAAAAATATTATACATCTTCTCCTTGGTATTTCAGCCTATGGTAGAGTCTGAGCACTATGTTAACTTCTTTCTCCATTTTTATACTATCCATAATAGGCAGTCAACAAAGTGTTAAGCTGTATGCAAAAAGAACAGAAACAATGATATAGAAAATATGATTTTGGGGGTCATTGTACACTTTATGTAGGCCATAGAAGTGGAAAATGATGAATGTAATAGAGAATTCATCAGAATTACCTTGTGGCTACTGTTCAAATTTACTTTATCTGATCACTTTCAGATATTTTTTTTCCAAATCCAAGATGTTATTCTCATTATTATCTATTTGTTTAAGCCACTTTGAATTGGGATGTAATACCACAGAGCAGAAGTGCCAACTTGGCCCCCACAACCATGGGTGCCTGGGGCTGTGGATACCACAAAGCATGCATGGCACTGGCACCAAAATTTGTGGGTGCCTGGCCCCTTCATGGGAATTTTGTGGGTGCCCAGGCACCCAGGGCCCCATGGAATTGGCACTTATGCCACAGATGAAAAGATTCTTCTCCGCTAATTTTTAAAATGGTGTTTGTAATCCTAAGTACAATTTTTTAAAAGAGTAAAATGCTGTAAGGGACAAGTGAGTCCCACCATATGCACAGCTTCCATGCATAAGGGATTCTCACCCATTTAAGAGTAACTTGCACCACACAGAGGGAAGGTATATACATTGATTTTTAATTACCCATAGAGGTCCATTGTGATGCCACAAGGGCAGGGAGGAAACAAAGCTCTATTTAATTCTCTTTAGAATGCCCTAATTCTCTGTGCCATGTGTAATAAATAGTAATAATAAACACTAATTCTAATGGTGACTAAACATTGCTCTTATATTTCCCTTCTACGATACTGCAATATGAATTTCCTTGGAGCAGAAAGGATAGAAAATTAAACCAAAAATAGCTAAAGATTACAGACATATTGGTTTGCATTCAATGGCAGTTGATGAGTGTGGATATTGTTCTATCCTGCAGAGATCAGATGTCCCACTTCTGGGACTAGCCATTGTACAGTGTTAAATATTTTCTTGTTTGTTCACTGTTGCTTGAAGATAATGGGAAGAACTGAGAGGTGTTGCAAAGATTTGATGAGGTATACTAGCTTGTGATCAGCACTGAAGTGAGCTGCTCCTGCAACCTTCTCCTCCACTTGCCTTGGGACCCAAGGAAGTCAGAGTACCATGGGCCCCTCCCAGACCCCAGCAAAGCACTATTTTCCTGCTTGGAGCAAAGCTACATATCCCAACATTTCCAGAGAGAAAATGACATAACGCCTAGAGTCATTTCTGTAGGTTTAATGTACATAACATAATTTTCCCAACATGGGAAATTGTATAATTTCCTACACCCATCTCTGGTGAAAAAAATACTTTCCAGTATTTTATTAACAATCCTCCAATTTCCTTCTTCATCCTGTCATCCAATCTTATTTTGTTTCTATTTATGCACTTGCAAAGGCATATTCACAGTGGCTTCAAATTTGTGTGTTCTGTTAGAGAACTGGGCAAGGCAAATAAGGTAGGAGCATGCAAAGATAGAGAAGCTAGTTCAAGGAAGGGTCATGCCACAGTCAAACAGGTGGGCGAGGCATTCAGTCCAATAGGCAGACTGAGAAAGTACTTTCAAGAATGACAGGTCCTTCTAAGGTTGGAAGACCCTCTGAAGCAGATTTATGGGCTATTCTGGTAGTCGCAAGGAGAAAAGAGGGAGAGGGTTGCATTTCAAGACCTGACATCCCATCACATAACCATTGATTCAACTCATGATGTTCATACATGCTGTTCCAACTATATAGTCTTCAAAGCAACTTATAATATTGAAAAATCTAAAAAGCCTATTAAAAAATTAAAGAGCAAGAGATAAAACAACTATAACAATATATCCACTATTAATACAAAATAGCAGCAGCATAACAAAGAAGCAACAAATTCAAATCAATGTCTGAATAATAAAAGAATTTTAAAATAGCATTAAAAATGCAATAATGGTGCCACACTGATATGTCTAGGGTGGGTATTCCATGAACAGGGTACAAGCGCAGAAGAGGCCTTCTGTTTCGTTGAAAGCCACCAGTTAACAATCTACCTGCCATACTTTTACTCAGCTGTAGCTTTCAAACAAGATCCAAGGACAGCCCTCTGGGTAGAACTTTACAGTAGTCTAACCTATTCCCAGAGTATTGATAACTGTTGCAAGATAATCTTGTAAACATATGGCATGTGCGTGCCCACACACACATGTACATTAATGAACTTATAATTACAAAATAACACAGAGTTGCTTTGTTGAAGTCTTGTGTTAAACTATGCATATATTTTCTTACAATTTGCATGGGTGGAATCTGTAAAGTCATTCAGATAGTGTCACTGTCAACATTCAGCTATAACCTGCATATTTATGCTCAAGTTTAATTTTCTACATTTAAAGAACTGCCAAGCATAGAATTATGAAGTTGAACGTGTGCAGTCTTTTGTTAAATAAAGAAATAAGCCATACCAAGTCCAGAATTGAACTCCCAGGTCTTAATTGGCTCTTGTTTTTACTGCCGCTAATGGTGTATAATTGCTGTCTTTCCAAAGCAATGATAAACAAAAGAAAACTATTAAAGTAGAGACCACTTTCAAATCAAGAATTATCCTAGGGTGATTGTTCCCATAACAATTATGTATTGCATCTGGTATAGAAGGCAGTTTCATGGAAACAATGCATCAAAATTATTTCGCAATACTTGATGCCATCTGTATTTCTGACACTATAGGCCAAATAATTTGTACAAATTGCATGTGAAAAAGCAAACTATGAAAAAGTAGCCATTTGCCTCCACATCCAGAAAGAACTCTCAAGACAATTTATGAGGTGATTTCAAAAGGTTGCAGTTATTAAAATATAACTGATTAGAGGATCTGCCAATTAGCCAAAAAACTAAGTGTGGGCTGGGTGGAAGGGGGGGGGAGAGTAAAAGATTACATCAGAGAAAAGCATCCCCCGCCCTCTCTCTCTCTCGCACGCACGCACACACACACACACACCTTGAGCATGTAAGTCAGCAGGTTTTTTGTTCTCCAGCCAAGCTTCTCACTCCTTTCTCAGATAACTTTGGATAATTGAAGCCCAACCTGAAAACCCAGGCCATACTGTCCAGCATTACCTATGGTGCACAGGCCAGGCCCCAGTGGCACCCCAAGTACCCTCAAACCTCAGTCTATGGGCACCCTTAAAAAGTACCCCTTAAAAAGAACAGCCTTAAACGGTGAGCTACTCTGCCTCATCCCTTTGGTCCCTCCAGCCCCACAAGGTTCCAGAAGACAACCACCTTGAGTCTTTTCCCCCTATCAGGGGGTGAGGCAAATCTGCCCCCTGTTGAGAGAAGGAACACAATTATTGGATTTCATGCATGATGAACACAAAGCATATAGTTTTATGTATTTAAAGTTCAATGCTAGCATAGCTGAACTTAGCATAAAGGGTTGCTCAACACTTGTTAAATATTAAATCTCTTTCTACTCTCCTTTAGCAACAACCTTTATTGTGTCTTAAGCAAATCGTTTTGTCTTAAAGTCACAACTAACATCAAGTTAGAATTTTAGAGTTAAAAATGTTATCTGCATGGTTTTGAAGCATGTTCCGTAAGCTAGGCAGATGATAAATGACAGGTAAGGAGTTCAGAAGAAGACTATTTGATTACCTAGTAAAGTATTTACTGCTTATGACTAAATTAATGAAAATATAAACAGTTGCCTTCATTGGCAGATGCTTTCACTATGTTTGACATGCTGTAATCTTTTATTAAATTTACTGATGGCCAGTTAGCCTGGCATTATTAATACACGGGGTAAATAGTGCTGAACATTTTGTCCACATAAGCTTTTGTACAACACCTGCCTCAGATAGAAATGGTGCAAGACCTTTGAAACCTTCAGCACATATGTATGTATGCATGTGTGTATGTGTGTGTGTGTGTGTGTGTGTGTGTGTATATATATATATATATATATATTTGCTTTCGTAGATTTTCACGGGTACAGGAATGCAGGTTTTGGTGTCCTCGGGTGTCTTCCCGTGTAAAAGTTGGGGTGTCTAGGCGACGTTTCGACGAGGTCTCACTCGTCATCTTCAGGCTGGTGCTTTCGGCTTCTTGTTACTGGAACAGAGCAGGATCTCAGTGTTTGAGTTCCTATAAATACTGTTGAGGGGGTGTGGTGTATAGCCTCCAATGTTCTGGGCAGAGAGGAAGTTCCCAGGCTAGTGTGCCTTTTCTTCTTTTGTTCCTTAATTACTTGAGGGATATCCTGAGTGATTTCTTGAGTGATATCCTGAGTACCACTTAGGTGGGTCATTAGGTGTGGATTAGTTGCTAAAGTCTTTGTGTCTTGACCTCTTGAACTTTGTGAAGAGTTTTTCTGAGAAGATGGCTGTACTGCACTTAGTTGTGCTCTGGCTTGGCTTCGTGTATAGGGGCGAGCTGTGGTTTTGTGGCTTGTGTCAGCCAGATCTGTGTAGGGATTGCAGGGGGGTGCAGCATCCGGAGGTGCCTCCATGGTTTGGCTACTGGATGGTGTCTGTAATTTATCTGTGGAGAGGGTCTGGGTTTGGGTCTGGTGTGGTTGATTGGTGATGGCGTTCTGTGTGCCTCTGGATCTGGTGTCAGTTTTTGTGGGGAGGGCTAATTTCCAGAAGTCTGGCAAGCGGGATGTGTCGTCACGCTTGTTCATGTTGTGAGGGTGTTTCTCTATCTCGATGGCTTCCATGATTATTCTCTTGTGGTGATGTTCCATGTTAAAGAGCAATTTGGAATCTGCAAAATTAATTTCGTGTCCTGTTTCTTTCATGTGTTGGAAAAGAGAGGAAGTTTTTTCTTCTTTTTTGACGGCATTCTTGTGTTCTGCGATACGTGCATTTATTCGTCTGTTTGTTTGTCCAATGTACGTGGCTGGGCAGACCCAAACCCAGACCCTCTCCACAGATAAATTACAGACACCATCCAGTAGCCAAACCATGGAGGCACCTCCGGATGCTGCACCCCCCTGCAATCCCTACACAGATCTGGCTGACACAAGCCACAAAACCACAGCTCGCCCCTATACACGAAGCCAAGCCAGAGCACAACTAAGTGCAGTACAGCCATCTTCTCAGAAAAACTCTTCACAAAGTTCAAGAGGTCAAGACACAAAGACTTTAGCAACTAATCCACACCTAATGACCCACCTAAGTGGTACTCAGGATATCACTCAAGAAATCACTCAGGATATCCCTCAAGTAATTAAGGAACAAAAGAAGAAAAGGCACACTAGCCTGGGAACTTCCTCTCTGCCCAGAACATTGGAGGCTATACACCACACCCCCTCAACAGTATTTATAGGAACTCAAACACTGAGATCCTGCTCTGTTCCAGTAACAAGAAGCCGAAAGCACCAGCCTGAAGATGACGAGTGAGACCTCGTCGAAACGTCGCCTAGACACCCCAACTTTTACACGGGAAGACACCCGAGGACACCAAAACCTGCATATATATATATATATATATATATATATATATATATATATATTACTGTCCTGTTAAACTTCATAAGAAAAGAACTTCCAAGAGATCTGGAATACGTTTTTGGAACACTTCACTGTGTAATGATCACATCTAGCAGATGTGGGAGGCACAACACAGACAGAGAAAGCTATCCAGTTTAACAGTATTTAATCTGGGAGTCAAGCAGAGCATTGACACTCATTTGTCCTAACTCTTACCTGAGCTTGCAAGCCTGAACACTGTACAGCACACCAAACAACTGAATATAGAAATGAAAATGCTGTAATAACTGTGGGACATCATGACAGAAGGAGGCAGGTGACTGGAGGTGGTGGTGATGAGAAATAAAAGATTGTGAAGTTTTATTGTAGTACAGTGGTACGTGGGTTACGAACTTAATTTGTCCCGGAGGTCCGTTCTTAACCTGAAACTGTTCTTAACCTGAGGTGCGCTTTTGCTAATGGGGCCTCACGCCGCTGACACGCAATTTCTGTTCTCAACCTGGGGCCAAAGGGTTTGTAACCCGAGGTACCCCTGTAATGTGAAAACCCTTATAAGTGATAAATAATAAAACAAGGGGCTTTAATTATGACATAAAAAGTTTCTTTGAAGTAGATATAAAATTCCTTGCTGTATTTCTAAACAGTTTATTATTAAGGGGGAGGGAAACCTCCAATGGACAACAAAACCATAAGTATAAACCAACAAAAATACTGCAGATTTACAATATAGTATTATAAGCACTTAATGGCAGAGTCCCATTTCAGTAGCCAGGGAAAGCCTGAGAAGAAAGGTGCTTCTTAAAATGCATCTGAAACAGATGACCAGTGGTACTTCCTGTAAGGTGGTGGGGAGGGGAGCATTCCAAAGAGTAGGGGCAAAAGCAAAAATGCCCTTTTACAGGTCACCATGATGCGCAATGGTCTGCCATGTATGGTGCTTATAAAAGGAGCTTGTGATGTGTTCTCAATGCCATACGTGGTTTAAACAGGGGCAGACAATTTTTCAGATAATCGGGTTCCGAGTTGTTCAAGACTTTTTGTGATAACAACAAAACCTTGATCATTACCTGGTAGCCAATCAGCAGCCAGCATGGTTCCCTCACCGCAGGTATGATATGTGCACATACAGGTGTTCCACTTACAGTATTATTATTTACCGATCCTTCACCCTAAAGTTCCAGAGTAGGTTACAACATCAAAACGCAATATTAAAAACCATTTAAAACAACTTACCATCACTAAAATAAGGTGGGTCCTTAAAATTGCAGTGGCCAAGCTATGCTTGTCCAGGTCTACCAGGGCGGAAGCCTTCTGATAAAATTAGAGAATACAGATGAAAAATTCTTTCTGTAAAAAAATCCCACAGGCAATCCCCCAAAAAAGAACGGAATAAATATGAGGCAGAAATTGTACAGGGTTAGGTTCCTCTCATCAGACTCTCCCTGACTTTGTGTCAGGCAAGCTCATTCTCCACATCTCCATTGGGACAGCTCAAAGACATGACTTTGGGTAAGGCTTAGAAAGTCAAAGCTCCAACAGAATTCTAAGAAAGTTTTTGAAACATGTCTTTGCTTTGTTGCAACTTCCATGTCTTTGCGTGGTTTTTCTATGTTGCTCTTCTATCCTATGGTTTTATTAGGTCAATATTGTTTGATATTGCAAAGTTAATTAGTTCTTACGAAGACATTTTCTCCCAAAATAATAATAATCAAGTCTCTCTCTCCCCCCCTTAAATATTTTTGTCAGTGTAACACAGAATCCACAGTAAATCTCAAGACAGGTACATGTCGTGGGACAGCTGGTATTGTTCAGTTAGCTGATCAGCTTGTGTTCTCATAACACTGCGAAAACATAACTCTCCTAAGAGGGGCAAAAACATGAGAAAAGTACAAGGAACATCAAGTGCAGTTTCATAAACCACTGTTAGAATGTTGAACAGATTTCTAAAAACTTGATGTATTCTATTCCTTCAGCGGTTGAGTCCAGAGACCAAGATTTTCACTGGCCATTCTGCTATGCGCCCGCTATCTGACACTGACTTGGCCCACACTAGTACAGAATCTCTTTTTGGGGAGGACTATTGAAGATACTCCACTCCCTGCTAAAGCGTCCACATGTGACAACTCCTCTGTATATCATAAACTCACGTTTCCTACAGCTTCAGTGAGAAGAGCTGCTAGTGCAAAAATGCTACCCGCTGCCTGCTTTGTGCAAGTACAAAAGGCTGGCTCACACTACTAGTGCACCTCAGAAGCAGGGAAGAGCTGCTGCTGAGCCATGGTGGATGACATGCTGGGGCAGAGGCACTTACATGACCTTTTCAGGCCCCATCTGCGCTGTCCATTTAAGGCAGTATAATACTGCAATGTAATATTGCTTTAAACAGTCATGGCTCCCACCCACCTACCCACTCAAGAATCATGGGGACTGTAGTTAGTTAAAATTGCTGAGAGTTGCTGGGGGAGACCTATACCCCTTGCGCAACTACAACTCCCAACGTTCTCTGGGAAGAGGGATGGTCTGTTAAACCACCCTGGGATCTAAAGTGGCAGAATAGTGCTTTAAATGTATAATACAGATAGGACCTCAGTTTGTTGGGGGTGGAACTCACCACTTTTGCTGCCAACTCCCCTGCCATTTTTGCTGGAGGCACCTCTATTTCTGAGGACACCATGTGGCTTGTTTCCAGCACAAGTGACTGCTTCTCCAAGTAACAACATTATATACAGTACCATACAGTCCAGTTACAGAGACTAGTATGTGTGTGAAACAGAAGCACACAGATACTAAGAAATAATAAAAATATTATGACTAAATAAATAAATATAAATCACTGGCAGACTACAATATAGTGCACCGGGCACTACAACAAAATGCACTGCAGCTCTAACAGACATTAATGTTTGTGTGAAATATTCACACAGACATGAAGGAATAATAATAGAGGCTATGAGTGGTAAACAAACACTTGGAGCAAACTAAAAGAGAAAACAAACTAGTGTTATTAAAGAAAAATCACTTGTACATAGAACTGTTCCAAATGGAAAGCAGGAGATAACTCTAAGTTGACTCTCTAACTAGAACTAACAGTTGTTCAGAAAAGAAACAGTGAGGTAAAATCAAAGGAATAAATGAAAAAGGACTGTAAGGATTGGGAAGATAGGATGGGTAAATAAGAGACTGATGCAGGATAAGAATGAGGACAACACTGTTACTGGTACAAGCAAAATAAAAGACTCCAACTAACTGCTCTTAAGAGACAGAACTAGCAAAAACCAAGAAGGAAGAAGCTATTTATTTACTTCAGCATCCCTCCTGTAAAGCACTGGAGTTGGAGAGGCTTGGTAAAAATCATTTCCTCTGCCTACAAGCTAGACCTACCAGTCAGAATGGAGTTGTCCCTCCCCTATTTCCCCACAATGGCATGTCCCCTTTCCACTTCATCAAAAACTGCACCCTTAGAGTACGTACACACATGGCATTTGAAACACACAGGATTGGTTTTTTCACAGAGTGCTTTTCTACATAGCAGTTGTACACAACTTTGTGCAATAATGTCATCAAAAGTGGCAGCTGCTATCAGTGCTGTTTGTACACACAGGTATGCATGTTCTCAAACTAGTATGTAATGGTGTCCTCTATTGCCCTCTCCTCAATTAATGTTTCTGTAGACCTTTTTATTACAAAAAAAGTATCTTTTGCATTATTTCAAAACAGAGAGGTTGTAAACTTGGGTGTTGATATATTGATTTATAGTGTGTATATGTGCACGTCTGATGTTGGGAAAGATGGAGGGCACAAGGAGAAGGGGACGACCGAGGACGAGATGGTTGGATAGTGTTCTCGAGGCTACCAGCATGAGTTTGAGCTGACTGCGGGAGGCAGTGGAAGACAGAAGTGCCTGGCGTGCTCTGGTCCATGGGGTCACGAAGAGTCGGACACGACTAAACGACTAAACAACAACAATATGTGCACGTGTGTGTGTGTACAGAAGTAGGTAAGTTATTGTACTACTTCCTGCTTTGCCTATTTCATTCATAAACAACATGGTGCGGTGGAATGTCACAGCCCTGCCACTTCAGTAGGCCAATAGGAGGTGTCCTAATAAAGCACTCTCTGTGGACACATGCATGCTGCAAGCACCTGACAAGTGCATTCTTAGAACAAAATGGATTGCAACTGGTCCAGCAGAATGCAGTTTAGATTGAGAAATAGTATGGGAGATGGAAGACATGGAGATGAAGTCATGTCTACAGCATCCCAAAAAGGGATTTGTATTAAGTATGGACCGCAATAAAGATATATATATATGAATGCACATTCCCACACAGTGGGCCCAAGGAGTGAAGCTTCCTTTGTCAATAGTCAATGATTTCCTTTTAGGATCAACAGCTGCTTTAAGAGGAACTTTTCGCAGGAACTGCACTGAGGAGAAGGATTAATACCACACACTGCAGGCACACATGAGGCCAAGGATGGGCCTGTATGATTTGTCACAGGATAAAAGGACTAGTGAGTTGGCCATGATGCATTTAGAATTGAAGTTCAAGACAACTGGATGCTGTCACAAATATGTGGTAAGCATTCCTGAAACCATGGGTTTTTTTCCACCCAGAATTCACCTAATCTCAGTTCCGGGACTTTTCAAGGTGGGTGCCATTGCCATTGCAAGAGAACAAGGGAGGTGTTCATGGTGAGTTCCAGCCCCTCTTTTTCTAGAAAAATAGCACTAAAGCCCACCCATTTCATGTTAGAGGATACCATCCAAATTCTTTCACATACAGTACAGTGGTTCTGACAATCTTAATGATTAGTGGTAGGGCATATAAAGGTAAATAGCCCCCCCCCCAAGTATATCATTGAAAATTTTCACCTAAAAACTCCCTTTGTAATTCTACAACATCCTTGTTTATATGCTATTGCCTGATCCTGGATATATTGACTACAGCTTCACTAGGACCTCAGTAGAATAATTATAGATGACAACTACATTAGGATTGTTTAGTTTGAAGATGTTTGGAATAGATGTGTGCATTGTTTTGACATATTACCATGCTAGAAAAATAAGCTTATTCTACTTTCTCTCTTGCTGAAATTGCCAACTCTTGCTCTAATATTTCATTAACACCATGACCTTATTTGTTTGGATTTGATTACAACCCTTTTGGTTCATATTTCTCCCACAAGATATATTTGAGAAACAAAGTGGAAATATGCCAAAAAATGAGGTGATGGATTAAATTATATAAATGAGTCGTCTACCTGCTTTAGAGAAAATCTGATAAAACATCCAGATTCAGACACAAAACAAAATTAAGCTTCTATTTATATTGATGTGTTGGGCAGCTAATTCTATTATTATTTAGGCATTCCTTCAAACATGACACCAATCAACAGCTGCATTACATCCTGATACATAGGTGAACTGGAATACTCTTATTGATTTAACATGAATATGAGATCTATTTCAAAAAACTGTGGTACTCCATAGCAGGGGTTACTAAAGTGGTGCCCAACAAATGTGGTTGGATTCCAATTCCCAACAACATATGGAGGTCATTGCATTGCCCAGCAGTGCTCTATAAGTAACATGCTCAGTTTTTCCTCCACTAAAGCCTAACGCACTGTCCATATACCAAAACCAAAGGAATCCCATGTAACAAAACAAGCAAACATAAAACACATCCACAAACACCTACTGAGCATCAGAAATGGACCAAAATTACACCAAAGTCTAAATAAACCACAGACTAAAGAAATAAATATGATTAAATATAGATCAAGAGCTGCCAAAACTTGTGTGGACATAGATGTTTTCAATTGGTGCCTAAACACCAGGAAAATGCGGTGATAAAGGACTTCTAAAGCCGTCTGTGCCACACAGTATAAAAGTCCATATCTTCTGAAGCAGGTCCTAAGGTGGGAGTACCTGGAGTACTGAACAGATAATTTTAATATCAATGGTTATTTGTATAAAAACAAGTGGTCATTCAGAGGCCCTGGTCCCAGATCATGTAGGGCTTTAAGGCCAGACCCAATAATCTGTATTGTGCTCATAACACAGGTTGTTTGTTTGTTTGTTTGTTTGTTTTTGTCTGTTTTTCTGGAACTCTCCAGCTTTCTCTATAATCCAGCACATGTTTGCAATTTGGTCTCTGGTTCCTCTGCCTCTTCTAAATCCAGCTTGCACTTCTGGGAGTTCTCGGTCCACATACTGCTTAAGCCTGCCTTGTAGAATTTTAAGCATAACCTTGCTAGCGTGTGAAATGAGTGCAATTGTGCGGTAGTTGGAACATTCTTTGGCACTGCTCTTCTTTGGGATTGGGATGTAGACTGATCTTCTCTGGCCACTGCTGAGTTTTCCAAACTTGCTGGCATAGTGCCAATTTTAAAGCACTTTTAAAAGAATACTTTTAATAACCAAGCAGTCATTTGATCTTTCTGAACTGTCTTCAGAAGCAGTCCGATGCATAAAGCACTGCAGTAATCTATCCACTAGCTGCGGCCTTGAGGGATCTCTTCGGGAAAAGAAAAGGCCAAGGAGTCCCTCTGCTTTCCTTTGGATCACATCAGTGATGCTTAGAAGGGTCTTGTCTTCGGGGCAGCTCAGGACCTCCATAAACACTGCCAAGGCTTGTGCCCCCAAGGAGGTCACTTCGGTGCTGATAATGCAGCAAACACAACGTGGGAAGCAGCCATTACAAGTTACTAATCTCTGCAGCCACAGCAGGTGCTGTAAATCTCCAGAGGTTTGACTTCACCACTGGAGGCCCACTCCATTGTCTCCCAAGATAGACAGATGCCAACAATCTATCCACATGAGCACATAGCTCAGCTATGGTAAGCTGGTGCTGAATTGATTGTGCTTTTTCAATTAACATTATAGGTGCTATCTATAAGGTAAATGTAAAGCTACTTAAGATATATTCATTCATAGTGACCATGAGTGTTTCAAATAAAAAATATGGCAGATGGGTGCAGAGAACACTTTGAATAACAGCTTTGGAAGACTGTCCAAGTGCCTAGGATCATCTAGAATAGCAAATTACTGTCATCCTGGAGTGTAACTTAACCAAAGGGGAAGAAAAGGAAGAAATTAAATCAACAGAACCTTCTGATTCAATGCAAAGTCTTGCCAGGCAGAAAAGGATTTGGCTAAGTGGAGTGAATTATTCAAACTAATAACAGTGATAATTAGTACAAGATATAGTGAGAGATCAGAAAGGAATGGGAAGTGATTTATTTGGGAAATAAAGAAGTTAGTGATAAGACCCATATTTATTTAAATTTATGAGATAGACAATATTAGATATTCTTCTTGCACAATAAGAGATCATAACTAAGAGAAGAAATATGATCTTAGAAACAGGTAGTACAGAAACACACATTTAGCAATCTAATTAAATAATACAAATAACTTTAGGGGAAATGGGCACTTGGAGAAAATAATAATTACAAACGGTAGGTTCTACATTTTTAAATGATGAAAGTATTTGTGAGTTAGTGGCATTTCCCTATGTGAGTGAAAGGTTATATTTTATAGCTATTGGTAAGTGTGGCATAATCAATTCTGGGCATTTTCCCAGAATGGATGGCTGACTGAAAATGAAGCGCATTTATAGTTCTTTCCAGCATAACTCCGTTTTTGCTGTGGCAAGGCAAACATAGTTTTTTTTCAGGACTTAGTGTGGAAGAGGAAAGGAGAAGCACAGTTGCTCCAAAACAGCTCCTAGGATGCCATATTCTTCAGAAAATGGAAGATTTAGCTCTACCCATGCCCTACTCAGACTATTAAACAACACAAACATTTATATGCACTGTGGAGTAGCAACTTCTGTGATTAGGTCCTAGATCTACTGTGAAGATACCTTGTGCTGGGATTCTTAAGCTCTTTCCTACAAGTCATAAGAATAAGTAATTAGCAATATAGAATTCAATTAGTATTGGCTAGGTTATGGAATTTAGTGTTGCTATACTCAGTGAATAAAAGATGCACATTTGCATAAATTAGATGCCTTGGCTTTTCTTTAAAGGCTTCTGCCTGCATTATGAAGGGATAGCTTACTCCCCACTCTTTAAGACATTAAGTGAGGGGATTTGGTTGCTACTACTACTAATGATGTGCGCATAATAGCTCATTAAATGTATATTTCATGCTCCAGTTAAAAGTATTACTATTTCTTTTGACATTGCTGTCATAACCCTGTTAAGACCTTGCATGATTTACCCTGGCATTAATTTTTTTTGTTGGCTTTCCTTCAAATTCAAGATTTCCTGCCATTTCCAGAATTTAATCTAGACAGTTCATTTTGTAATTGGACTTGGGTCTGTGAATGATATGCTGTTCTAGAGAACTGAACACACAATAACTGAAATACGATTTTAACATACCATAAAGCTTATGAAGCTGCCTTATATTGTCAGACCATTGATCCATTGGTTCATCCAGCTCAGTATTGTCTACGCCAGCAATGGGCAGAAAGTAGACTGGGATCTACTGCTAGAGCACTGGGAAATTTATTGTAGAGCAACAAGGATTGTAGAGCAACAAGGAACTAAAATAGCTGGAGATTTTGATATTAAAAACAAATTCCTAGTTTTGTAGTTTTTTTAATTCTAAGTATTTGTATTTTTAACCTGGCTCCCGTTGGTGGAGCCCGAGATTCTCATAAAAAACAAAGGCAAAGTAGATACCACAGGGCTGACTCCTGAGCTACACTGACTGGTAGTAGCTCTCCAGGTTCCAGACAAAGGTATTCCCCAACCCTACTTGGATAATCCAGGGATTGATCCTGAGACCTTCTGCATGCAAAGGCTGTAGTCCACCACTGTGTTATGACCTTTGTAATGCATGGGATTGTGGTGTTTTTTAGGGAAGTTTTCTTCTTTCTACATACGATTATTTCTTAAAACAAACAAACAAACATCAGTACATCTGATTATAGGTTCTAGAGTAATTGAGTCAGTTGGTGTTCCACAGAGCAGAAACTATTGTAGGGAAGGCATCCATGATATTCACTAGGGTTGCATTCAGTAACCATGGGTGGCTTTATATGGTATATGGTGGGCCACAGTAAGGTAAAGGTAAAGGTACCCCTGCCCGTACGGGCCAGTCATGTCCGACTCTAGGGTTGTGCGCCCATCTCATTTAAGAGGCCGTGAGCCGGCACCATCTGAAGACACTTCCGGGTCACGTGGCCAGCGTGACGAAGCTGCAGCTGGCGAGCCAGCACCAGCGCAGCACACGGAAACGCCGTTTACCTTCCCGCTATAAAGCGGTCCCTATTTATCTACTTGCACTTAAGAGTGCTTTTGAACTGCTAAGTGGGTGGCTTTGTCGGTCCACCATATGTATATGGTGGGCCACAGTTCTCGTTGTTATGTATTTACAAGACAGTAGGATCTAGGGATTTTATCCAATGCTCCATGAGCATATTTCCATTACTGCAAGAATATGTTTGCTTTCTCTCCTCCTCCTCTTGAGCTTTCCCCAAATCTGCTATGGGGGGTCTCCAGCACACACACCCAGTGCCCACTGATGATTTTGAGGCTGGTAGGAAATTGATTATGATGTAGTTTAAGCACTTACAATAAATGCTTCTGAATGCTACCAAAATGCATGTTCATTCATGCTTATTCTCTTCTCTCATATTGCAAAAGAAGAAGAAGAGATTTATAACTTTCAACATTTTGGAATTGTAATCAGCAAGGTGCGAGGTTCACAGTTTCTGTTCTTATTCATTGTAAATGCCTAATGGTGAGTATGTCAAATGCATTACAGCCAATTTTCCTAATGCTAGACACAGCCAGTTACTTTTCTTTTCCTAATTAATTGAACTTCCCTTGCATTCCTAGGTTTCCTATTAAGCAATAATTCTCCTTCTGAAGAAACAAATTGACTTTCTACAGTAGATGTCCACTGTCTGGAGACACAGAATTTTTTTAATAAAAAAATTAAGCAAAGCACTTCAGAATTCTTTAAGTTGTGTTAATTAGCACAGTAGGTAATTGTCAAGAGCCTGTCATTATCGTACAAAACATTGCTTATATATGCACACTTTTGTCTTCAGGGTTTTCTAGTGTTATCTGCGCCACTGAAATTAATGCCACATATGCCACAATCAATGGTGCTTCTAGGCAATTTGAAACCCTGGATGTCATGGTGTTAACAGTGCTCCCTTCAGATGGCCATGAGTATTATTTCATTTTTTTAAAAAAATATTTATTAAAGATTTTCTTAGTACAGTAAAGAGAAAAAACAAAAAACAAAAGAACAAAGAAGAAAAAAGAAAAAACACTTACATCAATAAACATATTTTCTTCACTTTTTGGACTTCCTCACATCTCTCGTTCCTGCGTTCCTGGTTTATAAACTTTTAACCAGCAAATTATCACCTTATTTCAATTCTTATTTTATAAATTTCCAATATTGTGTCCCTAGCTTTAGATACTTTTATCCAGACCTTAAATACTTAATTTAGACATAATATTTATCCAAAACTTGTCTTTTCTTAGATTTCACTTATGTTCATAATCTTTTCAACTAGCTTAGTGGTGCCATGTTTTTTACACTCTTGCATCTTTCTTAACACTCATACAATTTGCAATGTTTTTGTAAATAGTCCTTAAATTTCTTCCAGTCCTCTTCCACTGCTTCCTCTCCCAGGTCTCGGATTCTGCCAGTCATTTCTGCAAGTTCCATATAGTCTATCAGTTGCAACTGCCATTCTTCCAGTGTGGGCAAGTCTTGGGTTTTCCAATGTTTGGCTACAAGTATCCTTGCTGCTGTTGTTGCATACATAAAGAATGTTCGGTCCTTCTTTAGCACCCTCTGGCCAACAATGCCTAAAAGGAAGGCCTCTGGTTTCTTAGGAAAGGTATACTTAAATACCTTTTTCAACTCATTATATATCATTTCCCAGAAAGCCTTAACTCTAGGGCAAGTCCACCAGAGATGAAAGAACGTTCCTTCAGTTTCCTTACATTGCGTGGACAGGCGGAGTCCCCAGATCCTGCGCGGTCCCCCCGTCATGTGGAATAACGACTCAAGACAACGTGCTATGGGATTAAATTGGCCACAACTTTATTCAAATGTGGGTAGACCTTGGCTCAGGCATTGGGCGTTCTCCCTCCCCAGTCCCCAGCCGGGGACCTAGGGAGCATCAGGGTTATCCAGTGTGTGGGGGGGGGATGGGCCGGCTCTGGAGAACATATGTTCAAGCAGAGATAGCCGCCCCCGTAACGCCGCCGCCACAGGGGAGAGCAATGACAACCTTCCGGCGTACGGTCAAAGCCTCCCTTCAGAAACCCCTTTAATGGGGAACCCTGGTATTGCCGCCGCAAAGAGGAAGATGGACAAAAGGATTCCGCCCAAGGCCTGATACCGCCACCCGAGACCGCAAAGATTGCGAATTCCCAGGTAAGATCCTCCCTCCTTTGTGTGGGCAGGTAATCCCTCCCCTACCTGGCCTGGTCTCCTTGGCAACTCTTCCCCCAGGTGGGATTGGACAACTGACTGAGGTAGGCGGAGACCTCCAGGTATCCCACCTGAGGGAAGGCAAAGCCTAGCCTATGCTGTTGGAGCCGCTCCAGGTCTAGGGGCTGCACGCGTCCACGCAAAGGGTGCCCCCCGTTTTAAGCGGGGAGCGATCATTTCCAACATTTATTGTCAGACAGATGATATATTTTTGCAAGCTTGACTGGAGTCATGTACCACCTATATATCATTTTCATAATATTTTCTTTCAAGGCATTACATGCCGTGAACTTCATAGCTTTTCCCAGTCAGCAAACATGATATTATACCCAATGTCCTGTGCCCATTTTATCATAGCTGATTTAACCATTTCATCTTGTGTGCTCCATTTTAACAGCAAGTTGTACATTCTTGAAAGTACCTTAGTCTTAGGTTCTAACAATTCTGTTTCTAACTTCGATTTTTCCACCTGGAATCCTATTTTTTTATCCAAATTAAAAACCTCTTTGATCTGAGCATAATGTAACCAATCTCGCACTTTATCTTTTAATTTCTCCAAACTCTGCAGCTGCCATGAGTATTATTTCAGTTGCACGAACATTTCTCTTCTCCTCCCCCACTAACATTCCATGTTAGTGAACTGCTTCTGTATTCCTGATATGTTGGAGCAAAACACTCTCAGCATGTGCAGCTTCACATTTTAAAAACTCACTTTGATTACAGCAACATCATCATGACCATAGGTTTAGTGTTTGCTTCTACCACCTCGATACTATACACATTTATTTGAAAACAAGACTATTTTGTTTCTAGAGAAGAGGAATGTGCTTTTCAATGTAAAAAAATATAAAATAGCATCTGTAACTATGTACATGCCTGCCTGGCGAGCCCCTGAGTTTAAACTATTTTTAAATATAAGAAGAAAGGAAGGATGCTGTGGTGACCCATCTTGGTCCCAATGGATGTAGGCGCCTGTATGACACCAAGCCTGTTTGTTGCTGCCTCCCCAATCTGTCATCTCTGGGTGATCTTTTGGGGATTCCTCTAGGCAACAGGAGGTATTGCGGTATCCCTGGTGTGTCAAAATTACTGCTAAAAATATGTACCTGAGAAATTATCCCCCCCCCCCAAAAAAGAACCATATTGGATTCTAAATAAATGGTGTTTTCTAGCAACTGGAGTACCCCCGCTTTTATTTTTTTTCTGCTTTCAAGTGATGCTACCCCAGGTTCGTAGTTGATCTTAAATCCATAGTGGGCATCAAAGCATCTGATTAAAAGGATACACATACTTATAGCCGTGATAATTTCCATCACAATTACAATTATCCTCAAGTCAGTGCTGTTATGAACGATGCAGTTCACATGCAAGCTTGCAAGTTCTCACATGCAATCTGACACTCAGTTCTACATCTTTTGATGTTGAGACCTGGAGGCACTACAGGAGCTTGTCACCCAGGTGTGAACATCAGAAATAAAGCAGAAGTAATTAAAAAAAATATCAAAAGGGAATTAGCTTAAGGTTTTTAAAGAGGAAAAAATTGTCTTTAAGAAATGGTTTGCTTCTGGAAAAGTCCTATTCTGCTGCCCAGGTGAGATGGGGAAAAGAAATTAACATATATTTGGGGCTCTGAGGGCAAGAGCCTCAGGTTACTGGAACTTATTGATGAGTAATTGTGAGGGAAGAGAGGCAGGTGACCATCTTATGGTTGAAAATTTTTGTGCGGAGTATAATTGCTCTTTTGTTTATTTTTAAATCTACAAATGATAAGGGAAGGATTGCAGAGAATTACAGGAAAAGGGGACTGAATTCACCAGATGCTCTTGCATCTCAGGATGCTTGAAACATGCCCACCTGGCTTTCCATAAAGGAGTCTCTCCTGAGGCCCCTCCACGCCAAACCTGAAACTCCCTTCTGAGGTGCAGGCTGTCATAGCAAAAGCTGAATAGTTTAGAGATGTTTCATAACAGACCGTATTTATTGCATCCTGTGAAGAAAGAAGAGGGTTGAGTTTTTCATTTGTAGGGTAAATTCTTTCTATTTGGCTGCAATTCCTGAGGAATTGTGATATTAGGAATTTGCCTTATAGTGAGTCAAATTATTGCTACACCTGGGTCATTATTACCTTCCCTAGGACTAGCCACCATGGTGCCTTCCAGATGTTGCTGGACTCCTACTCCCATCAGCCCCATCAGTCACCATGGGACTTGGATCGTGGGAGTTGTAATCCAACAACATTTGGATTGCACCATGGTGGCTGCCTCTAGCCTGTGGATCAAAAACAAACCCCTGTGTTGCAATAAGAACCAATCACAACAATACAAACACAACACATAAGCTAATAGTTAGTAGAAAATATATAATAGAATAATGATATCATTCAAATTATAGGAGTAAGCTAATCAAAGTTCATATGTACCTCAGGTTACAGACACTTCAGATTACAGATGCTTCAGGTTACAGACTCCGCCAACCCAAAAATAGTACCTCGGGTTAAGAACTTTGCTTCAGGATGAGAACAGAAATCATGCGGCGGTGGCGCAGTGGCAGCGGGAGGCCCCATTTGCTACCTCAGGTTAAGAACAGTTTCAGTTTAAGAATGGACTTCCAGAACAAATTAAGTTCTTGACCCGAGGTACCACTGTATAACAGAGTGGTAGTGAGGACCGTTGAACTGTGTGTTCAGAACAGATGTCTAAGAACAGTCTCACAATAGTCTTTCAACAGACGACGTCTTTAAAGTTTCAAAGGTAAAGTCTCTCAATTGTCTTTCAAAAATTTCAACGGAAGACGCGTCAAAAGCCTCAAAAGGGCAGTGTCTCCGGAATGATACCACTGTTTTATAATAGTCTTCATCAGCTGGAAATAATATACAAGGCATACAACCCATGAATGATAAC
Organism: Podarcis melisellensis; assembly: GCF_964234715.1. Lineage (NCBI taxonomy): Eukaryota > Metazoa > Chordata > Lepidosauria > Squamata > Lacertidae > Podarcis > Podarcis melisellensis. Next base: position 62,422,405 of record NC_138531.1, read on the forward strand.
ATAACTGAGCTATCTGCAAACACATTGTAAAATAAAGCAGAATATATAAAACAGAATAAATAAAGGTACATACCCGAGATTTTTCAAGAGAATATGTAAGTAAGCTTCATGCTAAGGATCAGTGCTCACTAGATAGTGTAGCTGCTGATACTTGCAACACAACTGCATAGGACATCTAGTCTGTGGATGGCAGACAATTCCAAAGGAAGTGGAAGTTGAAATTGCAGATGTTAACTTATTCATCCCTTATCCAGAGCAGATGTCAATCCAGGGACTGAACCAGGGACTTTTTGTAAATAAGGATTCTGTTCTATAACTGAGTCCAATCTCTTCCCCAAATAACCTACCTACACAAGAAACAGTACATTTGGCTGTACCAGGAATTTCTGTGCATCATCACTAATACTTATTGTAATCCAATATCCTTGGAAAGGAGACTCAGTGCTGAGGTGTCCACAGAAAACATATCGCCATGGTAATTGTAGACAAGTTCATATCTTCTCTGCATGCTGCTTCTTTTCTTCAGTGTTTGCAGATACAGAGAACATTAGGTTGCATTCCCTGATAGTCCTGAATAATAGCCAATTATGGATGTACTTTCCATAAAAATTTCTAACCATTTTTGAACTGACTCAATGTCATAAAACCACAGATTAATGGTGTGCTTCTCTATAAATGTGCTTTATTGTGTTGTTTTAATTGTCCTGCCTGTCAATTCAAAAAAGTATCTTCAGTGCTGCAATTTGAAAGTAATACAGTGCTTTTATTTGTTTTCCCACAAGTGGTCATGATCTTCACCTGGCCTCTATCATCTTTATTTCAGAAATACACTTCCTAGTTGGGGTTGGGGTTTTTAGGGGGAAGGGGGAGGTTGAAGCCTCTCTGGGTTAGAAAACATTTTGAGGTCACCAAGAATTTTCTGGTTTGGCTTTGTAGCTTTTCAGATTCTTCTGGGTTTTTGTGGGGCCAGGGTTCACACTGCTTCATTTCCAATTAGTGCATGTCCCTTAACTTCCTGCTGAAATCCTGTAATATTTTTTTATACCACAGATGTTCTGGTTTATTTTTGCCCTGCTTTTGTGGTGCTATAATGAGGCAGCATTGGGGGATTCATCACAAGGCAAACTAAAGCAAAATAAATCTACTACTAATGCACTATTATTGTGTGAAGAACATGTGGCAGAATACACCCACAATAAAACACTGGTCTGTAGGGCCCTTTAGAATCAAACAATGGTGTCCTTTCTGAAAGGATCCAGACTAAGGCTGACATCCTAACACCACTGGAAGGAAGCCTCATTGAATTCAGTAGGACTGATTCTTGAGTAGATCTGTTTAGAATTGCATTGTTAATCATGCTTAGAATAGACCCACTGAAATCAGTGGAAGTTCTTTGTCATGACTAAGGATGCATGAATTAGACAATTTCAGATTCCGATAACATCATTTTTCGAGTATTAAGTTTATTTCACTGGGTCTACTGTAATATGATCAATGTAGGACATCACCCATTGATCTATTCATGATTAAGTCTGGGACAAAACAAATATGTTTTAGTGCTCTAGACTGAGTATGTGAAATATTTTTATTCCAATTGCACTCAAGAACTGAAAATCCAATTCTGCTCACTGTCTAAACTCAGAGAATGCATGGGTGTAAATTTGTTCAGCAGTGGATTAGAAAATAATGCACAGGAATCCTGCTATTACTTAACACCCACACATCTTGCAAACTAATAATGGCATTTGCACCAAATCTTGTATATATAGTTCTTTCTTATCCTTTCCAACCAATCAACCAAACACCAATTGCAAATAGTTTACTACGGGCTTTTGTTTTACTGTGAGCAGTAAATGGTGGTGTAACCTGATTGAAGTCAGTGGGTTATAATAGATCAACTGGACTCAAGACAAATAGCTCCTTCCATTCAGCCAGTACTTTGTATACCTGCATTAATATAAACTTTATCTGTGCAATGAGGGATCCAGCCATTCACAACCTAAATGTACAAGTCATGATCTGAATATTTTAAAGCAAATCCCCAACCAACATATTTGAGTGATTATTTGATTTTTTGATTTTTTGTCAAGTTCTCACATAGTTTTTTTTTTAAAGCCCCCACAGCTTTAATTCTTTAATAAGGTTGAATCATGTGCTGAGCTTTTTTGAGTCTTCTGGGAAAGTTCACATTTTGTTCTGAATGAATATTTCTTCAGAAATACATTGCTTTGGTATGAAATTAAGCTGCCAGTGATTCAAATGAATTAGTCCAGCTGCCTACACTAATCTAGAAGAGGCAATCTGTAATCCAGCATGACAATAAAACTAATCCAACACTGAACTCAATAAGTCAGGAGAAATGAAAAGGAACCAAAGCCATTTGCCACCAGCATTGATGACAAGCAAAGCAACTATTCTTCCCTTTTATAAAATAATAAAATAACTAAGGCTGTGATCCTATGTACACTTACATGAGACCAAGTCCCATTGAATTCAGAGTAGATAAGCATAGGGTTGCATTGGTTGCATGTCAAGGTCCCCAGGTCCACCCCAATAACTCACACATCACACAGAATTTTTGTTTAAGGTTTTTGGCATAATTTTGGCCACAACTTTATTAAAATACAAATTTGTGAGTGGTTGCTTCGGCATTGGTTGCGACTATCTGCCCCCACCATGGGGGACAGACTGACATTCCGCACAATGCGAAAGTCAGAATGGGGGAATACACTTGGGGGTTACGCGGAGCAGGGAACCTGCCCTCACCCCAAATGCAACCAGGAGCTCATTGCTATGGCCCGAGCCCCCTTGACAGAGTGGACAAGCAATAGTTAGCCCCCAATTCCTTTAACGGAATCCCTTGCAGCAGCAGCATTAGAGGGGCAGGCACAGCCAATCCATGCCCCTCAACCAACCAAACCATAAACCAATGCCTAACCGCAACCTTACAAGTTGTGACGATTTGCTACGCAGTAGGCAAAAACCAAATGGCCCCAGCCAATCAGCCAGATGGACAAAATTCCTACCAGGCCCCCGCTCCAAAGCAGACGACCCCATGACATACATAGCAAGGTCAAAGCGAACAACCCTATTCTAAGGAGGGAGGGAGGGCAATCCGCTGCACGGGCGAAAAGAGGAAGCCCTGGCCTCGTGCAAGGAGTTTTAGTATTTCTGGCTGTCAATCAATAAATGGCAACATTAATTTCTTCCCAACAACAAGGGAAGCCCCAATCGCATTAGTGGCCAATGATCAGTTAGCCCGCCCCCAACTTTGGAGTGTCCTGGCAGCCCCCACCGCAACACGTGCTCTCCATGAAGGAGAACACGCTTAGCCAGAAACCTATGCACATTTTCCTGGGGTGAAACTTAAATGGAATTAAAGATGGCTTACTTCTGAGAAGACATGTTTAAGGATTGCGCTGTCACTACTGAGATTCCAGTGAGCAATGCAAAAGTCCATAGTTCTCTTTACTAAGACTTTTCTCAGAATACGGTAATTCCTTCTTAAAATCCTTTAGTCAGCTTCAAAATTCTTTACAATATTTAATTTATGCATCTTGACATTACAGACAAAGGATTTTTGTCCACTATTTAAATGAAGTTGGATATCCAAAGTATATCTATCTGCTCCCCTTCAAAAATGTTTTAATGTTAAAATCCATTTATACCTACAGAACAAAACCTATTATTATTTGCTGCAGAAAAAAAATTCTGACTTATTTTTTTCTTGATCCGTTTCCTTTTCTATCTGAAAAGGGTTTTAGAAGTCCTTGAAGATTTGTGAGCTTTAAGATGAAACCCTAATCACATTACCAAAATACAATATATTCTGTTCTCACCATGGTTCCCTTTACTCTCTGTTCTGTCACTAAACTCATTTTGAATATATGACTTCACAAACAAAACACCATGAAATACAAAAGTCTGGACCATACTGTCTCTTGGTGTACACTAGAAGCCCTGAATGTAATTCACCCCCTCAACTGACAAGAAATAAACATGTTTTTTTGCAGTGTAGGGTACATTGAGTTTTGAAAAGGTAAGCAGGGGGGCAAAGAAAATCTTGGAAAGCTAAAATAATGCTTTCACGTGCAGGAATATTTGACAGAAACCCAGCAACAATGATAAAAGAAAAAATTATGTAGACTTCTGAAATCTATGTAAATTTGCTCTGTTTGCTAGCTTTGTAATGAAACATTCAGAGAGAGAGAGAGAGAGAGAGAATCTCTATTACAAAATATAATGGGTCCAAGTCATCAGGTGGTACAGCACAAGTCAATCAGCTCTTCAAAACCTATTAATTCCAAGTCATTCTCCATGATTAATCAGCCACTCATTCTGCAAATGAAGATCATACAAAAGATCTGATTTCATGAGCAACATAACATGAGAATGCCTTGAGATGTATATTGCTGCAATGCACAGAACGGGAAGCGGGGGAATATAATATGTTCAGTCTATGTCTCAGGCCCCCACTAAATGTGCTATACATGATTTAGATATTTCAGCATGTGTTGGCGGAGTAAAAGAAAAAAATTGAGACCAGAACTCATTCTGAAGAGACTATGCAGCCTCATAGATAAAGAGGCTATATTCTAGGGGTGTGGATGTTCCTCCCAAGTTTGCCTTCTATTGATGTCCCATGGTGGTTGCCATTTTTTTCTGTACAGTGCTGTGCTACATTGTGTTGTGTCACTAACCAGACACATTTGAGGCTACACTTTTAAAGCACTTAGCAGAGCTGTGACTTGCCTTTGTAAATTAGTTTTTAAAAATACAAAATAGAAAGATCACCAAAATAAAAAGGCCCCAGAGTCACAGAAATTATCCACCATAGCTTTTCAGGATATATTCATCCAAGCAGTAGGATAATGCCTAGGTAACATTGAGAAAATCACAGAATACAACATGGTAAGAGGGAATGTGGAAGAGAGAAACAGGAAGAGGAGGAAAGCAAATGTAACTTTCTCCATACTGCCAGTTTTGCCACACAACTACTCCCTGCAAGTGTTCATTGATCAAGGCTCAGTTCTGATTTCATACCCCCAGATGATGTGTAGGGGGTTACTTTTACAAATGACCTGGTTTGTGGGGAGAGAATCTACCAGCAGGGGGAAATTACATACTTCCTCTACACTTGGATTATCACCTGAAAGTTTCCCTTTTCCAACTCCTGCATTACCATTAAATAGAAAAATGATGATGATAATCATTTTATTATTTATATTTCGCCCATCAGGCTGAGTTTCTCCTGTCACTTTGGATGGTTTCCAGCACCTTTAAAACATAATAAAAATGCCAAACATTAAAAACAAAGGTTTCTGGGGCCCTTTGTTTTTGTTGTAATTTCTAGCTTATACCATGGTTATCACAAGCCATAGCCAGGGCAGTCCACATCCAGATTGTCACCTTAGGCTGGTTTCATTAGGAATCCCAAACGTTATCAGTGAGAACTGAAGTCATTGTCTGCTATCAGCAGAACAGAGAATGAGTGAGTGAATATCCAGAGAAATGAGGAAATAGTACTGGTGAAAGGTCATGACCAGGTTAGAGAATGCAGGTGAGACTGAGCCAGAAGAGACAGCAAATCCCAGAGCAGCTGAGGAAGATGAAGATCTGAGAAAGAATACTGAATTCAGAGGAAATACAAAGGTCACATCATGTTCAGCATGGAGCTAAAAGATAAGCTATTTCAGCTGTAGAATAAGTACTGCTCTGAGTATTAGAATTAAGATGTGTGCAATAAATATTGCAACTTGTCTTATCATACAGGATTACTTGACTGCACTGTTTGCAGCCTGAACATGTATAATATTATTTTTCTCCTTTTATTACCATACTCAATGACACAAATTAGGTTAAGTGGGACTAAATCAGCTCACACCTCAATACTTCAGTTTAAATTGTTTCTTTCATCATGGTCCCATCATGGCCGCTAAGAAGGTAACAAGAGCTGTGGAATTAAAATAAAATATTGAAGATAGTCAGTCCCTCTGGGTAGCTTGCATTGCCCTTTCCTTTAATCTCCTTGGTGAGAGATGCTACACTTTCAAATTAAGCAAGCTGGGCACAGGAGGGTATGGATAAATGGGTAGCATTTGGACTATTCAGTTTCATCTCTGTCACATCTATTCACAATAGCAAGGGAACAAAAGTGGAAGTGATTTTAAGAGAATTAAATATTTATTATTATCAAGAAGGGAAACAGTAGTCATTTAATAAGTGTCATAATCTGAACTACAAGAGGAAGGGCCCACTATTTTGGCTGATGGACTCCTAACTGATGAGCTCAGTGAGCTGAGTGGAATTCTGCATTAAGTCAGGGCCAAAGGGCTTAGGTTTGTTTTCATGCCCTTCTGTCAGATCCAATTCAAGATAGGATAAAATAATGCCAATCAAGACATGTTCACATTATTTGGATTTCAAAAGTAAAAAGACATACTAACGAAAATTCCAAAACTGTGTTAACTTCATTTTGAAACTTTTAATTTTTTTTAAGTGTATATTGTTCAAAAATTACATTTCGAAATTTAATATTGACAAAATAAATTCCCTGCACTTGGAAAGGAGAAAAAAGTTTACAATTTCCACAAAGCAAAAATTCCATTTCTCACTGAAATGAATATTGAAAGAAAGGGAGGATTGAGCTTACTCATGTGTATTAAAGCCGACAGCATTAATACTTGTGATTTTAGTGGTGTGAGTATGGTTGGCAAAAAATCAATTCATTATCAAGATTGCTCAGTGAAAATAAGAGTAGAAAGATGAAGCTAGTGATAAAAACAAATGAAGCAAGGGCCCAACAATGTTGTCTATTTCAGGATCAACTTTGCGAGCCAATCATTATTTGTCAATGTCCATTAAAATTTCACCAAGTTTGTAAAAAGTGCTGGAATAAGTCTTCACTGAATCAGTGTGAGCTCCTAACTCTAAACATGTAGCTACTGCAAAGCCACATTGATTAGAACCTGATTCTTCAGCAGCCTTCCCCAACCTGATGCCTTCTAGATTCAGATGTTATATACAGCTGAGCATTAGCATCTTCCCTAAAAGGTGGCATGGATCCCTGCTTTCACTCATGCCACTGACAGGGGGATTTGTCACCTCAGGATTCATCTGAATCCAGTGCCCATCCCTAGTAGATAGTACTGTACAGTAAATATATCTGCATCTTCCTTAGAGTTGGGGAGTCTGAAATGAAGTGAAATGCCAAGGGTTTGTTTTTTCAAGATCTTAAAACTATTTTTACAACATTTCCCTTACAAAAATTCAGGACTTTTTGTTTCTTGGAGCTGTGACTTGTCTATATCACTATGTATTACATTAGCACTCCTATTTTCTGCATGCAGCATTGAACCAAGGCAAATAGGGATCCCGATCACAAATGTTACACTAGGGCTGCCCATTTCACACCACTTTCTTTCTTCTTCTGATCTTGTGTTGGACAATTCATTTCCCCCCATTTCCCCCAGCAGTGCAAAATAAGCAGCAAACAGATATGTGTGAGTTTATTCAATGTTAGCTTGCCCAAAGCACAGCTGGAGGTCAATATTCTACACTAAACAGAGGATGCAGAAGGTGGAATCAAAGCCTTCTCCCATCACCACTTATCTCATGGCCACAACTAGTCCATGCATAAGACAAGGTGACGCACGATCTACAGAGGCAGCACATCTGGCCTCCAAGGAATGCATCTCTTGCTGCTGCCTCCTAAGCAGTACTGCCTCTCATGCCACCCCTGCAGTGTCTTCTTGGCGAATAGGAGGCACTGCTGGTGTCCTCCTACCCTTGTTCCCAATGTAGATCTCTACCCCTACCCCCTTCCCGGCCCCTTGTTCCTGATGTAGAACTTCACTCACCTTTTCTTCCATCTACAATATGTTGTTACTGTTCTTCATAAAAGCTATGCATTTGAATCAGGACACCACTGACAGCACTGTAGACTTGAGGTCAATTCAGCCCAAAGGGAATTGTGCTTGGGCTCCTTCCATTTTAGGGAATGCAAGGAAACCCAAAATGACTCAACAACACTAAGCAGATTCATTCAGCTTGGATGGAATTAGCAGGGAATTGCTGTGAAGAAGATACAGTAGAGGATAAGCTAAAGGTAAGGGTTACTATAAACCTAAATCCTGACAACCCATACATCTTCAGGAGCAAAAATTAAGGAATCTATCCACGCTGGAGTTAAATGTGGATTTGAAGCTCTATTTATCTTTTGCAGCATCCACATGGCATTCTACATGACTTCCACATGACTTTCTGTCCCACTAAATTTGGATGTTCCTTATTTGTAGATAATTCACTTTGGGAAGAAAATCCTTGATAATACCATATGTTACCCAACTGTGGACATGCTGAAGCATTTAGTGTGGGTGTGGGGTTTTCTACATGTGTTTTGCTGGGTGCCCTATATTTCCTCACCCCCTACATCCATTTTGTTTCCATTGGGTCAGATTAAGGGATGTGGGCTGCCCTTTTTGATTAGTCATTGCAGAAGGCACATTTATTTATTTAATTTTTTAATAGCTCTTTAGTATGGAACTGTTCTGGCACAAAACTATCTATCTATCTATCTATCTATCTATCTATCTATCTATCTATCTATCATCTATCTATATAAAAACACTGCCTTGCAGGTACAGGGGGTAGGAAAGGGAAAGGAAAAGCAATCCAAATTGTTGTATGGCTTGGATTGTCACTTTTTAACAGCTGTTTGTGCAAATTCGGAATATCAGAAATCTAGTATTTCTAAACCACCCTCTTTGGATTTCAGGCCATACAGTATAAAATTAAGACACCCCCTCCCCTCACACACAACAGCAAAAAAGGTAGCAGCTAAAATTCTTTACAATAGACTGATTAAAATTTGCAAATAAATAAATAATGTGTACTCTCCAATATTATTAATAGTCAGAGTAAGTCCAGTGAAATAAATGGACTTAAGTAACTTTGGTCAATTGATTTTACTTGGTTTACTCTGAGCATTCCTACCATTGGATACTGCCTCATTTGTTTTTGTTTGTCATTACTATTACAAATTGAATTAGTATTTTGACTTTCACCTTGAAGGTAAACAAAAATCTATACCACTAATATCAAGAAAAAATAGGGTGGCGATGAGCAGCATGAAATCAACAATAAAATTCTATTCATAAAACAAGTAGAAAATACATCACAAATCAGTAGATCAACTTAATACATCAACATAGCTAGATCACCATTCTGGGAATGCCTAGGGTGTACATATCTTCTTAGACATAAAAATGTAATGGTGTCATCATGCAGCCCATATTGGAGGATTTGACCTACCTCATCAGAATCCTGGATTAGTGTGAAGTCTGGGCAAGAGATATAGAATTCATATCAAAAGATAGAACATCAGATTAAATGGATGGGACCTGCTGTGAAAAGGGGATGGACACATTTCACTATTCCTCTGTTCTTCACTCACTGTGCTCAGTGGGACTTGCCCCCAAGTGCAAAATGTATTGTATCTGTGAAATAAAGGAGATAGGAGCATTTCATGAAACTATTTATCAAAAATTTCATAGGCATCATCCGCCCAAACATGTGATCAGTGATTCCTTCAGATCTGAGATTTTAAGAAATTGATGTTCTAAATAGAGAATTGAGCCCAGGTCTTCCCTAGTTCCAACACTTTGTGGATTGCATCACAGGATTTGCAGAGGTTACAGCCCTACATCCATCTCAACTGTTTGATGTCTTTGCAAACAGTAGGGGATGTGCTGAAAAAGAGCAGAACTGAATAAATCTACCTTTCTTGCTAAGGGTATATTGACATAGCAACTGTAAGGGCTCAGGCAACATCTAGCACCATGGCAACTAAACAGCTAAATTGCTGGTAGCATTGGCTTTCCCACTACTTTTCTGGATGGGTCAATCAATCTTATTCTCTATTTAGAAATACTCACTAGAGAGCAGAGCTCTGAAACCCTTTCCTGGGAATAGTCAAGACATTTAAAGAACGATCAGCAACTATGCTGAGCTAAAATCCATGCATTTCAACCAGTTTATCTTGGATTTAAACTTGTATGTGTGTTTCAGTGTTTGTATGTGTGCATATCAACCACACTACCTTTTGACACAAACTGCCTCAAGGTGGCCTACAAATATCAATGAAGGAATAAACTCCAAACAAACAACAACGAAACCACTAGGATAAAAAGTAGAAGACAGTGTATTGGTTTACATCCAAGTTGGATTGGTTGGGTTAACAAACAGTGCACTCCTGTCCTCACCGACACTCAAATATCTCACTTATTGGAGACAAAGTAGCTAATTCTATTAAATAAAATGCTTCAATTGAATTCAAAGTGCATCATTGTCATTCAAGTTCAGAATTCAGCTTAACGGGTTGTATGCACAATCAAGCTTTCCTTCACTGCCAACACAAAAAAGCTGAAATCAATAAAGTACAATATAATTAAATGTTTTGACATGTAGTTAAGCTTTTTAAGTGTACAAGAAAACAATACCCTTGAAATCTTGAGATAAAGGTTATAGTCATTTTCTGCCATGCAACTGGCAGTTATAGAAAGACTTCTAGGCTCCATGAATTAATTGTGCAATAGCAAGGCTGTGGCTGCATAATTTCCAGCACTCAAGAGACTTAACATTCATAGGCTTAGCATATGGGTAGAAAACTGTATGAGGCAAAAGCCATTCAGACAGGCTGGTGCAAAGGTAGAACCATATGTAGTGTGCAAAAGCAAGGGGTCTATGTAGCCTTGTTTCAAAACAACACCAATCCTTCCAATCAGAGAAAAACATGTGGCAAACAATATCCAGCCAATGACTCCCTATCAGTAGGCAACCGTGGGATATGTACACAAGTAAACCAGCCATTCAAGACAGACATTATCAAATAGCAAGACATTGCATTCAATGCCTGATGATTAGGTAGTCAATAATGAGTCCTAACGGGATATTATTATATTGTGAATGAACTAATTAGAGTAAAATCTCTAATGACTGCTTGGCAACAAAAGCATTTCAGAAGCACAGCATTGTGTCCTAACATTACTGGTTAATCCTTTCATTGCAATTCCATGCACTGCAAGCCATTGTAACACATACCTCTGGAAACTTTTGAAAGATGGGGAAGCAGGGAAAATATACCCATAATGGACTTAACTGGGATCAGAATTTGAAGAAATGTGTTGATAAGGGCACAGAATTTAAGTCTGGCTTTATTGGTAGGAAACAGAGCCTGCTCAGACTTCTGGAACGACATAGAAGTCAAACTCTCATGCCACATAATGTCAAATTTAATGAGCCTGATTTAGAAGTGGATTATGCTGCCCTGAAATGTGAAACTTATTTTGAAGAGCTTCTAAAGAACTTTGATTCAGAGAAACAATTCCCTATACAACATCACTAGAAGATTGGAAATGTAACTAGAAGTTTAGTGATAGCAAGAAAAGGAATTACCAGACACCTAAATTATGAATTATATATACACAAGTGTGTGTGTGTTGTTTATGGGTAATTAGCATTTTATTTAGATCTGTTTTTAAAAGTTGAAATTCAATAGAGCATTATCACATGAACACTAAAGTTACATGCAAATAATTCTTCCCATAAATATCTCTATGCTCATCTGGATTTGCTGGTTTTTACTCATCACATTATACTCATGTCAGTTATTTCTCATGGACATATTTTGCAATCAACTGTCTATTTACAAGTAAATGTGAGCTATTGTGAAACTTGATATTAAGTGTAAAATCTTCACTCAGGTTGCTAACTTTCAGTTTGTTTGTTTGTTTGTTTTTAAAGTTGCTTGGGAAAGGCGTCCTATAGGGAAACCCAGCCAGATGGATGAGGTATAAATAAAGTACTATTATTATTATTATTATTATTATTATTATTATTATTACTACTACTACTACTACTACTACTACTATTAACCAGTGTCCTGTTCCTATAATATATCTCTCAGTATTTTTCCACAAAGCTAGAAATACCAGGCATCCCTGTGTGGGACAAACAGGAAATTATTGTTAGAGCCTGTAACCAAGAAAGCTCTATAGGACATTCTGAAGATTTCTTGGAAGGCTTACCAGTAATATCCCTGCCCTGGTTTTTCCTTTCTACTAACAGGCATTAATGGAATGATTCTGCCCTCTATTCCAAGCATAGGATGTTGCTTTGGCTGGCACAGCAAGTGCCATTGTCATTTCTGCATTAATCTGTTCAATAAGTTTACAATTGAAGAACATTACCGCAGCTGCTGATTCAGTGTCACCAGTACTATATATAGCTAGACACAGATGTTTGGGGTCATCTGTGTGCAAGTAATGCGGAGTTATTAAATAATCTTACCTTGATTTACTACAGCCATTGGTTTTCTATAAAAATGTTCCTTTTCAATCTCAACTTTCTCTCCAGTTGGCATAATGCCTGCTTCATTGAAAATAATTTTATGATCATGTTCAGGTTGCCTTAAAATCTCTATCTTACTAATAGTTCTTACTTTTTTTTCAGACCTTTTTAACATAGGCAAAAAAAAGGAAACCATTATAGTGTGTTGTGAATTATCATACGGTTGGTGGGGTGTGGGGAGAGAATACACGAGGCTGTAATGCAGCTACAACTCTACATATTAGCTGTTTAAATTCAGTGGAAACAGAACTGTGTATTTTTTTAAAAAAACGAATAGAACTAAGGTTTTTGAAACAAAAAGGGTCTCTTCTGATGTCAAATCAATATGTAAACTTAATCCACTCTTGCATCTACAACAGTGAGTCAGCCGGGCTCAGGCTCCTTCCCCAAGGACATGCCATTGGATACACCAGTGAGAACAGACCAGCCTACCTATAGGATTGCCTTGCTGCTTGGCCAGTCCCATTGCTTGGGACGAGAGCCCAGGTTTGTACAAGGTGTGAAACATCTTAGCTTGAGCCTAGTCATGTACCTTAGAGTCCTGCCTCTGAATTGCTGAGCCATATAACTGTAACCCGATCTACATATATTTAAATCGTGTAGTGAATTGGGAATAACTGAGTCATGAATCCGAGAACAGTGGGAGCCAGGACAGCTACATGCATTACTGTTGCTGTTACTTGCTCTTTGTAAGCTGCTTTGGGATTCACTTGAATGGAAATAAAAGGCAATAAAATGCATAAAATGCAATAAATCAAATTAAGCTGTAATACAAAAAATAATAATGGAGAGCATCAGATTGGGGAAGACTACTACTAGTAATAGGGACGCGGCTGGCGCTGTAGGTTAACCCACAGAGCCTAGGACTTGCCAATCAGAAGGTCGGCCATTTGAATCCCCACAACGGGGTGAGCTCCCATTGCTCGGTCCCTGCTCCTGCCGAGCAATGTAGCAGTTTGAAGGCACGTCAAAGTGCAAGTAGATAAATAGGTACTGCTCTGGCGGGAAGGTAAATGGCGTTTCCGTGCGCTGCTCTGTTTCACCAGAAGTGGCTTAGTCATGCTGGCCACATGCCCCAGAAGCTGTACGTTGGCTCCCTCGGCAACTAAAGTGAGATGAGCACCGCAACCCCAGAGTCGGTCACGACTGGACCTAATGGTCAGGGGTCCCTTTACCTTTACTACTACTAATAATAATAATAATTGTATTATTTATACCCCACCCATCTGACTGGGTTGCCCAGCCACTCTGGGCAGTTCCCAACAGTCAACCTAATAGTCAACTTAATAGAACATGTCATAAACCTCTGTACTGACATAGTCTGTGGCTAGATAGCTACTTTAAATCATCTTGGTTTTGTTGTTCCTTTTTAACTAAACAGTCACACCTGGATTTTGACTCCAGCTACTTTGAAGCTTGTTTCTTATTATCAGGGTAGTCCGCCCTTTACAAGAACTCCTTCCACATGCATGCCATCTCTTTAAGTAAGAATGACCATCATGTGGTAGCTCATAAACAATTGTAAGCCATAAATCATGGACTGCAGTGTTCTCCGCATATCCTTTCTCTGACAGTTTGCTCCTGCATGCTAATTGGCAGGTTCCCATGGGCCATATTTTTTCCCTCTGAATACTGAAAAGGTTTAGAGCTACAAGGATGAAATGCAAATCATTAAATTACAGACAACATACAACACGATGTCACACATCATAGAATAATGATCACAATTGCTAAGGGGAATCTAACACAAAATAAAGAATTTAAAGAAAGTTATGCCAAATTGAAATTAAATTTCTCACTGCTTGAAACTTATTAAAAAGAGTTCATTAACATGCAAACTCTTCCATAGCAATTTTGTTGTCAATGTTTTTTTCAGAAAAACTTTGGAAAAACTTCCTGGACCAACTATTCCACAGGGCTCTATCTTGTCCTCCCTCCTGTTCAATATGTAAGTAAGGCTGCCAGGCACAATCATGAGAAGATTTAAAATAAGGCATCTCCATTTCTTGTTGTTATCAGGCCCATAGTCATGTCATATAACATAAATCTGATTGGATTCTGCTTTGATATCCTGGCTTGTTGACAAACTGTGGTTTTGGCAAAGCACCATTTACTGACCATATCCTCTATTTGTGCATGAATGGGAGAGAGAACATGTGAGCCCCATGCATGTAACAACAAGCAATGGTTTGTTTTAACATCTGAACTAATTCTAAGTACTTGAACAGGTTTATGGACTAGAATTACACAAGATTCTCCCTTAGAATACTGAAGAATGTAGGTATTTCAGGAACATTACATAGGACTGAGGGGAAACTAATAACATAAAATCTAACAAGCATTGCAAGGTACTATTTGTTTTCTTTTTCTTGTTCAAATATATTATTCTTACTAATCCTTGTAACTGTCTTTATTTTGAATATGACATATCTGTTATATTTGCAGCATGTTAAGATTTGCAGCATGTTAAGACACAGGTGGCGCTGTGGGTTAAAGCCTCAGTGCCTAGGACTTGCTGATCGAAAGGTCGGCGGTTCAAATCCCTGCTGCGGGGTGCGCTCCCGCTGCTCGGTCCCAGCGCCTGCCAACCTAGCAGTTCGAAAGCACCTCCGGGTGCAAGTAGATAAATAGGGACCGCTTACCAGCGGGAAGGTAAACGGCGTTTCCGTGTGCAGCTCTGGCTCGCCAGAGCAGCGATGTCACACTGGCCATGTGACCCGGAAGTGTCTCCGGACAGCGCTGGCCCCTGGCCTCTTAAGTGAGATGGGCGCACAACCCCAGAGTCTGTCAAGACTGGCCCGTACGGGCAGGGGTACCTTTACCTTTACCTTAAGATATCACTGTGATCATTAATGTGCATATGGAATAAAGACCCCAAGAAGTTTGCAGTGTCTAGTTCTGAACCAACAATGCCTAGAAAAAACAACCTGAGCTACTGTGAATCAGTTTCAGAATTGATTTTAAATCAACATGTTCACTGTTAGATGTGTAAGAAGCTATGGTCTTCACCAAAATCCCTCAAACAATGTTATACTGGTCACCTATGTTATACTGGTTACCTACATATATTAACCAGGACATAATGTATGAGGCAACTACTTATTAGATGTAAATGCAACCACAAGGAGTCTGGGATAGGAAGCAATACATGGATGATAGAATGAAGGATCTTTCTTCCAGCCCCATCTCTATTTAGCATGAATCTGACACACCCTTTCTTTGCCTTGGTTTCAATTACCTCTTTTCTACCCATTTTTGTGTGTGCATAATGGCTTTATCTCTCATGGTTCTAATGCCTTCAGCTATTGTGGGTGTTAAGTGAATACACTGGTTGAACTTGCTGCACTGCCACAAGATCTTTCTTGTTCAACCAGTAGCACAGGATCACAAGAAATTGTGTTGTGCTGTGGAAGCAATTTTTGTACCAATATTTATAGTAGCTCAAAGGATCACGAAGCCACCTAATACTAGCCATTTGGCAGCAGTTCCCTGTGGTCTCAGGCAAAAGGCTAACCCTGCTGAGATCCACAGAGATACCAAACAGCAAAGCATGTTCTCTACCACTGGAAACAGAGACCCACTTCTGCAAGAGTGAAGTTTGGCTTGACTCTCAGCTTAATGGGAAAATGTGGACACATCTTTATAAAGCAAATGAGCCTACCAACAGAATATTCCTTTTCTTCACTGTCTCCCCCAAGTGATATAATGGAGAAAACTGACCTCATTTTCATTTCACTGAATGAAATTAAACTAGCCATCAGTTGTTTTTCACATAGGGGGAAAAAAGCCCTGGGCTATATTGCTTCACTGAAACATTCCCCAATTTCTACAGAATCAAGAATTTAAAGTGCCTGCTCTAAACATTAAATATAGCTGA
This sequence comes from Podarcis melisellensis, assembly GCF_964234715.1. Lineage (NCBI taxonomy): Eukaryota > Metazoa > Chordata > Lepidosauria > Squamata > Lacertidae > Podarcis > Podarcis melisellensis. The sequence continues at coordinate 62,438,690 of NC_138531.1, forward strand.
GGCATTAAATAGTCTGCATAATAGGCTAAGTATAACTGAGTAAGATGTTTGACCTAAAATGTGAGGTCCTTCAGTTTCCTTTCTGACCAATCTTATGGAGAGATTGTTGGTTCTAATTTGAGAATTTAATAACAAATAGAACATAAAAAGAGACATTAACTAGTATTTTAACTACCCATCATGTAGAAATTTTATTTAAAAAGAAAGATGCTTGTTTGGTTTGTTTGTTTATGATTAAAAATATACCACGGAGGTATACAACAGACATGAACAAAAACCATACCAGAAAATCCACTACAATGTGATAAAACAATTATAAAAACAATTAATGACAGCTAAAATAATCAGAGAAGATTGAGGATTAAATCCTAACCACGACTGCTGCTCAGTGTGGCTTAACAGATCAACACATACTGGCTGAGGCAGAAGATGGGCAGGGACAATCTGATAGCTATGCAGGTGTGGAGCTTTCATAGCCATTGGGCCCAGATTGGGCCAGGTGCCATCACATGATGCAAGTGGAGCTGACTCAGGATCCAACAAATCCCCAGCCATCTCAGCCCCTTCCCACCTCTGGAAGGCATGTTCAGAGGGCAGAAGGGAGCTGCACACCAGCAGAGTGACATTAGCATTACTTCACTGGCAAAGGCCAGTGGGAGCCAGCAGGGATGCTTGGATGGGGTTTGTATTGCTCTGTCAAATACTACTGAATCATTTCATTCATTTGCTAATGCAAGTCTGATCATTCAAAGACTATTGGATATTTATTACTCACAAGTTTGACAGTTTGTGAGTGGCACAGTTTGCTAATTGAAAAACAGTATCATCCTAATTGTTCTAAGTCTTTATTATTTTTTCGCCTGTAGTATCTGACAAGAAATTAGTAGAATGTCCAAATAATTCCCACTGATTGACAGATTAGCGCCTCTCAAAAAGATCTATAATGCTTGAGTTAACTATTGATAACCCTCTAAGATCATTTTAATTTTCTTCTTCATAGCACTCTACGCTTTGTCAATGTACAGTTTCTTGTTGTTGTGAGTGCAACTCCACATCAGGCCTGCTATCAGTGAGTGGGGTGGGGGGGAGGTGGCAACAATGTATAAGAAAGCAAGGCTGGCATTGAGCCTGATATTTATTTATCTGTTGCAACAGAGTCTACCCCAGCTCCAACATAAGGAAGAAGAGCCTCAACAAAGTGGGAAACAACTTTTTAAAATTTCAGAAAGTGCCCATCACCCTGTGACAGAAGACCATGCAAAAATGGAATAAAGCATCACAAAATGTCATAGAAGGAGGGGTCGAAGATAAATGATCCCCTTGTTGCTTCTTCCACCTTCTGGGAAATAAAAGTATCAGTGAGGCAATGGAGGAATTTGTTGGACTTTACATTCTTCACACTTTGAGTTCCAACAGATATTGGGATAGTTGAAGGCTTCCATGACTACTATATCTCTCATTTCTGAGTGTTTGATAATCAGCTGTAGGCAGGCATCATCCAAGTCTAGCTTGGAAGTCTATAGCAGACACCTAAAGTAAGGTCACTGTTGTTTTCCTCTCCTACGATTTTTACCCATATACTCTCAATCTGCCTTTGAACAGTACACATCATTTACATACAATGTTACTCCTTCCTATTTGGTCTATTCCTTTTGAATAACTTATACACTCAATTTCTACATTCTAGTTGTGAGTCTCATTCCATCAGGTTTCAGTAGTGCCTATTAGGTCATATTTGCCATTCTGTATTAAGAACTCCAATTTGTCTTGCTTTTTTCCCATACTGTGTGTGCATTAGTATAGAAACAACTGAAACGCTGAGTCCTAACAGTTGCTATCATCTTGCAGTTTCTGTATAACCACCTCTGTTTCCTGTGTATCAATGAAGCTATTATTCCCAGGTTTCAGAATTTAGTTTAAAACTCTCCTGATCAGGTTTGCGAGACTCTTAGCAAACACATTCTTGCCAATCGCTGTGAGGTGCAACCCATCTCTTCCCAGAAGTCCTTCCTCAAGGCAGCAGAGACCATGGTCCAATAAGTTAAACCTTTCCTGACAACACCACCTGTACAGCTAGTGGTTTACCACCAGTATCTTCCTCTCTCTTCCTGAGCCACAACCTTCAATAGGAAGCAGTGATGAAAAAACCACCTGTGCCCCAAGGTCCTTCTGCTTCCTACCCAGAGTCTCATAGCCCCTTGCTATATGTTGAAGGCTGTGTCTGGCAGGATTATTTGCATCCACATGAATAAAAAGGAAGGGGCTGTGGTCAGTAGGCACGATAAGACCTGGCAACTTTTCTGTCAAATCTTGAATCTTTGCACCTGGAAGACAGCACACCACCCAGGACATACTGTTACCTCTACACACTGCTGCTTCTGTCCCTCTCACTGGGAAGTTACCTACCACCACCACATGTCTCTTCGTCCTCTACGGGGTGGCAGGAATCATTATGTGCACTGTACCTTCTACAGCCACCTCAGTGTGTTCTGAGGTCTGCAACTGCTGGACTTCCTCTTCTCGCCCAGAATCATTATGTGAGGTGAGGACATGGAATCAATTTTGCAGCTCCAGTGACACAGCAGGATTCCTGCTTCTTTGTATCACATTTCTCCAAGGGTTCATCTCCTACATTGTATGATCTTCTTCCTTCCTAGAGACACCCCACCCCCTGATGTTGCTGTTCCAGAACAGCCCACTCTGTTATAGCGATAAATTCTTCATCTTGCCCGATATCTCAGTTTGGTGCTATATTCATAGAATGCCCTCCCTAGAGAGACCTAATGCTCTGGTCCTTTAAGAACTGTTAGAACCTTGCTCTTTCAGAGTCCTTTTGGCTTCTTCTGGTAGCCTATTATTCTTTTCTCAAGTAGCTGTGGTTTTCTTTGTACTCTTGCTTGTGTAATGAATATTTCTAATGTTCATTTTGAGTGTTTTTATTGCCTTATTTTTTTTTTTTTTTTGATATTTTTCCCTGTGAGATGCCTTGTGCCATTTTTGAATAAAACATGATATATGTTTCTGGAATAAGAATGAATGAGAGTATGCATTTTAACCCACTAAATATTGTTGCTTTTTACTGCAAGCATGTGATGGTTTCTCCTGTGTTTTTGATAATATTCTATCAAACTTTATTTTCATTTAAAAAATTCCTCATGACCACTATTTCTCAGCTGATCTATTAAGGGAATACTCATAAGCCAATTCTGAAATAGCAAGGGTCAGTATACATTAATGGGGATCAATCCAGTGAAATTATTATTAGTTTTTACCCTGCCACCTAACAAGAAGTGCATTGAGCTTAGATGCTATTTTATAAGTTAATAACACAAGAAATAACAAGGTTGTGTTATTGCTTCTCTAAGGGAGCACATTAAATGTGACCAAACTACTAATTCTGCTATAACCTTCCAAAGTGCCTTAAGGGCCATTTATTAAAAATAAAAAGCTGCTTCTGCTGCTGCTGTATAAATCCCTAAATATCTGATGTCTTGAGGGCAGCAGTTTGAAGGGGAAATATTTAGAAGTGTCAGAAGCAAAATTTGCTTAGTCTGTAGCTTTGTGGGTTTCTGCTGGAACAATACTGCTGCATGTAGTCATAAAAAATGATTACATTGGCTGCAATCCTGCACACAGTTAGTCTCCTTAAATCCTATTGACTTCAACAATGTTTAAACAGCCTTACCAGGTGCTGCACGGCAGCCATTGCCATTCAGCTCAAGTGGTTCATTCCATGGTTTGGAGATACAGAATGTGTTGTGGGTTCACCTCCTTCCTCTTCCTGCTCCCCGTTTCACACACATATTACCTCTCCCTCCCATTCTTCATGATAGCTATCACTTGCTGTTAAGTCTTTTTAATAACACAAATTATAGTTAGTATTAACCAGGAATTGCTTTGCGATCATGAATTTAAGCTTGACAAACCATAGTTTTGAGACAAACCTGGTTAGTACTAATTTTTGTTCATCAGGTTCCAACATTCAAAACTAGAGGGTTATGTCAAAGGCCTGCTTCCATCACAGGCTGAGAAGGCCTAGCTACTCAGCAACACTCTCTTGCCTGAGGAGATTGTAGTGGGAGCCATATACTGGTCTGAATCCAAGGAAGGGTAGGGACTGGAAATGCTGCCTATATAATTCTGCTTTCAGATGGAAACTAAGCATGTGTGAAGGCATCGTTTGCCATTATATGTTGTTCATAGCACAAGCAATGCTGTTTCCATTCTGCTGCTGAATTGTGTTCTACCAAAAGCATGGTTATGTGTCCCGCTGTCCGCTGTGCTGAAATTAAGTAGTTTATATTGCCCTAATGTTATTTCACCTCATTCATTTAAATGCAAAGGAAATAGAATGCAAATAGGAGGAAAAGCATAATCAATTATGTATCATTTCCATTTTGAAAGCAACAACAAAGAATACCTATCATATTCACTGGATTGATTTCTGTATTGGGCAAAGGATGAGTAAGTGAATTTCAGAAATTTCCTTTCCTGTTTCTGTTTCTGCCAGAATTCTCTCACATCCCTAATGAACACCATGCAATTTCTGTTCTTGTACTACATTTGAGTGTGGTTTTATTTGAGAATCTTTTATAAGTTGTTTTGAGTGCCTTTATTGGTTATAAAGCAGAATGCAAGTAGACTAAATAAATAAATAAATGGAGATCATTTTTGGCAAACATTGCATGGCCCTAATGGTATGGCTCTAATCCAGATCAGAGCTTCCCCTTCTTGTTTTTTGTAAACATAGAAATATATTCAAGCTCACCCAGAGACAATGTTCATACTTGCTGAGAAGACTGAATGGCAATGTTGTCAACTGAAAAAAGATGAAAATGATGTTTAGGAGAGAATTCAATAAATTCTGTCTTCTGCATATTAAGTTTGAGATGATCTGACATTCAGACATGAATAGCTATCAAAAAAGGCACTTTTAAATATTAATGAGAACAGAGGGAATAAAGGAGGAAATAGGAAAATGACATCCAACTTTAGTTTTCCTAACAGGGATATTATAAGCCAAAAGAAGAAATCAGATTGCCAAGAAGAAGAATGAAGCAGATGAAGATTTGAATCTCTGTCCTGCAACGTCAATGTGGTGGCACCTCAAGTTATGTTATAATTTAGTGTTTTGGTCAGTGATATCATCATACTGCATCTAATGTGATAACATCATGGGTATGCATCATCAATATCAGCATGGCAAACTGGATTAAACAAGTGTAGTCAAATAAAGTTGAAGTCTACTAGGGTAGCGATCAGCACAGTAACGAGAGTTTAGAACAGCATACAATCAATGCAGAGGTTCAGTGGGATGAGTATTTTATTCTTTATTACAGTACGCTTTTTGATGGTATGATATTTATTTCAGCTATTTATAGGGGTCTCTCATGAATTTCATGAGACTGTTTGCGAGTTCAGCAATGCAAAATATAGTCCAAAATTGCAAATACTGTAAAAATCATTTCTGCAGTAACTCTGAACAAAATAAATTCTAAAATGTATTTTTTTAAAAATACATCTTGAATAGTTAGGGAGAATATTTGAATTGAAGGGACTTTCAAATGCAATTGTACATGATGGGCATACAGGGTTAAAGGAATCTCTTTGTTCAATATTTTCTGTGCTGCAAAATGAAACGGGAATGCAAATCATTGCAATTTGAAACAGAATATTATTTTTCTATTTCTTTCATATAACCTTATTTCCAGCAATAGGGTCACAGGTCTGAAATGTTAAGTGAAGTTTATAGTTCTCACAAGGTAAGATAAAAGAGGGGAAGAATAGAGGTCTACTTTATATAGTAGCCAGATGGAATGAGTTGTGTGAAAAGGCAACTGAGAAATACATTTCAATGTTACCAGAAATAATATGATGCAGATTATGATATAGGGCAATTGTACTTTGTGTTTCATTATAGAGCGGATTGTTGTCCTACATTGAATCTTTGAGTGAACAAAAGTGAAGGATGCTGACACAATCAATAATCTTTTCCCTTAAAGGGAATAAAAAGTTTTTTTTAAAAAAGCTGAGAAATGCTGTGAATAACATTGTCCTACTTTTTACCAGTCCTCTCATCACATTGTAATGTGGCCATAGAAAGTGATTCCAGATAATTTGTAACAATGCAAAGAAAATGTTAAGGGTTCAGCTTACCAGCAGGAAGCTTGGAAATTATGCATTCTGAAGCTAATTTGATTGAAGTCAATGATCTCTGATAAAATTAAGAAAACCAAATTCCCTGACTTTTTGGGGTGGAGGAGGAGGGGGAGACTGGCTTTTTCTCTTCTTGAATGAACTTTAAAAACAAACAAAAAGATTGCTTTTTATTTCCATTTAATGAAAATAATTCTCTTCTATTATCTAATAAATCATCCCTACATAGATGAAGAATGGGGTCTTTGTGTGTGTGTGTGTGTGTGTGTGTGTGTGTGTATTTCAACCAATAGTTTCCAAATGGACTTCCTTACTGAAGAAAATGGGCTGTTATAACAAATAAGAGTTTAAAAGCATGCTACATTTGACAAATGCATATTGTATATTTTGTTTTTTTAGCTGCTTTGCAAACGAGATGGTGAAAAGTAGGGTATAATTTAAAAAAACTAACAAATAAGGCTCAAAGACTATGGTTTCACATAGTACACAGACAGTCTAAAAAGCTCAGAGCACAAATTTTCACAGCCCTCTAGAAGCTATGGTGGCTCATTTCCCAGAAGTAATGTATTTAGTGTTAACTCTGGAAGTGTATATTCAATTCTGACCTGAAGTCTCCGCCACTCCATAACATTGGGGCAAGGTGGTCTGAACATACAATACCAATTTGAGCACAACTGCACTAGCTATCAATTAGTTTCTGGACTCAGTTTAAAGTGCTGGGTTTGACTTTATTGAGTCTTATGCAGCTCAAACCCCCAGTACCTCAAGGACCACCTCTCCCTACATGAACTTACTTGGACTCTGTGGTCATCATCTGAAGCTCTTCTTTCTGTGCCCCCTGAACGAGAAGTTTGAAGATAGCAGCATGAAACAGGCCTTTTCAGTGGTGGTCCCCTGCCAGTGGGGTGGTCTATCTAGGGAGGCACACCTGGCACAATCTTTATGTTTTCAGGCACCAGGCAAATATTTTCCTCTTTATCTGGGCTTTCATCCCTTAATTTGAAGGGTGGCATTTTAGCCTCTTTTTGTGGGACTGCATCTGCCTTTTATCTGTATAGCTGTTTTTAGGTTTGTGTAGGTGGTTCTTAACTGGAATTAATGTTAAGTAGCTTTAGATTACTCTGTGAGAAAAGTGAAAGAAAAAGAAAAAGAAGAAATTGGAGCATTGCCCTACATAAGCTTGTTATGACTACACAAAATACTACATTGTGTATCCTTCACGAATAGTCACTGCTATAACTGTTTAGAGGATTATTCTGAGATTATTTGTTAGGATATTGGAATCAAATGTTACACTTTTTTTTTAACATGAGCCAATAGAGAGCAGTGCCCAATTAATGATAAAAACTAATCTTTAGTAATTGACAAGCAGGCAGCTTTCACTTTTCTCTGTGACTCACATCATAATAACTGAAATGTTTTCTCAATGCTTTCCAAAACAGTATATGATACAATTTTTCAGTCAATTTCATTGACCATATAATTGATTGTTCCTTCCCACCTTGTTCCAAAGAAATGTAATGATCTACAAGAAACGAAAAATCAAAGTTTCTTTGTCTTTAAACACTCTATATGCCAACATTACAAAGTGCAAGTCCAGTAGGAAATGGTGTGGTTTTGCATTTATTGACCAGTATGCCTTAGCAAACCATAAAGTAGAGCGTCAGGATGGTTCTTAGAGTGATGTGATAAAGAAGAAACCTCTGATCTTCTTTGACTACCTAATTATATTTGCTTAGATTAGAAAGCAGCATTTTTACACCTTCAAGAGCTGTAGACAACTGTTGAACAAAATGGCGCTCATCTGTTATTTAGAAATAGGATTAGCTTTGATGTGATCTTTATTTTTTTTTACTTATTTTTCTCCTTTTTTATGTTTAGAGGGTATTTTGCTTCATATTTAATTTTGTTGCTTTAAATGTGCATATTTATTACATTTTCCCCTGATTTTCAGCTGCAATGTTTTGCTCTGATATTTTGTAATGTTGTATTTGATCTTTTAAGGTACAGTATGCCATAAACCGCTTGTAGATTTAATGTCCCTCCCTCAAAATATAAAGTTGTATATAAATGAATTAGATACAGTGGTACTTCTACTAATGAACACGATCTGATTCAGGGTGCTGTTTGCACCCCAAAGAGTCTGTAAGTAGAGTATCGCTACTGCACATGCGCAAAGTGCAAATAGAGCACTTCTGCACATGTGTGAAGTGCGCAAATCGCTTCTGCGCATGCGAATGCAGTGAAACCTGGAAGTGTGCGTTCGCAACCCGAAAATCTGCAACATTAAGCGAACGCAACTGTATAACTAAATTAAAGTAAGCAAATAAGGTAGTCTCTATGTGAGTATATTATATTCAATTATGGGGTATCAGAGTTTTTAGGGGCTAACCAGGTTGGGATAGTTGGGATAGCAGGCTTGTTGGTTTTTGAATGTCTGATGTAGATTTTTTTCAATTTCGTTGTCTGTATGGGACAATGACAATAAAGATTATCATATTGTATCGTAATCACACTAGTCATCACAGCAAGTCAAAAGAAATATTAATTTCTTGAAACCAGTCCAGATGGCAAAATTCACAATTGTTTTAAAAATGCCTTCTGTAGCATTGCTGAATGTCCTCTCCTTTTGATGGGTGGGTTAGTTGCTACTACTCACTCACATTTCCAGCTAGGACCAAACTGGCAGATTGGGGAGCTTCCAGGTTTGGGAAAGCTTGGTTCAATCCAATACAGAAAGAGTTCTTTTACAACTTCACACAGGTCTTCTGATCTGCTGGTCTTATTACCACATAAGAAATTTGTGATAGGCAAACTTCCTGCCACTTGATCTGGAACCAACTTGGTGAATGTGAACTTTATCATCAAGCATTCAAGATGGGAAAACAACTCATTTGCTTTCTGAGAATCTTTGTGCAGAAGACTTTTTAGTCTCACCTGCTCACATCTGCTTGCAGGGAAGTGATGTGGGCAGCCTGCTCTGTGAACAAAGAAGCAAACTGCCACCTTTCTCCTTGTGAAGAGATCTGCCACAGATTGGGGAGGGAGGGAAGATTCAGTCCAATGCTATATGAATTGTTTTTCCCTCAGCCATCTTCTGACATGGGCCAGAAGGAACTGGATTTCACATCTGTCTTGGCCATTTTTCAGAAGCCTTTTGGTTTGGTTGTGCAAGATTGCCTTGACTTAAGGAGCAATCTTAATGCTCGGGTATTCTCTCTCTCTCTCTCTCTCTCTCTCTCGGCACAAAAGTTTTGTTTTGTTTTATTTTGGTCTGCAGAAAATCAGCTGTGCTTGCTACGCAAACAACAATCTGATTGATATGCTTTGACTACTTAATTGTGCAAAGGGAGCAATTATAGAGTATTATTAGGATGTACCTTTGTCCCTGTAGAGGTTGAGACTGGTATCACAGCAAGCCATATATTATGACAAGTAGTCTTCAGGGCTTGGATTAGGTGCTTGAAAATGGTTGAAATAATAAAATATAAATAGGGAGGCACTCATACCATGTAATTAATGTAATACACCTACGCAGAAATGCATTAGCTGTGCACAAGCATCTGGGTGGCTATAAAAAAAGATGTCTGATGCCAGTGTAAGTAGAGAATATCACAGGTCAAGCATAGCAGAAGCAGGTGCCTCAAAAATTAATAACATTAGCCCTCTTCACAAGTTACTCAAATCACGGAGGCTCAATACACTGAAGAGTCTGAAGGGCCCCACCCCCAAATGCTGGAAAGAACACCTCTCGGATATTTGAAATCTGCTTTTTCCTATGTCTTATCCATGTCCTGAGATCTGGAGAAGAGGCCCTTCTGAAATTCCCACCGGTAAGTGTGCTACATTAAGCAGTGAATCAATATAGAGGCTTTTCTTTGATAGCACCTTCCTGCAATCAGAAATATGGATGATGTATGAGTTATGATATCAGCTTAAAATGTGCCTCCTCACCAAGGCATCTGATGGCAATTGACGAGTGGCTCCCATTTGCATTTGGGACTGTGTTGTTGTTGTTGGGTTAGTATGGATTTAAGTACTGTTCTAATTTTTTATATTGTGTTTTATAGTGTTTTACAGTTTATTTTATCACTTTAGTACAGTATGTGTAAACTGCCCTGATTTTATTTCTAACTAAGGGCAGTATATAATTTGATTGAAAAAAATAATTAGATAAGCAAATGTTCCCCAAATACCTTGAGAACTTTCTTCTCGAAAACAAAGGCAGCATTGAAACTTTCTGCTATGTGGAAAAGTGAGGAAACAATACAATTCCCTGAAAAATCAGGGAATTGAAAAATCTTGTGTTTTCTATGTTTTAGAGGTTAATTTTAGTCTTCATGGGTGGGTATTCTAGTGTACACTAAGTGAGTCATCATCATTCCACAGAGGTCTGTGACCTTTGATATTGTGCTGAGTCATAGCCTTTTCTCTTACTCCCTGGCCCAAAAACTGATTTTGCAAAACCTAGATGTAGAAGGAAAAAAGAGTGTAAAATTATATGAATAATATGGACCATTTGCCTGTGATTTCCCTAACAAAATGTGTTTGGCAATTTTGGCTGTTGGCTATTACAGGGCATTGACAGTCACTCATCACTATTAACCTCCTCCTCCTCCCCATGAATCCTCTGAGTGTTCATAGGATTTGGGAGGGAAGGGTGTGTGAATTTTATTCTTCAAGTTCTCATTTTTATAATCTTAAATCTGGTTATCCACATTTCTGGAGCAATTTGAGATTTTTTTTAAAAAAAAAACTTCATTTTAGTACAAATTTCTCCTACTAAAATATTTTTGCATGCCATTTTGACTGATGTATACAATAATGTAAGCAATTTTTCACAGTATAATGCATTTTGTATGGTATTTTGACAAATTTCATTTTTATGTACATTTCCGTGTGTGTGTGTGACACGCATGTGTTTCATATATTGTTCCAGAAAATGCAAATTTAATAAATCGGTTTTAATGTGAACTGAATCAAATCTGAACTCTTTCACTAATAGGATTACAGTAACCTAATGTAGGGTTGCCATATTTTGAAGAGCAAACAAGAGGACACATTTGCCAACTTCTACTTCTAACTATGGATCGCTATGATGACTCTACCCATCAAAAAGAGGATGTATCTTGGAAAAAGAGGACATATGGCAACCCTACAAGTTCAAAATTCAGTTTGAATATGGGATCCAAGAACTTATATTTTTAGCTCTAAATTACAGAACACTTTGGTAGATTATATTAGCTGCTAGGTTACAATTTGTACAAAAGTAGGCTAATGGCCGGCCTTAGTTCTTAATGAGCCTTTGAATTCATTCTTGGTACTGGTATGACCAAGAATCATCTGATTAATCATCCAAATCAGTAAACTTGTTCAGTTGTCTGCAGTTTCCTGCCAACCTCTAATGTACAGTGGTACCTCGGGTTACAAACACTTTGGGTTACAGACTCCGCTAACCTAGGAATAGTACCTTGGGTTAAGAACTTTGCTTCAGGATGAGAACAGAAATCATGTGGTGGCGGCAGCAGGAGGCCCCATTAGCTAAAGTGGTACCTCAGGTTAAGAACAGTTTTAGGTTAAGAACAGACCTCCAGAATGAATTATATTTGTAACCAGAGGTACCACTGTAAGCCTAATTGATATATTTTAAGAAAATAGCAAAATAATATTCTTTGGGAAATGGGGAGCAGAATGTATGTACAATTATCGCATTTGTCTTGACATTTCTCATATCTTCCATTATGCTTTTTTTTTTTTTTAGGTGTTGAAGGTGTTGAATGATAAAAAGAGGTCAGTTTTGATGGTATTTGCAGGAAACTGACTCAAGCTGTCTTGATCTCTTAAACAGAATATTTCTCCTTTATTATCCTTCCAAAGAATCCACAAGTAGCATCTTGTTATCAGAATCAGCTGATAATATGGCAGCACAACAAAAAGGCAGAGCACAAATGCTTTCCCCCTTTTGGGGGGTTTCTAAAAAGCTTATTAATGTTACTGAACAATAACAGTAAGAATTCTGTCTGGTTTTATTTTACAGTGAATATCTGTGTCTAGTAAGATGGGTATGTTTGTATACAGTATACAGCTGACATCGACTAAAAGGAGGTGGACATGTCATTTAAGAAAGGTCATTCTCCAGAGGAAATTATTTTTCCTGTTATCTTGAATACTATTATTTAGTTTTGAAACTTTCTGAAGACATTCAGATTTCAGTTTAATCATAACAGTGCATTCCATTAACTTTTTTTAAAAAAAGATAACGAATGACCTTTCATCAGGCAGAAATACTGAAGGGGCTGGCAGGTTTATGTACTTATTTTTAGTTAAATCTAAACTACAGCTCTGAGATTTGCTTCTGCCCCCCCCCCCCAATGATGGCAAAAAGGAAGAAAGGCAGGTCATTTAAGAGTTTGTAGCTACTTGGAAAATTGAATTATTGAATGATAACCATTTAAAACTAAAACCATTAAAATGCCAACAGCTTGCTCTCAAATCAAGGTTAAAAGAGAACACAAGGAGAATTAGCATGCCTACTCGTGTGAGGTTGAATCATGACACATATCTGAAATGCATGAGAAGTGGGTTCACCTCCTACCATACATGCAAACATAAATAAGAAGCAGGTGTTCCATAAACTGGTTTATGATATGCACTTGACTAGTTTCACTTGATCTACACCTTCTTTTGTTAGATGGAAGAGTTGCAAAGGGAAGTCTATATATGAAAAGTATACATTTGCTCCGCATCTCAGAGAAAACTGAACTGATCTAAAGCTCCTGAACATAGAACATAAATATATGTCTCCATCTGCACTTCTAATAACCTTTTCTGCCGTGCACTTCCTAAAAGTTTTATGAGGTGGTCCAATGGCTACAGTTTGTCCCCTCCTAGCGAACAGCCACTCCAAATGGCTATAAAGCCTGGGGGAACCACTATTGACACAGAGAGATTAAAAATGTGGCTGCAAATGTCCCCAAGACTGATGATGTGCTGTTGTTGTTGTTTAGTCATTTAGTCGTGTCCGACTCTTCATGACCCCATGGACCAGAGCATGCCAGGCACTCCTGTCTTCCACTGCCTCCTGCAGTTTGGTCAAACTCATGCTGGTAGCTTCGAGAACACTATCCAACCATCTCATCCTCTGTTGTCCTCTTCTCCTTGTGCCCTCCATCTTTCCCAACATCAGGGTCTTTTCCAGGGACTGTTCTCTTCTCATGAGGTGGCCAAAGTATTGGAGCCTCAGCTTCACGATCTGTTCTTCCAGTGAGCACTCAGGGCTGATTTCCTTAAGAATGGAGAGGTTTGATCTTCTTGCAGTCCATGGGACTCTCAAGAGTCTCCTCCAACACCACAATTCAAAAGCATCAATTCTTCGGCAATCAGCCTTCTTTATGGTCCAGCTCTCACTTCCATACATCACTACTGGGAAAACCATGCCTTTAACTATACGGACCTTTGTTGGCAAGGTGATGTCTCTGCTTTTTAAGATGCTGTCTAGGTTTGTCATTGCGATGATGTGCTATGTTCTCTTATATCATTTTATTTGTATGCTGCCTTTGCATAGTTAAAACCAGGCTCAATGTAGCTTACAACATGAAAAAACAAACCACATAATTACAAACATAACAATTGTAGTCAAACAAATAAAGCATCAGAATGTACACAACCAAATAGAAAAAAATTTCCACATAAATAAGATCTTGAGCAAGGATGCCAAAAACTAATATCAATAACAGCAACAGCAACCTCACCATCAATAACCCAGGCAAATACTGTAGTCTCTTCAGCAGCCTCAGCTTTTGTAGCGCCCCATCCTCCCTGGTCAGGTGTAACAGGCCTGTAAGGACTCACAACCAAGATGGTCTCTGCATCACCCAGGTGGCTTGGAGTGAAGATTGGGAGAACTCTTAGAACAGTGTGAAGAAGGGTCAGATTGTTCTGTCACAGGGGTGAGCAAGGTTTATCTTGCCAAGGACAGATTGGTCCCACAGAGATCCCTCCATGGGCCGGATTGCGCCCAAACTCGGGATTTTCAGCACAGTGGAAGTGAGGCCTTGTGCCACGCTGCACTTATTTGGGGCAGCGCAAGAGGGGGCAGCTTGGTTTGGGGGCAGCTCGTGGGCCAGCCAAACTACCTCCGCGGACCGCTTCTGGCCCATGAGTTGTAGGTTGCTAACCCCTGTTCTATCAGGTCAATGAGAAATGCTTGCACTGATAGGACGTTTGTAACAGCATAACATAAAATTTCTCCATAGAAGATTTTGTATACTAACCTTGAAGCTAAAGTAAATCTTGAAGTCTGCTGATACCAGTTTCTGGTGTGTGGATATAGTGCCATTTTGGCAACAGAAGGACCACCATTCAGAACTTAAATTAGATTATGATGATTGAAGTATGTTTCTGAATAAATGGGAACAATCCCATTGAGTATGGGACTTAAGGTGCATTCAGTGGTAGGGATGATTGTGTTCATTTTTCTCACTATAATTCTGGGTCTTCTGTCTTGGTTTTCAATGTTTCTTTTAACATATATGGAAATGTGGCTTTGCAGTCACTCCAGTGAGTGTGGTCTGGGACAACTGCAGACAGTACTAGACATGTCATTGACATGCTCATGGCCAAGCCGCACATTACACTAGCAGGGCAAGCCTAACTATGCCTACTTGGAATTAAGTCCTATTGAATTCAATGGTGCTAACTCCCAAGAAAGTGAAGAAAGATGCAGCCTAAGTGTGTGATCAAATCTTCAATTTTTAGCCAGTGCTAAAATGAACCTATCTCATCCTGCATGGCTATGGGGCTTTAAAAAGTCCTGTTGGTGTCATTGAGGACTTCTTTTCAAAATCCAGATTGCAGCTAGGGAAGGAATTGGACAAATCTCCCTTCCATGCACAATGCAATCCTGATTTAAAATAAAAATAGGGATCCTCTTCACCTGTAATTAGTTAAAGAAAATCTGAATACATAGCTTCACATTGCACATCTAACATTATGTGCAGCCTGGTCATCAGTGTGAGTCAACAGTCTGCTGTTTATTAAAATGGAGTATAAACACATCCCTAACGTAAATTCCTTGGCTTTAGTGAAGAATGAAAATGTAAGCCACGGTCTATATGTCTCCAGCTTTACTACCAGATGCACAACCCAATTTAGCTGAAGTATTTGGGTTCTGAGCTGATTGACTCCTGTTGAATTTAGGAGGAGGAAACCAGCTTAACTTTAAGTATTTGTCTTAATTTGTTGTGGACCAGGCTGCTTCTGTATATGGCTTTCAAAGGATTCCAGTCGTGTTACGGCTTGCAGATTATGATAAAATCAACAGGCTTTTCCAGATCAGAGTGCCATTTATTTGTTTTTTGTTGTCCTTTGTTTGGTTTTTTTTCATAGAGCTGATCTTTGTTATCCTCTCCAGGCTAGAAAAAATATTCCTCTTGCCATACATTTTTCTTTTTCTTTCCCAAATGTCCTTTCCTCCGTAGCAATTACAATGGAAAAGCGGGCATATGGCGGCATCTTTTAACTGCTGCAACAAGCTGCCGTACCACCTGGCAAGAGAGTAATGTGGAGGTACAAGCCTTGCTCTTCACCCCTGGAGGCTCAGCAAGCTCTATAACAAAGCACCTTCTCTGTGCCTAAATCTTTCAGAGCTGAGAAAAGGGGCTGATATTGGACTCTAAGCACTGCTGCTAAATACAGGCAGATAGAGTAGATTGCCACTGCAAAAGATCTATGGATCTGACATATTGCTGAATTACTTTTACCTGTTACTTTAACCTGACATAGTTTGTAAGGGGGAGAAGCAATTGTACCTGCTCTCCGCCATATAGAACATATATACTGCAACATCCTAAACATTTGGATAATTGATGTGGCAAACACACAAGAATGCTATATCTATAATGTTGCAAAAGCTACTGTAAGTGAAAATGACTATGGCTTGCATCCACTGTCTTCCTTTTCCAAATACAGGGACCTTTTTCATTTGCAGAAGATCAGATGCTCCAGGAGAGGCTACACCTTATGGAAGAGGGAGAAAATGATATTTTTGCCAATTCTCACCTCCCCATCGCAGCCTCCTGCACTAGTTCCCGCACTGTTCTTCAGGGCCTTTTAGCCTTCCAGACTAGGGGGCAGAAGGGGGGGAGAGGAAATCACTGAAATCCAATGCCTTTCTTTCAATGAGTGGGAGTTTCCTTAATGGAACTCCACCAGCGTAATATTTTGATCTGATTAGAGATGAGCAAATAGGTCGATTTCAGTTTTTCAGTTCCTCAATTTTCCAGTTTTACAATCAGGTCTGCATATTTCTGCATCATGTTTCTGACTTTTTCTATAAAGTCCTCATTTTATTTAAAAAGCTATCTCCTAATAAATACATTTTTATTTGTCATTTTGCCCAATATACACAATTTTTCAAAGCAATTTCCTCCAATATAATGCATTTTTTGTATGTTATTTTCACTAATGTAACCACTTAAATGCACAATTTACATCAGCATTTTGCATATGTTACGTGGCTGGAGAACTGCACTGCAGAATTCTGAGAAGTGCAAACTTCAAAGGATGGGTGTTTTTCAGCTTGCCTACTGCTTTGGAAACTGCAAATTAGGTAGGTTTGTCTTTAAATGTGAACTAATTTGCATTTCTCCCCCATCCCTAAATGCAACCACATTAGATTTCAGTAACCATGCTTCTGGTAAAAGAATCTAGAGATATGCATGAGTGCCTTTCTTAAAAAAGCTTTAATAAAATGAGACAGTGAATGTATGATTGTTCATCACTAATATTGGCTACAGTTTTGAAAAGATGTACATCTTTTCTTGCAATAACACAAATTCCTGAGCTCATCTGATATCCTGCCATAACGTTTTTGTGTTTTTTTTAAAAAAAATGAAGCAACCTTGATATATTTTAAAAAATAATTTTGGTTCCCTTCTGCTTAATAATTAGCCACATTCAGCTACAATAAAGTGGCACATTTTGTCTGCTTTATGCCACAAATAGATTATAAAAGGTTTCTGCACTTCTGTTTCCATTATCATCTGGTTCACACATTTTAGAAGTGAGAAATTGTATTCTGAACTTTTTTTTATTAGTATTCACACTGATTTTTACCATTGTTATCTAAAAGCTGCATTCAAGAAAATATGGAATGAGTAGGCATTAAAAGGAGTACAGCTAAAGTGACTCTTCTTTTCATAAATGGAAAGAGCTTTTGAGGGAGGAGAAATCACAATATTCATTGCCATTTGGGGGGTAGATGGAATTATGAAAAGTAGTGGGAAATTTCACTAAAAAAAGGGAAATGTGCAAGAATGACCAGTATGTGTTCCACTCCCTCATCTTAATATACAGTACTTCACTCTGCTTTGCAAGGTCTTTAAGTCAACCTACAGATGCAGCTAATTCAGATGGTAAAGTCATCCATGGACTTTACCAATTCAGTTGTAAAGCGGGGAAACCACATTTATTGATGATCTTTTATGCCATCAGGGTGTGGGATCCTTTTCATAGAAAACTAACACAGCATGGACTAAAGTTCTAGACCAGTGTGCTGCTTACTACATAAGCAAGATTTAAGGTTGTTTATTTCTTTCATGTGAGGTGCCATTCAACAATTCAATACCCAGCTACAATCTGAAGTATCTGCCTATTTTCGCCACTGAAGTTGTGATTACTCTATGCTTTTGTACTATGTACTGCTACCGTTATGGTTAAACAATTGAACACTATGCAGTAACCATGTAACGACAAAATATTTAACAAAAATTCATAAAGGCAAACAGATATATGCAGGCTGTGGAGGAGTTCAAAGCATTATTGCAGACATGCCAACTTCTCTCTGTTAATACCATGAAATATTCTGAGGTGTGGATAAGAACATAACACCCTTCTGGAACAAACTCTAGTTATAATATGGATACTTGTCCACTGCATATTTCTGAGGCCACAGTTCCATTAAAACCATGGATATTAAGGAGCTTTCACAGATGCTAGGAACACAGGAAGCTGCCGTAAACTGAATCAAACCAAAGACCCAACTAGCTTAATATTGTCTACATCAGAGAACCTTTTCCAGCTCAAGAGCTACATTATTGTCACAGTCAACTATATACATGCTACTATCAGCATGGTCAGGATCAGGCTTGAACTGGCAGACTCAGAGGAAGAAAGAGGAAGAAACATAGGAAAAGCCATATGTAGGGTTGCCATACATCCAGATTTTCCCAGACATATAGGAATACTGCAGCCGGCAGCAGTGTCCTGGCAGAAATCGTTAAAACTTTCTGGGAAAATCTGGACATATGACAGGCCATGTCAGCAGTGCCGCTTTTGCAGAAAAAAAGTTCAGAAACAGCATTTTTTGCTCAACAACTTTTCTGTCTGGATTTTCACTGTCTAAAATATGGCAATACTGTTGTTGTTTAGTTGTTTAGTCGTGTCCGACTCTTCATGACCCCATGGACCAGAGCATGCCAGGCACTCCTGTCTTCTACCGCCTCCCGCAGTTTGGTCAGACTCATGTTTGTAGCTTCGAGGACACCGTCCAACCATCTCGTCCTCTGTTGTCCCCTTCTTCATGTGCCCTCAATCTTTCCCAACATCAGGGTCTTTTCCAGGGAGCCTTCTCTTCTCATGAGGTGGCCAAAGTATTGGAGCCTCAGCTTCACAATCTGTCCTTCCAGTGAGCACTCAGGGCTGATTTCCTTAAGAATGGAGAGGTTTGATCTTCTTGCAGTCCATGTGACTCTCAAGAGTCTCCTCCAGCACCATAATTCAAAAGCATCAATTCTTCAGCGATCAGCCTTCTTTATGGTCCAGCTCTCACTTCCATACATCACTACTGGGAAAACCATGCCTTTAACTATACGGACCTTTGTTGGCAAGGTGATGTCTCTGCTTTTTAAGATGCTGTCTAGGTTTGCCATCGCCTTTCTCCCAAGGAGAAGGCGTCTTTTAATTTCGTGACTGCTGTCACCATGGCAATACTAGGAAAGCTGAATTGTGGGGGGGCAGGTAGGAGCATGGGGGGCGCTTTCCACCCCAACTTTGGATGCTGCTTTGGAAGCAGTGGCAAGGTGTGGGAGATTTTGAAATCAAACCTAACCATGTTAGTTAGTATTTGAAGGGGTTAAGGACCACAGAGTCCTAAATTAATAGAGTAGACTCTGTGATGCCACATCCCCTCTTCTCCAAGGTAGGAGGAAGTAAGGCTTGCTTCCTGTTCCTTTCCCCTTCTCTTTACCCCATGTAACTGAGCAGACACATAGGGCTGGAGCTCCCAAGCCCAGACACCATGTTTGAAGATACTTTTTGTATTTTGTAACCAAGAATTCCTTACTCTTATTGTTTTTGCTGTAGCATTGAACAATGCATGAGTGAGACCTATTTACTGTAAGTAAAAAGAAAAAAGAAAGGTAAAGGAGCCTTGGATGGTTATGTCCAGTCAAAGGCGAATATGGGGTGTAGCACTTGTCTCGCTAATTCAGGCTGAGAGAGCCGACATCCACAGACAGCTTTCCGGGTCATGTGGCCAGCATGACTAAACCACTTCTGGCGCAACAGAACACCGTGACGGAAGCCAGAGTGCATGGAAACACTGTTTACCTTCCTGCCGTTGCAGTACCTATTTATCTGCTTGCACTGGCATGCTTTCAGACTACTAGGTTGGCAGGAGCTGGAACAGAGCAACGGGAATTCACTCCGTTGCAGGGATTCAAACTGCCAGCCTTCCGATTGGCAGGCCCAAGAGGCTTGGTGGTTTAGACCACAATTCCACCTGTGTCACAGTGTAAGTAATGCTCACTTAAGATTGTAGTCTATTTACTTGGGGAGGGATTGATACGGGGGAGCAAATTATAAGCACTTAATACTGGGACATTTTAAAGGTCCAACCACCTCTATTTTCTGTGCTTTCCAAATGCTGCATATATTTGTTTTAAACTCTGCTGGGGGAGGTTTTTTGCTAGTGAGTCAAACCCCACAGGCTTTCTGAATTCAGGCAGTCAGCCATTTTTTTCTTTTGTAGTTTCCCACAAACGTGGGACTTCAGGATTAACTGGTTATTTCCCAACTCATGGATCCTGGGTCTCCCAAGTCACCTGAGAAGTGGAGAATCTCACTGGGGCCTGGAGATGGCTTTGACCAACTGAGAGGAGAGGCTGAACAGGAAGTGTCAGTGACTGAACAGAAGTCTAAATAGCCTTGTTGCTTTGAACTAGGCACTTCCTTCACATATGGGAACGGACCCATCTGTTCCAACAGAACTTGCAAGCTCAACATTCCTGTTCTTTATGCTGGTAAACTAGCTGCCATTTTGGAAAACAGGCAAGAACCTTTACAAAAGTGGAAAGACTTTGTGTAGTTCAGCAGTTTAGTTTAAAAACACTTCACTTCTGGCTACCTGCTGCATATTACAGAGGGAAATTGTATGCACACGGAAGTTTGCAAATCATCCAGGAGAGACATACGCAGAAAGGGCAGGCGAAGACTCACTAAAGTGGTTAAGGCTTACTTATGAGTAAATTTGCATATTCATATCATTATAGAAAACCTATCAAGGGTGGAATATCCATCTAACATATTCCAAACAATAATTCTGATTGTTATGAAGCTACTCATGATATCATTCTATCTATGGAAATATGCAATAGTACCCATGTCTCCCTTGTGAATAAGAACCTGCCATTAAATTGGATTACTTGAAAATGTAGCATACGAGCTTCACACTGGTATAATCACTGAGCAAGATGCTGTGAAGCCAACTAAAAGCAGGCCTCTCCCATTATTCGGCGGGGGGGGGGGAGAATGCCAGCTATTGCTGACCCCAGTTTGCGGAACATCTAGGAGGTGACTTCTGAACCCTGTTACCATGTGCACGTAATGATACAATGTTTGTACAGTCCCCAGGAGAGTTTATGTGCAATGGCAGAAATAAATAAAGAAAGCATGTTTACAGTAAGTAGCATTAACATTTTGAGTCAACAGGGCAAAAGCCAGGCATTAAAAATTCAGACAGGTATCATGTCTTCATGCTGCAATCATAAGAAAGAATTGATGAAGTACAATAGCATTGGCTGGGGACGCGAGGTCAGCTTCTGCAGTCACAATAGAAAGGACACAGTGAGATTATTTATTTAAGGGCATTGGTGAATGTGCAATCTTGTAGTGTTTTATGTTTCAGGTGTGAAATCCTAATGAACTACCTGTTTCACATTTTTTGTGACATGGGATAAACAAAAGTTGATGTTCTGAAAGTTTCTACAAGAAAAATAACTTCTTTTCTGATCATGCTTATATTTCAGCATTAAAAGTGTCTTTAATACAGTGACCTGGACTGACAAATTATAGGATTGGGTTGAGAATTCGTACCATCATAAAAAGGACACATTATTGTGATGAGTGAAATCAAAGGAACGATTTATACTGTAGACTGTATTTCAAATGAGAAGTGTAATGAGAAGTGGGTACACGTACAGAACTCTAATTGTAAATAGAAACTGATAGAGTGGATCAAACTGGTTGAACAAGCTTAGTTTGGCAAATTCCTTTTCATTGGAAAGACTGGTCCTGGTGGGTCTCAGCTGCCAGAGATTCCTTTTGGAAAGAGCCCTGTGTTTCTTCCTCTTGCTCCACCTCCCTATGATGGATGAGGTCATCCTATGTTAATGAGGAAGCTTCAGCTTTTGGACTGAGTTCAGTCCTCTTTGAATATGGCTGTCACATCTCCTCTCATGATCCTTTATCATCTTGGTCTCCCTCCTTTGCACACGGCCAAACTTGTAAATAACCTTCTTAAATTGTAGTGCCCATAACTGAACACAATACTCTAGCTGTGTTCTGACCAAGGCAGAAGAGGGTACTAGTACTTCCCTTGATTGGAAATTCTGTTAATGCAGTCTAGAATAGCATTAGCTTTTTTGCTGCTGCTTCACAATGTTGAAGCATTTGGTCTACTAATACCCCTAGATACATGTAAAGCTTTTGGTCCACTAAGACCCCTAGATACTTTTCACAGGTGTCCCCCATCTTATATTTGTGCAGCTGGTTCTTCCTGCCTAAGTGTAGAGCCTTCATTAAAATAGTTTTTTTTAGTTGGGCCCAGTTCTCCAATTTGTTCAGGTCCTCTTGAATCCTGATTCCGTCTTCAGTAGCATTGGCTCCCCCTCTTACGTTTGATGTCATCTGCAAATTTTATGAGCACCCCCTGAATACCCATTTGATGAACTGGAGTGTGCTTAACAATAACATAGTTTATTTCCAGCTCTCTGGGGTCCTTATGCACAGTAATTTTCTTATTATAGCACAGTATATCATCTGTGCTATTATTTGCCTAGCTTGCCAGTGGTACCCCTGCAATTCTATGATTCTAGAATTTCATTTTTGTACACAAATACATTCCATGCAACAGAGTAGTAATGAGAGTCTATGGTAATGCATGGAATGTAGTCTTATATCATTATTTGTGTTTGGTCACATATTCATCCAGAGCCTTTGTGATTTATGTCTACCATTTCCTACATGAAAGCTGTGCAAGTTATATAAATTTATTAAAGGTATAATATAGTTTAAGGGTCCTTCAACCCCAAAGCAATATGTGTCAAGGAACATTGGTTTCCAGCATCCGATTTTCCAATAGTTCTTTTGTGATAGACTTGCAAAATACTCATCATTTGCAACTAAAGGGTTGCATCACATATTATTATACAATGATAATGCCTGTGCTGTCACCCTGTCAGATAACTTTACCCCACCCAATGAAGGTGGGAGTCGTGAGAAACTTCTCCCGCAAAGGGAGAGATGAGGGGGGGAACCACAAGGCCCATTTGAGCCAATCGGCAAGGGGTGGTGGTGTGTACATTTAACAAGTGTCACAACACTGCAGCATCTTCCACTTGTTTTCTGCATTGGGCAGTGTAAGCTTTTGCAGTTGAGTGTACCTCAACTGGCCTTTGGGCCATCCAAAAATATAGCTCCAATGCAACTGTTTCACATCTTCACACAATCATGCTTTTCAGTGGGGTCAGTTCACACATTCATCTACCAGTCTTCAAGTGTACAGTAGGAGTGGCAATTGGGTTTTTTGACATTGTATTGAGGTCAGTTGGTGGGACTTTGGTGCACCATCAAAGTAAAATAAATTACTAACCTGGAACATAGGAAAGACATTCCTTAAAAGGTATGATTATGCACATATTCTGCTATCCCATCCTGGGTCAACTAGATACAGTGGTACCTCGAGTTACAAACGCTTCAGGTTGAAGACGCTTCAGGTTACAGACTCCGCTAACCCAGAAACAGTACCTCAGGTTAAGAACTTTGCTTCAGGATGAGAACGGAAATCGCGCGGCGGCAGCGGGAGGCCCCATTAGCTAAAGTGGTACCTCAGGTTAAGAACGGTTTCAGGTTAAGAACAGACCTCCAGAACTAATTAAGTTCTTAACCCAAGGTACCATTGTAAACTTACAGACAGCAGCATGAGGAGCAACGAGGCACTTTTTTTAGTAGAGTGATGGTAAAAAAGAAGGGAATAAATTCTATTCAAGAAACAGATTAAATAATGAACAAACAGCTATGGTAACATTTCTCCAAAATAATGTCAGTGCTATCAGTTTTCAGCTTGGGTAGGGGGTGCAGGGTGTTTCATTTTATTTGCCTTGTTTTTGCTGTGTGCACATTCTGTGCTTTGTTGACATTTCCTCTCTCTCAGCCACAGCTGAAATGTTTTTAGCACAGATATATTTCAGCAAATAGAACACAAGCAATTTCTTGCCTGTGCAATAAAATAATAAGCTGAGACAAATGGAATGTCCGTTCTGGTACAGGTATACACAAATATAATTTGCAAACCAGGGCTAAATTATTCACCAACATGTCATCAATTAAACTGCAGAGATGCATCTGAGGAAACCGATAGTATTGTTGCATACTATCAAGAGTCCTGCAGTTTTTCCTTTCCTTCTGATGAACAAACTGTGAAAAGACCAACAGCTGTTGAAGAAAGCCTTGCAGTAGGTGGTGCCACCTGTGCCTTTTCTTATCCCAGCCTTAACAATCTGTCATTTGAGCAAAGAGAGGGATGGGAGATTCAACAATGACTCAGAGTCAGGGGATGTGAGAGTAAGTGCCATGGCTGAAACAAAAGCCCATCTTAAAGATGCCTAATTATCTTTATCCAGAGAGGGAATCCATTAGAAAAGGAAACACATAACAATACAAATCCTCTAGCAGAAGATGACAAACATAGTATTTACAAATACCGCTTTTAACTTCACCCACACATATTTCTTTCTTTTAAAGAACCACCTAATCTAATCAAAATCTCTAAGCACTTTGCATAAAAATGGAACAACGAACAATAAAATTTCTGAAAAGTGAGATGAACAAAATTGTAATTGGAAAAGTGAGCAGTGTGCAAAATCTAAGACTACAAAAGAGTCAGAGTCCAAGAAAGCTTGGCTATAAAACATGTGCCAAAAAAACATGTTTGTGTATCTACTTTCTACATTCGCATCCTGCCTATCTTCCATAATGGAACTCCAGGCAAAGATGTCATGGGATTTTTATGATGTATTAGAAAATTACCAAGGGGCTAAAGGCATTTGGTGAAATTTACATGGGTGGAGTGCAGGGTTTATATAGCACTGATTTTCTAGGAGCATTTGTGAGTACAGAAATCCTCTCCAGAGGCTTCTGAGGACAACCTCACTGCTGGGATGACTCCTCCCTCACATTGGTCAGACAGAGTGACATGTTCAAAATCCTTGATTGGGAGAGGAGTCATCCCCTGCTCTCTAGTTTGGCCTGCCTTCTGACTGGAAAGGAGGGTCTCTGGTGCGCTGCACCTTTTTCAGCGCGCAAAAACTCTTTGAGTTATTCTTTTTTCTTCATCTTTTTCTCTTGGAGATCGTCAGGGAGGCATTGGCTGTGGACAAATGCAACATTGGATGCCTATGCCACCTATGCCTCCCTCAAGTCCTTTCCCCTTGGCTGGTCATGCCCATATCAAGAGGTCAGACCATTGGGCTTCTGGCGTCAAGGCACTAAGGTTCCCACATGTGCAGGAAGTATGCAAGGTCAGTTTTGGAGATGGAATCCTCAGATAAACCACAATCCTCAGCAGAGGAAAGAGAAGAGGGGGAACTATTGGACAAGGTTACAGCAGAACCTGTTCCCAAGGGCAGGCTGTTCTCTCTTGAATACTTCCCACCCATGGTAGCCAAAGCTAGAAAAGACCAGGGTCTCCCAGAGGGAAAGCAGAGGAACCAGATAGCCCTAGCACATCAAACACCAGTTCCAAAATAGTTTTTCCCAAGGAGCAACTGCAGCCCACTACACCTGCAACAGAGTGTTGTGAGAGGAGGGGCTTTCTTTCCTGCTCATCTATCTGAACTGGAGAGCGAGGGATAACTCCTCCCCCAAGCAAGGATCTCAAACATGTGACCTTGCCTGACCAATGTGAAGGAAGAGTCATCCTAGTAGTGAGGTTGTCCTCAAGGAGACTCTGGGAATAGAAATTCACAGAATTTTGTTTCATTCTTTCAGTCTACAAATCATCGCCCATGTGGCTGAATTTCAAGTGGCTGAACATCTTTTGTTAGAGCAAAATGTGTTTTACAAGGGAAAGCTATGCACGAGCTCTTGAACTCTGACCACTCCAGCACTGCTTTTGCTTCTTCATCTGGGCCTTTGCTCTTGGACCTGCTCTATGCTTAGATCCTTGGACCCTAAAGGATAAATCTGTGAATAATCCAGTCTTGGCATTATCATTGGATTGCATGACTTCCATTACCTTCTGATACTATGCCTGCCCATTCCTATAGCACCCAGGTGCGGAACTCTGAATAAGTATCAGGCTTCTTACTCTAGTCCAATGCAATTATAGACCACCATATTAGTCTTCTTAAAACAGAGCAACACAGCCTCTTTTTCCCTTGCCGTACACTGACTAAGAAAATGTCATAAATAAAGTGAGCGGGGTTGGCCAAAGACATTTAGCTGCCTAGGGCAAAGGGCAAGATGGTACATCCCATTTCGCATACAGAAACTGATCAGATGCACTGTTGACTCTTACTTGAACATCTCCCACTAAACCAGAAGACAAAAGACTAGCATACAGAATGCAGAAAAGGCTGCATGGCACATGTCCATTCACTGCCTCACACTAACTGTTGCCTGAGGCAGGCACCTCACTACCTCTTGGTAGAGCTGGTCCTCAAAGTATTTCCATGAGGAAAATTGGTAAACTTTAGAGCCATGATTTACACGGAAAAATCACATGATAAATTACACTTACCATGCATCTTTGAGCACCTCACTGTATTCACTAATCCACCTGTCAGGTCTACTTTCATCATACCAAAATTGTGGGTAGCTTTGAAACAGCTGTCATTTTGTTAAAGTTAACCAGCCACAAATATAATTTTTTCCACTTTCCCATAAATATAGCTCTGCTCCACAGGATTTCATTAGCACAGTGTAAAGGATAAGAAATAGTCTGTTCTAGTTCAATGACAAGCATAAGGTTCAACATGGTTGAAATCGAACAATTTATTCTATTGCCAACACAGGTCTGGAACAGATGAATGAGGAAGATCATCTGGATGTGAAAATTTGCTTCTGAAGAGGTAAAGATCCTAATTGAAAGAGTTGATCATTAAAACAAACTAATTAGCAGCAATAACACTAATAGCACATTCTGTAAACTACTCAATCAGCTGTCTAGCTGAGCTAATCAATAACAGATAGAACAGTCTTCTTAAGAAGTCTGTGAAGGTAATGCGATGTCCCAAACAAATTAAGAGAGGTCACAGATCTTACTGATGAGTAGAAATAAGGATTCTGTCCCATGTTGCCTCTAGAAGTCACCCACTCCAATTACAGAAGTGGTTTGTGAGAATACTTGTTAGTGATACTATGGTCAGGTAGTGAGAAGGAGGTTATATAATAGGACTGTCAATTGGTTCTCTGTATGCCCAAAATAAAGAAATGAACTGCTGCGTTTAGGGCAGACTTACATTTTCCCAAGTCAGATTGTGCTGTTAACAAGGCATGCCAAGGTGGATGAGTGAGACCCCAAACTTCCTAGCAACTCTGCTATCTCAATTGCCCCCTCCCCAAAGTTAAACTTAAGGCACCCCCCTTTTCTGGAGAAACATAGTAAGCGAACACCTAGAGCACAAGAGGGGAGCAGACTAAGAGGTGAGGTGGTCATTTATTTTGATGGACAGGTCTAACCTTTAATTATTTTACCAGTGTGATCCTGTGATTGCAGGGGTGGGGGTAGAAGTTGAAGTAAATAAACATGGGCACCCACATGGGCACCTGCACGGCACCACAGTATGCCAACATCTTCATGGTAGATTTAGAATGTTTCCTAAACTCCTACCCACTCAAACCTCTCTTGTACTCGTGATACATTGTTGATATTTTTATTATCTGGACACATGGTCAACAGACCCTGGACACCTTCCACCAGACATGCAATGACTTTCATCCCACCATCAACCTAACAATGAACCAATCTATGCAAGAAATACATTTTTTGGAAACTACTCTAAAACTACAGGATGGGCATATAGATACCACCTTATACCATAAACCAACTGACCGACAAACATATCTACATGCTTCTAGCTACCATTCCAAACATACCAAACCATCCATTGTATATAGCCAGGCCCTATGTTACAGCCACTTGTGTTCTAACTCTACAGACAGAGACTCTCACCTAAGAGATCTAACCTTTTTAGAACTAAAATATCCGCCTGATGAAGTTAAACAACAGATCAACAGAGCCAAACTGATACCCAGAGAGAACTTGCTGCAAGACAGACCCAAAAAAGAAAATAACAGAACACCACTAGTAACCACATACAGCTCCCAGGTTTAAACAGTTCAACGCATCATCAGAGATCTACAACCTCTCCTAGACAATGACAGTTCTCTTTCTCAAGCTCTGGGAGGAAGACCTTTCATTGCCTACAGACAGCCACCCAATCTTAAAGAACTCCTCACCCACAAAAGGGAGGGAGAGAAAAAAATCACTTGTCTACTTGTTAATAACAAGGGGGGGGGGCTTGTACAATAGCCCCGGACCTATTTATGAAGGTGGAACATTTGTGTTGCCTTTGTGAAATTTGGCAGATGGGACAATCACACTTACAATTTGCATCCAATTCTTGCTAAAAAAAAAACCACATCTTATAAAAATAAAACTTGAAATGTTCCCTGCACAAGAATTTTTTTTTTGTCAGGCTTAGTCTACTCTTGGTAGACTCCAAATTTCATCCACTTAAGAAAAGAGTCATTCATTCTAACTATTTTTAGATTCCCCATTAAAGTCAATGGAGTTGAAACAAAGGCTTTGGATTTAATAGATCAGATCTGGATCCAAATAATGAATTCATCATAGTGGATCTGAAGCAGTTCAAGCAGCTTCCAAACACTACAGATACAGATACAAATCTTGTGGTTTGTGCCCACCCCAATTATATAATTATAGCAAGGAATTCTGAAAAATATACATCTTTTTTAAAGCTAGGCAAAGGGGATAAAGGCTTTGTCTACACTACACTTGAACCAGTTTACCAATTATTCCTTGGAGATAATGGCCAACTGGAAAATTCTAGAATTATTTGATAAAGCCAGAGAATTGGTCTATTATTTATTTATTGCATGTATTGGTTCTCTATTAACCTAGTGTGCTAAGATATTCTAAAGCACCATGATAGAAAAGGAGCTCTCCCAACTAACAGTTCTTGAAGAAATGGGGGAGCTCAATTGGTAGAGCGTGAGGCTCTTCATCTCAGAGTTTTGGTTTCGAACCTCACATTAAGCAAAAGGTTCCTGCATTACAAGGGATTGGACTAGATGCCATTCTATGATTGTATGCAAAACTTCATTTGAAGATCTTAAAGGACAAACAGATGTGGTATGGTCAGAAGTGTATGGTCAGAAGTGCTCCTTGTGGCATATGCATCCAAAGAAACCATTTAAGGATTTAAAAATAAGCATCAAGACTTTTAATTAGTCTCATATATGAATTTGAAGCCAATGTTATACTTACAGAATTGCTATAATATGGCCTCACATAGCATAATTCCAGCAGATGAATTCTGAACTCCAGTTAACTGAGTCATCACCAAAGGCAGCCCCACATACAACACATTGCAGAAAGCCAACTGGGAGGCTGGCAGAGCATGGGTCACTGTAGCTCAATTGCTGCTTGTGTGAATTAAAACATAGAGGCAGAGGCTGAGAGCTGTGTGTGACGCAAAAGTAAGCCATTATCATGGGGCTGAAGGAGTTAAAAGTCAAGTGAGTATATAATAATTCCAGTACCTCCAACCAGGTGTCTGATGTTTTAGGAGGCATTTCCTAAATAATTTTCCTGCTCTGCCATGGCAGTCTAATATGGTGTCACATTATATAATTGTATAAAGCCAGCTTAAGTATGCTACTTGTCTAATTAAGCAATTAAAGTTTTGGGGCTCAATGGCAGATAATGTTTAAAGCTATAATTTTTGCTTGAATCCTACCGTTTCTTCACTAAGGAGAATATAAAATGACAAAGGGGAAACTTGGGGTCTCAGAACATGCCAGAATTTGTCACAGTGCATTTTTCAAGTAGTAGACTAAATATCTGCTCTGGAGAGACTGGCTGTTATTGAGAATGCGTAAAACTGAAGATTTATGAACCTCAAATCCCAATGTCAACATTTTGTAGCTGCGCGTTTGAAATATGGATCAGCCAACCAATTTTAAGTTGCTATTTTTCAAATATTAAAGGAAGTGATTAAGCTTTTCAAAACGCTTTAGGCAGTAAACACTTGGAAGAAAAATTAACTGTAATAAATAGGAAGGAATGCTATCTTATATTCTATATAATTATAAACTGTATAACGAGAATCTGGTACTGTCAATGTATTGCTGCCCATTCTGAAGCCCTTCTCCAACTGTGATGCGCAACCAAGTCTCCATCTGTACTGTACATGTAAAGCAAGATCATACCACTGTAAACAGTCATAGATTCTCCAAAAAAATACTGGGAACTGTAGTTTGTTAAAGGTGCTGAGAGGTGTTAGGAGACCCCTCTTCCCCTAAGAGAGCTAAAATTATCAGAGCGGTTTAACCACCAATCTGTCTTTCCAGGGAACTCTAGTATTTGTAGCTTTGTGTAGGTAGAGAATAGGGTTTTACTAACATTTTACAGTCCTTTTGTAAGTTAAATAAAATTGTAGCCTTTACACCCCAGTTATTGTCTCATGTCTTCATTCTAGGAATGTGAGCTGGGGGGCTGGGGGCAAATAAATAGTCCATAGAAGATGGGAGTGATATGTAGTGGGTCCCCTCTGCAATCTGAATTTCTACGGAGATTTTCTGTGAAATAAAAAACAGAGTTCCTTTAACTAGGTTTGCAAATGTCTAGTCTACGATAATAAGGTGAAGGTCAACATTTAAATTTTAAATAACAATGTTTTCTTTGCTCTTGATTATATTTCCTTGTTTGTGCTGCAGAAGGGTACCTATGCTCTTCAGGTTACCATTTCCATCATGTATCTACAAGATGCCATATTTATCATGGCACCTTTGATAATGTAATTGCATTTTACAAAGTAAAATAATACTGCTGGATATGTTAACAATGCCTTCTTAAAATGAATGATTAATAATTGAAATAGTGTTTTTCCAATTATATCTCACACCTACTTGAATGTATGCATGTGAATTTATCGGCATGAAAGGAACCCATAAACCTAGCTAGAAATCTCAATGCATTTGCAAAATACATTAAGTTTCTAGAAGTAAAGTTGAAGGACAGTGGTTCCCAGACTTCCCCTACCCAACCACTTGACAATTGCTGATGGTCTTGCCTTGGTGAGTGGGACACTTAATGTTTTTTTCTGCCAGTTGCAGCAATTATAATGTGCTATGACAGGTGTTGTATGATGTTTAATTGTTGTTGTTTTGCTTTCTTTATAGCTTATATTGTATTTGTTTGCATTACAGTTTAAATTCTATAGAATTCAAATTGTAATGCAATCAAATACAATATAAATACAGTAGAAGTAATGAACATACACTTAAATATCAATATGAATGTTTAATGTGGATGTTCCACCTGAATGAAGCTCGCAAAGCACTGGTGGTCCACAGACTACAGTTTGGGAACTCCAGTTGTAGAATACATTCTGCTTAATGGTTCAACTTTTATTATAAAGGCTTTTTGTTTGCTTGTTTCCTGTTTGTGAGTGTGTGTGTGTGTGTGTGTTTGTAGAAATGTCATCTAGCATATTCTTTCAAACTTTCTAAGTTTTGAACAAGAGGTTCCCATCTGTTCCTGCTAATTAAAATATGCTTATATAGTAGGGATGGAGATAAATTCATTTGGTTTATATTTTAGTTCAAACCAATATGTGAACTGAAACCTAAACATCCTTCACAATTTGCACTTAGGAGTTTTGCAATTAATTCTACAGCCAAAGAAGTCTATAGAAATGTGTATCTTAGAGAAAAGTGCACACAAAAGTACATGTATTTGTGAAATTCGTATAGAAAAATGCATTGTATCAGGGAAACCCTGCATGCAAAAAATGTGTACATTTGGGAAACTGTGTACACAAACCTGTATATTACAGGAAATGTGTGGACATGAAAAGAAAAATTGTGTGGACACCGGGGAGGGGGGGAATCAAAGCGGAACAGAAGTGAGGTAATTTGAATTTAAGACTTGAGAAATTACCAGCTTGTAGAAAATGAAACTAACAGATTTGCCCATCCCTAATATAGTGAGAGAGAGAGAGAGTGTATGTGTGTTACATCTCTATATATGTTCTTCCATTGTAATATTCCTTTTAGTTTATTGTCATCTGAAAAAAGAAAGAAAACTATTATGTTTATCTTGTTTTCTTCCAAGAAAGGAAATATTCTGGGAAACACATCTGCATCATTTCTTCCTGGAAAGCCTACTGAATCCCTTTCAATAATCTTGATTCAGAAATTGTAGTGATTGAAACCTAATCTCAATTATAGGCCTACTGTATATGGTTGCTGGGTATAATTATGGCATTTTTGCCTTAAGTGGACTCTGATCCAGAGAGCTAGCTTGAATAAGGCGGAGAGAAAAGAACCAACCATTTGTAGTATGTTCCCTGTCCGTCTCACAGTCTAATGCACAGCTTGCCACACAGAGAGCAGGAAGTATTTATCCTGTCTAAGGAGTTATACATCTTTTCTCAGCTGTAATTACAAGTGTCTTCAAAACAGCAGAGAAAGAACAGGGGCAAGAGAAAGACGAGTTAGTGGAGTCTGATAGACTTCATGGAGCACAATGGTCTTGCTGTGCTGATGTGGCTCCCTTTCAAAGCAGCACACAAGTTACAGTTGAATTGCATTATCTCTGGAAGTGCTTCAGTGCCATCATTTGAATGCATATCAAGAAAAGTCTGCTTGGGGCGGGCTCATTGTTCTAACCGCTACATATAGGGCCAAAATAAGTCTGTTTCTTCCATGGCTTTTTTGCATTAAGCATCTTACAATATTCTGATTCACATCAGATCTTTAAGCAGATGCTTTAAACAACCCCTTGCCACAAGAGGAGGTGAAGGAAAGCTGCTGGCTGATATTCAAAACATTAAATTCTACCAGAAAATAAATGAACATGCACTGTTACAATGAGCCTTAATTCGTTCTACAAGGAAGTAGCTCTTCCATTCATAACATCTGCTAAGATCTGAAGAGGGCTGCAGGCATCCTGATAGCTCAGTCAGTACAGCATGAGACTGAATCTCAGGGTTGTGGGTTCAAGCCCCGTGTTGGGCAAAATATTCCTGTGTTACAGGGCATTGGACTAGATGACCCTCATGGTCCCATCAAGCTCTACAATTCTATGATCCATACTGAACCTAGAAACATGGAATGTGGATAAAATGGAAACAGCAGAGTGATGGGCATCACAGACCCAAATACTGCTCCATTGGCCAGGCAAGGCCAGTGCCATGTGTCAAGTTTTTATGCCAGGCCTCACCCACCCAAAAGCTGCTTTTACAGCCTGATTACAAATACCAGTTTGCATCCCTTATCCTTTTGGTTCCCCAAGATGGTTCAGAACAAAGATGTTCAGTTGGGTAACCCTAGTTCAAACCCTAACTCAAAGGCTGCTCTGGGCTTCTGAAGAAGGAAAGGTAGGACATAAATAAATAGTAATAAATTGAGAGCACAATTACCAAGCTAGCTGCCTAGGAATCCCCAGCAACACTCTGTAACTCCTTGCCATAGAAGCTAAAATGCAACACTTCTAAAAATGGATTAGATCAATAAATAGCAGATAAGCATGACAGCCAAAAAGTGAAACCTTCAATGACAGTAGACCTCTAATCACAGGTGCTGGGAATTAAAACTAGGAGATGGCTACCACCATCATTTCCTGCTCGTGAAGCTTCACAATACAGTTGTCTGCATACTCTTTGTAGAAAGGATGTTAAGCTAGATGGATCATTGGATTGACCCAGCATGGCATATCTTACATATTTATTTGCAGTTCAGAATGCTGTTCTTAAGGGAGACCATTGCCAATCTGTCAAGAACAGTTTGGACTGCCCCTACACTGGGGATAATAATCCCTTTGCCGATTCCTACCCCCTAACTTTCAAAGATGCCTAGTTATCAACATTCCCTCCTGGTGCAGCTCTTTTCCTTTCTTCATTCAAAGCAAAGCACTTCTTTTGAAATGGCTTTCCCAGTCATTTACAAAAGGAGCACTCACTTCCTGCAAGCCAAAAATTATTTCCCATCTCCATCATTTTAAATGCAAAACAGTGGAGAGCGGTGTGTGAATTATCTTTCTCCCTAGCTGCAAGAACCATACACATTTTTAAAAGAGGGAGAAAGACTCTACTTTTGTGATTGCAACACACAAGAAATACTTTCCTAACCCCAAAATGAAATTTCATCTAACCTGGAATTTCTCACTGGGAAATGCTATCGTTTTATTTAGACAGATATGATTTACTGACAGCGTGCCTGCAGGAAAGTAGAAAACTGTGAACAAATATTTTGAGACTAGATTATGGAACACTCGGAGAAACTGTAATGAAATATAGAGTTTCCCATGTCAGTGTTTTCATGATGATGGCACAGTAGAAGCTAAATGAGATTGGAAGAGTGTTAGTATGGAAAAAAATATGGGAGATCCTAGGGTCATGTCTGCGTAAACCTTTTGCTGAGGTGCAAACAGACATGTAATCTGTGGAAGGGCCCCATGAAGAGGGAACGGATCCTTATATGAAATGTTCCCCACTCCTGGTCTAAGCAGAGGGAGTGGCAAGTTTGGCAATGTATAAGGGGAGGAAAGGAGGGTTTGTGAGCTATGGAAGAAGAGGAGGGTGGCTTTGGCAGGGGGTGAGGGCAGACGGGAGGTATATTTGGGGAAGAGAGAAGGAGGCATGGCTTTGGCAAGGAGTAAGATGAAGTGGGAGGAGGTAGGCAGGGTTGGCAAGCAACCTGAAGTGAGCAGGGGCAAGAACCCCAAGTCAAAAATAAAAATTAACAGCTATAAAGGTCTGCTATGATTTTATTTTTTAAAGGTCTTTAGGAGATGTCTGAAAGTCAAAAGTAATGACGCCTGCTAAATCTTTGTTGGAAGAATGGTCCATAGCATGGGACCAGCGACTCTGATTTCTACTAGAGGCAAATGATTCTTTGAACTTTTAAATGAAGTGTATATATAAAGCATAGTAACAACGATGGTGAGGATTATATAATGTATTGTGTCCCCTTCTCCCCCACCACCTCTCCAAAGAATAGGGAGTTTGAATTCTGCAAGCTGCTCTTTCACAAGTGGCTTGCCTGCAGGGAACATTGCACTCTGCACCTCACGGGATATCTGCTTCCTTTCCATAGCGGAGCAGAGACAGCAATCCTGCGTAGAGGAGTGTCTGGCAGGAAGGCATGACATGTGGTGTCCAGCTCCTTCCTTCTCCTGGGAAGAGGCAACTGGCTGTCAGGTGGGTCTTGGCCTTTTCAATGGTTTTCCAGAGTGATGCATGCCTCTCCTTCCTGCCTGATTCACTGCCCAGTGGTTCCCAGTTAGCTAAGTATTGCGGACCCCCCATTTTTCAAAAGCCAAGCAATTGAGTGCCCTACTTCTGAAAATTTTGGCATCTTTTTTGTAGTTTTTGTTATGTGAATGGTGCCACGGGCTCCCTGGGTGGGTTATGTGGACCCCCTGGTGTCCGTGGGCCACCACTGCTCTGACCATCCAATTTGACCTAATGATGTTTGACTGTCTCAACTCACCTTGACCAACACCCAGCTCTTTCTGAATAGGCCAACTTTGGCTTGGGCCTTGTCCAAATCTGGTGCACAGCCCTACTATTATTGTTTAACACAGTTGTTGTTTTTACTCTGGAAAGGGAATAGAGCAAGAAACTCCACAACATTCAGTGATATAATTTCCCATGTCTAATCAGTTAGATATGGAATACACTGAGATAATACAATGATAAGCTGCAATCTAAGACAAAAGGATAGGGGTTTGCTGGTTTGTGCAAAATATTTTGCTTGCATCTTTCAGCCAAATCCACCCAACTCAGATAAGTGTTCACATTTAAGCTGATTCAGTTCCATTGAAGTTGCAGTACATGAATCGGCTAAATGCCAGGTACTTTGACTTAAATGGGATGTGGATCAGCTATTAGATATTTAGCTCCTTGTATAAATGTACTGTCTAAATGTACATGCTGATGTGAGTGAATAGTAAAGTTGGCACTTACGTGGATAAAATTCCACTGGGGGAAAATTGATTTGGGAGGTTGTAAGCATGCTTTATAAATTGCAGTTTCATACCCATTTGAAATACCAGTTTCCTCAGTTTGTAGCGCCATTTATTTGAAATTGTTGGTTCTTTTAAATTTTCTTAATATGTGAAGCTCTGCTGCTCCTGAAATATTTAATTTTAGATATTTTGTAACAAAGCCCTCAAACATTTACACTACATTCCTATATATATAGAAGTAAGAGTTCAATGGGCTCACTCCCATGTCTGTGTGTACAGAATTGCAGAGTTAAAAGTCAAAAGAAAGCCAAGAAATTTGCACTTTACATCAATGCCATTTAGAGGCAGAATCCAAACAATATATTAGGAGTTTATCATCCTGCACTGTCAATAACAGACATTGTGTTAAATTTACCAGTTTCTGCAGCATCAAATGAAAGATCCTTCTTTGTGGTGAAGTGAGTTAGGGATTATATACTGTAAGAATCACTGTGTGTGATGGACGCTTAAGTGATCACCTGCTGTTGGCCTTGGACCATGAAGCTGCCAAGAATACTGATATCAACAAAGCTATTGCAGTTTTTGCTAGTTTAAGATCACACCATTCTCTGCTGATGTAGGCTGCTATTTGATGGATACTATAATCTCTAGCTACCTTCAGCAAGCAGCACACAAAATTTACTTTAAATTGTTTATCCTTTTAAAATTCTGTCTCTGGTGGATGATGGACAGTGATTGGCCCATAAAAAATACTGGGAAGGGGGGGCTTAGCAGGTGCTCGGTTAAAATGGAATAGAACTTCCATTCTAATTGTGGCTCTTTGTTTACTGTCTATTACAATCACTTCCAATTTACCATGACTGAAAGGGATTTGAAAGTAAACAGAAGTTATAGTCGACCTGCTCCAACAATTTGGAATTAAGGGAGAACATAAGTATAGATTCACATTCAGAAACTGACAAGTGCTGTTTCATTTTGCAATGAGTATATACGTGCAAGAAGTAAACAGTATCCATGAAAAGTGCAACTTGCTGAAAGTGTCAAACTTTCAGTATTGTCTGTCTTATGTCACCATTTTAACATCTGCAACTGTTTTAGTACTTATTTCTTTACACTTTGCCCACACCACCAGTAATCATAGTATAATCTTCCAACTGGAGTCTCAAAACTGTTTTGTGCTTTGAAAGATTGCATACTCCTACACCAACAATGAAACATCCTAGATATTTGGCATTTAGCATGAGAAACAAATAAATGCAAATGCTATTTTACTGGTATATCGGTTTCCTTCATTTTAAGATGTTCTCAAAAGTTCTAAAACACTCATTCTTCACATTTTTTTATTGAATAATTTATCATAGGTTCATAGTTTAAAGCAAAATAAAGTTTGATTGGGATTTTGCCCTGAAATGGCCACCTAAACTGTTTTATAAACAAGACAGCTGATGGGATTCTCATCCTCAGAACAAAACCGCGTCTTCTAATTTTCAGTCTACAGAAGACAAAGCTCAGGCCATCAAGCCTCATACTTTCAAAGTTCTTCCTCTAATTGAAATTAAACCCCTCTCAAAGCTCCTGTATTTTTTAAAAAAATAATTACCGGTATCCAGTGCATCTGCAGATACACAATTACATCAAGATCCACATTCCACATTCCTGGAGCCTCCTAAATTATATGAATCAGATTGGATTCTTAATTAATCCATTACTGCCATCTTTATTTCATTGGTTTGGTTGTGTATGTTCGAATGGACTCTTATATATGCAGGACATCTGCACTTCCTGTAACATACATTGGGCTTTTCTTTCTCTTTAAGGCATGGTAGGACAGGCTTATTGCTCTTTTACAAAAGCACCCTAGTTAACAGATCTTTCCTAACAACATGTTCATTTTGCAAACTAAATAAACCAAAGCAGAAAGCAGGTAGAAAAAAGCACTAAAATGATGCCTAGCAAAAGACTGCTCTTTTCAGAGGAAAGATTCAAAACTAGCAAGGGGGAAAAGAGGAAGAGCTCAGTTGGTAGAACATGAGACTCTTAATCTTAGGGCCATGGTTTGTTCCCCAAATTAGGCAAAAGTTTCCTGCATTGCAGGGAGTTGGACCAGATGACCCTCATGGTCTCTTCCAACACTACAATTCTATGATTCCATGAATCAAATAAACATCTTTTACTGAAGATAACTAAAAATGCACATATGTAAACCATTAGCTATTTAAAGAATAACTTCTAATAAATACAAAGGGGACAAGTAGCAGTAACAGGAGATAAATGTCATATGCAAGTCAAAAGCAGCATATAGTGAAGAAATGTCTAATGCTGGCTGATGAAGACATGCAAACAGAGTTAAGAATTGTATGAAAAAGAATAGGTGCAGGCAGCAATTCATGGGGGCCGGAATTTATTGCCTTTCTCACTTTTTGTGTTTTTTACAGCTCTGCTTTCCTTGTGCTCTATTCAAAATAAAGAGAGTTTCATGACAATCATATGGTGCTGCTCAGAATTTCCATGAGCCCAATCTGATTTGCTTCCTGTAGGATGCTGAATAACCATAAAATAAAAACAGCTCATTGAGATTTGTGATAAATTTATAATAGAAAGACTGGCATTAAAAGCTTCAGACCAAATTAACTAGTGCTTCTCAGCAAATAACTTTGCCTGGAGCATGAGCAAGCCTCTCTCAGGGCTGATCAAACTTTCTGAAAGCAGCAAGCTCAAAGTGAGTTAAGAGCAGTGCTAGCTAATTCATATTGTTCCAACTTTCTCACTGAATACGGTTTTAAAGCTCAAAGTGCCCTGGGGAGTTCACCCTGGGGAGTTATTGTGTGACCAGATGCAAGAGAGAAAAGAGATCCTGTTCCTCTATTTGTTGTATAGAAGAGGAAATGTCAACAGATACAGCTTTTCATCCCTTTAACATCTTAACATTACCAGCTGGATGTGGCAGAATTGTCACTTGGACACTACCATTAAATGTACAAGCTCCCTATACGTTTTGCTGGCTACCTTAGTGTTTTACAAATGATACATGTTGCCACTGGACTCTGAAGATTCCTAACAATAATTAGGACTGTGCATCAGCTTCAAATGAATCCTGAGCCTCGGAATGCCTCAGGCAGATTTTAGGCTTGTCAGAGGTCAAGTGGGATTTGTACAAAGTGGAACAATTTGAAAAGGGACATCCTGGAGTGCTTCGTGGTGCTTCAGCAATCCCGATATCAAAAAATGCTAGAGATACAAGGGTCTTCTAAAAGGAAAATAAATGTCTCTAAGCAAAACATATACATAAAAAAGCCAGATGGAAATGATGGAGGAAGGGGAAAGAAACTCCTGAGTGGGGAGATGAGAAGAGGAGGACCTCCTCTGTATTTTGAAATCCCTTTTCAGTCTCCCCCCTCACACACACACACCCTGCCGTCAACTTTAGAGGCAAAAAAGCCTCTGAACCTATTTCTTACTCAGATAAATCGCATTGGAAGCAAGTTTTTTAACAAATTGTCCATAAAATACTAGGAAAGTGATTTCTTTTTTTTTCACCTACCCCCAAACTGTCCTTGTGGGGAAAACACTGCAGCTACCTTTTAGAAAGTTAACAGAATTCATGCCTCAGAAGGGGTGGCAATGCCTACATATTTCATACACTTCTGCACCAAAATATAAAGGTTCGTTTTATTTTTTATTTTTTTGAAGAAAAAAAACTTTAAAAGTGCTTAACACAAAAGTTCCCGAACGTATTTGATTTGAAATTTGGCATGCTTTATCCATTCTTGAGGAGCTAGTGTTCCTGTAAAGGTTCATCTAGTTCTGGGAAAGAGAGAAGGATGCATGCCATCACAAGGGGTGATTTCTAAATTTCAACCAATTCTGTGCGTTTTTAAAAATGCTATAGACATCTCACTTAAAAACAAAGAAAATAAACATTAAGGGTAGCTGGCCTAAAACTATTGGATTGATTTTCTTGCAAATTGGCAGGCTTCATTCGCTCTAGAGAGTGGGCCTTAAAATATCATGTGTGTCTGTCAAAATGGGGGCAGGGAGTTATATTCATGTTTAAATTCTAAATAGTGAAGGGGAAATGAATTGGACTCAGATGGCATCCAAGCAGAATAAAGCAGCCTATAAAGTGCCTTGGACTAAGTTAGGCTATTTTTGGAAGCCTAAATTATAGTCTGAGCTGAACCTTGTGGTTGGAGCCCATCCCTAATAAAAACGCACCCTCTCTATTGTCCAGAATCATCCCTCCATATTGTGGAAGAGATTCTTCTTTTTTCACATCTTCTTATTTTGTTATGTTAGCTTAAGGGAACATGAAACAAAAAGTTAGCTTAAGGGATGTACAACAAAGAATAAATCAATCCGTCAATTCTCCCTTGTCTCAAGAAATGCTATCTCCTTATGGTCATTTCGGTTTAAGGCAGTGGTTCTCAATTTTTTTTCTCTGGACCACACCTTAAGAATAAAAAATTGCTTGCTCCAGCCAGAATTTTTTATTGATAAGAAATACAATGGAAAACAAAAAGGAACAATTCCTAGCAGTGCTTGATTTATAACAAAACACAACTACTTTATAATATGATCATGGGGCATCCAGAAAGTATAAACAATGCAGCTGCATAAGAACATGCATTATTCTCACAGAGTATGCTCATGGTCTCATTTTGAAAAGATATATCTCCATATACTGCAAATTAAAAAATATACGTGATACTATGCTACACTATACTGAAATGTTTAAATGTTTGATTGTCCTTGAATCATCCTGCCACACTTGCCATACTCTCCTGCCACACATGGCAATCCACAACCTTTGTGAACGGTATTACTCCATTATCTAATTCATACTGGAGGGATGGCAAACTTTAGGAAAACTACCTGGATGAGGTAGAGCAAGGTAAAGGGGGTAACAAAGCAAGAATGGAAGACTACATTCTGCAGATTTTGTGTATATTTTAGTTCTTACACTTGTTCAGTCTATTTTATTCCAGCATTTGATCTGTCCTAAGGTATAGGCAGATTCAGACAACCATCTCATTTACAAGCTGGCTGCACCTACCATTTTACAGGCTAGTAATCTTCAGCTTCTATCACATGGTGATCATCTCCCATCTTTTCGAAACAGTATTCTTTGTGGTGAGTCCTGAGCAATAAGATCATCATCAGGTGGGTAAAATAACTGATGTCCACCGATAACATTGCCACCACATAAAATCAGCCATGCAGCTGTATCTTTGAGGCAGAGTGGAATAGCATAGTAAATTTTAATAGGTGCACAGACAGAGAAGCTGCTTAAACATCTTCTCTTTCACATTAGCTGTGCAGTTTCTTTTCAGCGGGTTTGAAATGAGCACTGAATATCTCAGTTTCTGCCATTTGTGGTCATTCACTGACTGCATCTCATGACAGTTTTGCATATTATGACCAAATTACTGCTGTAGGGAAAAGATGCCTTTTGTCAAATGGGGCATCGGAAGCCATAACTCAGGAATAACATACAAATCAATCTCGTTTGTGCTAGTTTTTGATTCATCCACACTGTAATTTCTTCTTCTCAATGCTCTCAAATGTTTTCCAGGAGAGGGATATGCAGTGTATGGGTGCATCCAGACTCAGGAGTAGCAAGTGACCCACATGGCTGGGAGTGAAGTCTTAATGAATCACATATTTATTATGGACTTCCATTGCTGTTTTAGGACATGCTGTTCCACAAGCCTGACTTTGAGTTTCTCCTGACCGTGTTTAACACCTGGAGTTCCATCACTTAAAACATGTTGAGTTCTACCGTTTCTTTTCTATTTTAATTCTTTGAGGAGAGGGAGGAGGCAGAAAAAGAGCTCTGTATACAAATATAAATCTAGTATGAATGCCTCAGTCTACAATTATGTATAGGAAGGTTCATCTTTGGCCATATGTAGATATATGCATTTCCATGTGTGGTTTAACTAGCATCCCTCTATTTGTATGTCTGCACATATGCACCAGAGAAATGGCAAAAGGGCAACCTTAAACGCAAATTTGTTTTGGTTCTTCACACCATTTAATCATGCCCTAGTGAAGGAATTATTAGCATAAAGCAACTGATAGAAGTGAAGAGGCCCATCATAAAAAGCATTTAACCCTGTGAAGAGGAGCTAATGTGCTTGATAACTCAAGGGTTGAAGGTTGAAGAGAAACAAGCAAAGCAACAACAACATCTGCTCAGTCCTTGTTTGTGTGTTATAATTTGCTGTGACATTGAGTTCCGCAGCAATCTTGCCATCTTGGCAATAAAAGTGTGAAAGGATTCTTTGACTAAACACACAGCCATGATGTTCTGATGGAGTTACATGAAAGACTAACAGATGTTTCCAACTTGTTTTCCCATGCTTCCTCCAAAAACATTATCCTTGCTGAGCGATTCTAATGGAAAATGGCATGGACAACAATGATAAAATAGCAAGTATTCTCCTAATGAGAAATGTCGGGTTTTCTCTTCTGTGTTGCTTCATTGAAATCCATTTTTCTACAGGACATAATATATTCTCAATTCTAAATAACACCATATTAACCTGCACATTAACTTTATTATGCGTTAAAATATGTAACAGTTCTAAAATATTTTAAATAAATTGATGATGATAATGATGATGATGATTATGCTTCATCATAAATCAAGATAGCTAGTATTGGAGGAGGCAATCCAGAAGATCACTGCAAGCCTTCTCCCACATGCCACAGCCTTCCATCTGATGCTCACCCATCCAAGTATTTCAAGTATTTAACACCAGATCAGCTTCATCATCTTCAATCAAGGCATTGGTGAAAGCTGTTTTATTATTCTCTGAACTGTCCTTTACCAACAGCACCATAAAGTGGGAAAGCAAGTTGGCATAACAACACATGACCTGTTCACTGAATGTAAACATCTGTCACTCCTCCTATGAATGTGAGCATACCTCTCACATCATACTTCCCCCTGCCAATCCTACCATTGGAACACCCTGCCCACATTAATCCTCTGTCAACCAGACACATTTCCCTTCAACAGCTGTGACTGATATACAAACATGCCGGATATGAGATTCATAAAAGAGGGAAAATCACCCACAAACAAGGATCTACATAAAAAAGAAAGCTCACTGATAAATATGTACCAAAGTAAGCATTCCATGAAATGTGTCTCTTAAACTTGAACATATATCAACATATTTGCACTTAGAATTATTAGTATTTCCGATAATGCCAACAACTCTAGAATAATTGCTGCAAGGATTATGGACTTAAAACATTCTGTTGATAAAATTCCTTGAGAAAGAACTTAGAGTTGATGATGTCAACAAGAGCTGGGAAATTACCAACATGTATTAAACCCATGGGTGCTGTTTAATTGTACATAATTTATGCTATATTGCTATGAAACATCATAATAACCCCATAAGAGAAGAAAGATCAGATAAAATTTAATAAACTCATTAAAGAGGATGTGGGATGCATGAAATAAGACTGAAAGGGGCCATGTTTGATTGGGTTAAACACTGAAAATAATTAAATGTCTGCTCACTCACATTTTTCTTTTTAAAGAGCTAATATTTTTGAAAGAGAAGTGTCAGCTTGGTTTTTGTTTGGCTCTTGGTTGTTTTTTTTTACATAAGGAGAGTGTTTAGAGAGGATTTAGACAAACCACACAAATACATTTCAAATTTAATTCTGTCACATTCTGCTGCTATTCACAAATGAGACTGTGGCTGCAGAGAAAGAAAGGAATAGCCTATAGATTACAGGAGGATTAGAATTTCTGTGCACTAAGTGATTTGTGGATTACGGCCTCCCATCTTGATTGATAAGAAACTGTAATACCTATTAGGCTGATTTACAATTATCAGCCATACTGTATTGGCACAAGTAGGCATAATGCAACAGTTAACATATTTCCAGGGCTGTGGTAGCACTGCGACCAAAGCTCCAGGACACCAGGAGATGAGAAGAAGCAGGCCACACCTTCAACAAACAACCCACAGGCTTGTTCCTGATATATAGGTAAAGGTAAAGGGACCCCTGGCCATTAGGTCCAGTCGTGGCCGACTCTGGGGTTGCAACGCTCATCTCACTTTATTGGCCGAGGGAGCCAGCGTACAGCTTCCGGGTCATGTGGCCAGCACGACTAAGCGGCTTCTGGTGAACCAGAGAAGTGGACGGAAACACCATTTACCTTCACGCTGGAGCGGTACCTATTTATCTACTTGCACTTTGATGTGCTTTCGAACTGCTAGGTTGGCAG
Source organism: Podarcis melisellensis (assembly GCF_964234715.1). NCBI lineage: Eukaryota > Metazoa > Chordata > Lepidosauria > Squamata > Lacertidae > Podarcis > Podarcis melisellensis. The sequence goes on from NC_138531.1 coordinate 62,482,876, forward strand.
GAGCAGGGACCGAGCAACGGGAGCTCACCCCGTTGCGGGGATTCAAACCACCGACCTTCTGATCGGCAAGTCCTAGGCTCTGTGGTTTAACCCACAGCGCCACCCACGTCCCTCATGATATATAGAAAGAGCCAAAAGCAGTCAGATCAAGGCAATCCCATTGCTTTGTTGAGAATGTGAGTTCAACATGTGGTGCAGTTCAACATTTGGTTCCGCGGTTGTTTCTCCTGCAGCAGTGCCACTGCTCAACTCACTTCTAGCAGATTTATGTTATGGTTTAGTACTAAGACCTATGCAGCTTGGGATCAGAATACCTTCTCAACCCTGACATACCTAGCCAATCACTGTGCTTTGCAGGGGAGGGAATCTCATCATGAGGTCCATCCTGTAGGATGAAGGAATCAAGCTATGGCACTTACCTTTTGGAACTACTTCCCATCACATATTAAACAGGTACCATCTCTATTGTCTTTTTTGCACCTGTTGAAAAAAAATCAATTTTCAATACTATAAGCCTTTGAAGTGAAGACTTTCACCCTGTATCTCTACTGAACTTGAAATTGTCTTCATATGTCATTCTACGGTTGAAGTGCTTAACTGTTAAATTCACTTAGGATATTTTATGGGAAGCAATTCATAAACAGAAATTAAAAATAATTAAATAATAGGGATAATGGAAATTGCAGTCCGACAGCATCCAGTGAGCACCCCATTTGAAAACGGTGGTAACCCTAGATTGGAAGTCTACTTTCCATTTAAAAAAGCGAAAAGAGTATGTCAATAGTAACACTGACAATTAAGCAGCAATAGATGACAGCAGGAAAAGAAGGTTTCATTAACTCCATTATTATTTGGTTCATATTCAGGGCCAGTACGATTCAATTCACTTGTCTTTTTTGTTAAGAGTACAATGAAACAAGCAGGCTAGGATTTTGTTGTTTAAAATTAAAAGGACAAAATTGAGCCCCACCTCTTGTAATGAGAATCTCCACTCCACTCCATAATGCCATACTTTTTGATCAACCATCTCAGTTGTGCTACCTGCAATGGCCATAAGTAGCAATAACCAGCTGCACATGCCTGAGGAAACAGTAGAATGTTCTTATATATACCATTAGCCACATCCTACCTATCTCGAGAAGGGGCAATAAATTGAATAATCAGAGCTTTTTGATCTTACATAAATGAATAAGAATGATGCATTATCTCCTTTTTCTCCTCTGTAAATGCATTTGAGCTTGGCCAAGCATGCTAAATAATTTGTCTCTCCCCTCTTCCTCACTAACATATTTGTCTTCTTTCTGCTTAATCAAATGAATGATCGATATGATGTAGCTAGGGGAATATTGACATTTCTTTTTTCTTTCTTTTTTTGGCAAATGCTTCACTGATATTAAACCTGCATATAATATTTGGTTAGGGCAATATCATTACAGATGATGTCTACCATCTCACTCTAAATATAATGTAATGGTATTAATAACTGATTTTTAAATGAAGACTGTTATCCCTCTGAAGTGTTTTTATTCTTCCTGTAAGTCGTCTTTGTGACTTGGGCAGAGGAAATGCTTTATAGAAATGCTATTCCACATTGCGGTGGAAAGCAAAAGGCAGTTCCTCAAAAGGAAGTAAAGACACCACTTTTTCTCAGAAGCAGCAGGAAATCTCCTTTCCTAATCACTATGCACTTTTTCCTGCAATCACTTTCCCCAGGAATCAAGGGTGCTCTGTGACCAGTGAGGATGACAGACAGAAACAATATAATAAGCATAACAACAACAATCATGACAATACGATAACACTTTTAGCATTTATTTAGATCTATAAACTATTCGAAGGATCTCACATTGGCTTCTCTAGATGAATTTTGAAGTTGGGACAGTATTATTCAACTTGCTACTGTAGTGCTTTTCAGAGATGGCCATACTGAGCCACATGTCTCCATCAGTGGATTCGGAACTGCAATAGACTGTGTGTCTCCTAATCCTCTGCCTACAGGGCCACCCATAATAACTGGCTGGCCGGCTGACTGGCCACTCATTGCCTCTACCACTGGTCTCTCCCACACCCACTTGCTTGCTGCTGCCAAAACAACAGAGGTTTGGCCACTCTATGCCTTGCTCTGAGGTTCAGTTCTTTGCTCCTGTAGATGCAAACATGACACAGGCACTCTCAGGCTCTCTTGCCTACACAATGCCTTGTTTGGAGGAAAGACCCATTCTTCAGAGTGAGGCATGGAGGACAACCATTAGTGTTTTGTCAGTAGTAAACAAGCAGGTGGGGAAGAGTCCTGGAGCTGGTGGTGCTGGTGTAATTTATGTCACTAGCCCTGCACCCATGGCCATTTATTATTTAATTAACTAAGTTGTAAATCACTTCCTATGAAGCATCTCTAAGTGATTTCAAAATAAAAGAAAATAATGACAACAATAATATTCACAGCAAAGCATCTACAAAAGAATTTAATGTATATATATGTAGCAGGAGAGAGTTTCAGAGGATAGGTGCCACTATATTAAAGGCCTGGTTCCTCCATCATGAGGAACAGACCCCTCGATGCAATATCTGGAAGATGCCCTCCCTTGTAGTGATCAATTTGGTTTATAAGGGGTGAGACAATCTTTTAAGTATCCTGCTCCCAAACTGCATAGACCTTTGTACACCAGTCCCAGTCGCTGGAACCTAGGCCCGTATCCTTCAGATATTACAGGGTGGCATGGGATTAGTCATACCATAGCAGCTCCCATGAAACCTTGGGTAACATAAAAATCAAGCTTATAATTCCATGACTCTGTGAACTGTTGAGTTCCTGAAAGCTGAACAGCATCAGTTTAAAGTCTTTACTAGGACAAGAAGAACAGCTGTTTGGAGCATGACAACGCAGCATGACTTACCAAGAAAGGCATGCAGCATCTGCATAGGTCACACTGGGACAAAGATAGCGCTTGTCGTTAGGCACTTAGGCCCAAATATATTTTTTCGCCATCTGTCTCTGCCCACCAGTAGCCTCCCCCAGTATTTCATATCATCGATTGTTCATTAAATGTGTGTCTAGCACATCTTTTGTGATTATATGGCTGCTGCCTACTACCCCACTGACAACAATGCTGTGGTCTAGGAGAAATCCAAATGTGGTTCAGAGCCTCTTCTCTATCACCAGTGAGCTTGATCACTATTTATGCAGTATAGCTATCACTACTGTAGTACATAATTACTGTAGTGCATAATTGCATTTTCAGAAAACAGATGTCTTTATGGGGTTTCACTATTGTTTAACTCATAAAATGTTATAGTGTGACCATCAAATGTGAGAAGCCAGAAATCTCAGAGTGCTCAGCAACATTCTGCCATGATATAAGCTTCTACATTGGAAAGAACCTCAATGACTACTTAGATCAGGGGTTGCTAGCCTTTTGGGGCCAGTGGACACATTTGGATTGTGAGAATTTTGAGTTAGCATTTTTTTGAAGTCATCACAAAAATCTTAAGTATTTTAGTGTGAAATTCTTCCAAACTTCACATTTGTATGAAATTTCCCACAATATACACATTTTAGCAAAGCATTTCCCCTACAATGATTTTTTGTCTGTTATTTTCACTAATATATGCATTTATATACACACCCTACTCTGGTATATGCATTTTGATACACATGATGCGGCTGGAGAACTGCATTGCAAAATTCAGAGAAGTGCAAATTTTGAAGGATGGCTGTGTTTCGGTTCAGATATTATTTCAGAATTCAAGTTTCTGCCCCGTACCTACTTCCAGCAAAATGAAGTCAGGGTCTCATTGGGAAGAGGTTCTTCAGGAACAACATCCGAGTTAATAATAATAATAATTCTATTATTTATATGCCACCCATCTCATGGGGTGCCGCAGCCACTCTAGGCAGCTTACAGCAAAATATAAAAACACACTAAAACTCCAAACATTAAAAACTTTGCTATACAGGGCTGCCTTCAGAAGTTTTCTAAAAGTCATATAGTTGTTTATCTGTTTGATAGCTGATGGGAAGGCATTCTACAGTTCAGGTGCCATTACCAAGCAGGTCCTCTGCTTGGTTCCCTGTATCTTCACTTCTCACAGTGAGGGAACTGCTAGAAGGCCCTCGGAGCTGGACCTCAGTGTCCAGGCAGAATGATAAGAGTGGAGACGCTCCTTCAGGTATACAGGACCGAGGCCGTTTAGGGCTTTAAAGTTCAGGACCAACGCTTTGAATTGTGCGAAACATATTGTGCGAGTTAAATTCACCTAATCACATGTATTCCAGAATGTCTTCTTCCATGCATAATTGTTTAAAGATATATTTCATGAGGAACAGTAGTAATACCTGAAAACACAAAGAAAAATTCAAGCCCATTTTCTCAGTATTTCTGAAGGTGTGGACAGAAATGTTCACAAATTAATGACAAAGATGGTTGATAATGGTTTTGACAGAGCTTATTGCCAGCAATTTCCTTGCTCAACAATTGCTATCTCCATCACTTTGTCTAGGTATACTTCTTTGAGACATACTTTCCTGCAGACTGTGCAGTGCATTACTAATTCACAAGAAGACCAACACACATATACAGAGACAAATCCAATAAATACCCCTTTCTCCTCTTGTCTCCCACACACATGCAGAATTCTCCCCTTGCATGCATGGGATATTTCTCTCACAGCCCAGATCAGAAAGCTCCTGTGTTTCCAGGTCTCCAGATCATGCCAAGTGGCCACTTTGAACTTGATTTATCAAACTAAGCGTGAATATCTACATAAAGGAACAGTGCTAGTTTATGCACATTTGCCAATTCAAATGAGTGGCCCGGCACTGGTTTTACAGCTGCTTGGATCTGTGCCTATCTGAGGCCACTTCACCTCTTCTGGCAGACTGCAAACTAGTGCCTCAGGTGGACATGGGGCCACCACCAGGGCAGAGGAGCATTTTAATTAACCATGTATACTGCCAGAGGAGAGTTAAAATATTTTAACACGCTAAGGGAAAAAACCTATTTAAATAGAAGCCTAGCTTACACATTTTATTTTATTATCCACTGAAAGAGAATGCTGCACGAGACAGATGCAAACAGTGACACAATATTTTCCCCTGTCTTTGTGATTATTCAGGTTGCTGGTCCTTTTTTCCTCTCTCTGTGTGGGCTTGTTTTCTCTGTTCCTGGAATAGTTTTAATTTCATACATTTTTAGACTTGCTGCAATGACTAAAAATCAGCATATCCTCCTGACACATATTATTTGACTGCTTTTTAAGTGTGAATTTAAAAATAGTGACTGTAGGATCCCTCCACACAGAGACACAAGTGTGCTCTTATGATTTAAGATGCAGACAGTGATATCTCCTGCGACTTGAATAGTTGTGTCAAAAAGAATTTTGATGGGCAAATCAGGTCATTTTCCTTTTGATTATCTCTGTTAGATGTACCATGGCAACCAAGGCTTAAGTGAGTTGGTGATACCTGTGTTCACCAATTAACCAACACTTGCTCCAATTTGCAGAGGAACCACTGCCACTCCTCAAAAGCAGCCTTTGTGACTATCACCTGACCATGGGAAATCTTGCCCCATTGGGTCCTTTTAGAATTCTGTCATAGAGCCATAGAATTGAAGAGTTGGAAGGGGCACAGTTAACCCCTTGCAATGCAGGAATCTGAACTAAAGCATCCATGACAGATGACCATCCAACCCCTGCTTTAAAACCACCAGTGAATCACTTTGTAATTTCTTATTGGTCTTTATATTTCTTATTGGTCTTTATTGGTTTGAAATTGTAGTACTTTTCCCTCTGAAAGGTGCCTTTTGTTTTGGAATGCAAAGTTGCTTTCTCTCACGTATTTGAGTACAAGTTTTTGTAGCCTGCCTGGATCGTCAAGTATATGCCGAGTTTAGCAGAAACCATTTTGTTTTCTTTCACACTTTCTGTCTTGAATCCTTTCACCTTTTCCTTTATGCACCATAATATATTGCTTAATTAGACTCTTGTTCTGACTGGTGGATCTGCAGCCCAAAACCACTTACCACAAATCTGGAAGGATGCTATCAGGTTGTCAGGGAGATAGCAATATTTTTTTCTAGAAAAAGAGGTGCCAGAACTTACCATCAATGCCTGCCTTGTTCTTTTATGATGGCATTGGCGTTCACCTGAGAGGTGCAAGAACTGAGTTCCGGTGACTTCTGCCTGAAAAAAAGCCCTATGAAAGACAGAACAAAGGTTTGACTGGTGTCAAAAAGAATCTAGACTCTTACTCTCAGATAACTACTCCCTACCGCCTGGGTTCCAAACCCAGGGATAGAAAAAGAAAAGGTGGTGGCAATGTACAGTGGTACCTTGGGTTACATACGCTTCAGGTTACATACTCTTCGGGTTACAGATTCCGCTACGCCAGAAATAGTACCTTGGGTTAAGAACTTTGCTTCAGGATGAGAACAGAAATTGTGCTCCAGCAGCACGGCGGCAGCAGGAGGCCCCATTGGCTAAAGTGGTGCTTCAGGTTAAGAACAGTTTTAGGTTAAGAACAGACCTCCGGAACGAATTAAGTACTTAACCCAAGGTACCACTGTACATAAAATCTAGTGAGCAGCGGGGATAGCTGGCAGACAGGAGCACTGCTGCACATCTGGCCTCCAAGAGTGGGTGAGGGGAAGGAAAGAGGGAAGTTTGTGTTGCACAGCTTGCGGTGACAGCAAACAATCTGAAAAAATCCAGATGAGATGGAGATACTATGGATTAGAAAGCCAGCCAATTTCGATAGGGGTTGCAAAAACCTATATATGTGCTTGCACTCCGTTTGAGATACCAAGTTGACAGCTTGGAGTCCTCCTGGACTTTGCTCTACCTATGAAAAAAAAAGGTTGCATTGGTGGATAGGAATGGATTCTTCCAGTTTAGGCTGGTTTACCAACTGTAACACCTTCTGGAATAAGGGGATCTTGCCTCAGTTACAAGACCCTGATCACATTCGGACTAGATTACTGAAACATGCTCTACATGGGTCTTCCTCTGAAAATGGTTTGGAAATGTCAGCTGCTACAGAACACAGACAGATGCCCTAGGATCAGGAATTTACAACATGTAACACCTATATTGTAACAGTTTCATTTACTGACCATTCATTTTTGGACATATTTTACAGTGCCAGTATTGACCTTTAAAGCCCTAAAACTAGAGTAACGAAGCTTTGGTCCTCCAGATGTTGCTGTATCACAACCGCCATCACCGATGATCCTTGACCATACTGGTGGCACTTATGGGAGTCCAACAACACCCGGAGGACTACAGGTTAGCCACAACTGCCCTTAATGATTTTGGAACAGTTTAAGTACCATCTACACCAGGGGTCAGTAAACTTTTTCAGCAGCGGGCTGGTCCACTGTTCCTCAGACTTTGTGGGGGGCCAGACTATATTTTGGAAAAAAAACAATAAACAAATTCTTATGCCCCACATATAACCCAGAGATGCATTTTAAATAAAAGCACACATTCTACTCATGTAAACCATGCTGATTCCTGGACCATCCGCAGGCCAGATTTAGAAGGCGATTGGGCTAGATCTGGCCCCCGGGCCTTAGTTTGCCTACCCATGTTCTACACTCATATAAATCTGTCCTAGCATTAAGACTGGCCTTAAGGTACTGTTCACATGTCTGCCATCAAGAACTATTGGATTATTGACCACTATGAAGAAGGCCTTGCACCTTTGGAACTCCTTCCAAAGGGATATCCATATTTGGAAAATGATTCCATTTTAATACACTTCTAATTTAAGTTCTGTGGTGGACTTTTACTGTTTCACATTAAACAATTTTGCTGTGTGTGTGGTTTTTTTTAGTTTAATTCATTTTTTAAAAAAAATTCAACTGCTAAACTTGGCTTTTATCATTATAACTAAATTGCTTTTATGAAAATGTTGTTTTCATTCATTGTTGTTGCTTTAGCTTATATTAGTGCTTGTCTCATTATTGTCAGGTGGCTTGTGGAGGCTTGCCTTAAAAAGTAGGTTATAAATAGGTGTGTAAATACTTTTTTTTTCACACAATGCTGCTTCTAGCCTGCTATTATGGGTATAGTAGCCCCATCCTCATTTGCCTCTTGCCATCCTGATTGACCCTTGCTAAACATGTTGGTCTGAATGAACAATAGCACAAATCACTGTCTACTCTGAAACCTGATGATTTTTATTGTTCCCACTATGCCCCAAAATGTGTCTATGCCACCTAGGAATGGAGGAAAAAATTCTATTAAGTTTGCATTTATAGGTGAACCTATCCCATTTGCACTCATATAAAACAATATGTCAAGTGAAATGCAGACATCATTTAACATTCATACTTTTCCAAATTTTGCAAAGCTGTCCTCCAGCCAAGCAATAGTAGAAAAATGCATCCACTAAGGTGAATTGGGCACAAAAAAGGTGCAACAGGGGGACTATTTTCTAATGAGAATCTAGGCTCTTGATACTACAGTTCAGCATTGAAATGCAGCAGATTTCAAAACAAAACAAAACAAAAACTGAACTGGGATGTTTGCATCTCTCGAGGGTCATTAGGAAGAGAATAATCACTGGCTAATTATTTAGGAAAGGAATAAGAAGACAAGGCAAAAAGGCAATTGAAGGGGACTGACTGTTGAAAACAGCTTAGGAATTGTCCTGGCCAACATGTTGTTTTAAAAAATCTTTTACACTCTAATGTTACATTCTTAACTTTAGAGTCAGAAGTTAGATTGCAACTCCCCTAACCTCCCCCCTTCCACACCCAGAGCAGCTGGAGAGGATTTGATTTTTCAGGTTATAAAGTATGGGATTATTACTTCGTGTGGGACTGTGCCACCACAGAGAAAGAGATGCATCTCTTGAAAGCTCTGATCTGAAAGACAAATTGATCCCTGCTACTTGGAATTATTTTTCTTGTCCCTTTAATGTAAACATCTGCTGGGGAAATGGGTAAAGCAACCCCTAGTAATTTTTGTAACACACAGCTATCTCTCTCCCACCACCACGACGTAAAAGGTCAGGCTGCTTTCTGTTGCAAACAGATTCCTGTCCAATCCTTTGTACAAACAATAAGCCAATAGAAGGTAATGATTTTAAAAAAACCAAAACCACACAAGTGTCATTGGGGAAACTGAGCCAAATCCACACCACTGCCCCAGCATTTTACAGAACATCAGTGAAAAATGAATTTGAAACCATAGCTTCCACAGCTGTCACAAGGGAAGAAAAATCAGGAACAAAATAATTAGGAAAGCGGAAACCTTAAGCTATGGTTGCAAGCCAGAGACCTACATCACAGGACAAAATCGCCTCTAAAAAGCTAATAAACTGCTGCCTGGTGGCAGATCATCAAACTGAGTATCCAGAAAATAGCGAAGTGACAAAAATAGCAGAGCCCTGGGCATTCCAGTAGATATTCTGAGTTACTAGCCAATACAAAAAACAGTATTCCTGTGGATCTTAAACTAGGTATAAAATAACACTGCTTGTGGGAAATTGCACTTTGAGAATTCAAGGTGAAGAAATCACAGATGGAAAGATGATCTTGGATAATAGCTGTGATAGCATCATTGATTCCAAATACAGAAACAGTAGCCTGCAGCCAGAAGTTACAAGTAGAGAACTTCCTGAAACTGTAACAAACTATTGTGGGTTTGTTTCATAGGTTGTGTGTGTGTTCTTTTAGCCCACATCTCAGTCAATCCATTCATGCCTAGCACAAGCAGTTGTCACTGCTTAGCAAATGCTTGGCAGAATAGAAACAGGTGCAGTCTGTGGTCAAACTGAAAATGTGTTATTGTGGAAAGCAGGGCCAAACTGGGATTTCTGAGACTGTATAGCTTCAGGTAAATGTCTGGAAAAGATTACAGAAATTCTCAGTAGATGCTTCTGGGAGTGAGCAACAACTGGACAGTTAATAGCGAGAATAATGAAAGTCCCTTCCCATATAAATGGTTATTACTATTGTTAAATGCTATCAGAGTTATATACTCAGAACAGAGAACATTTATTAGACTGAGCCTTGCTACACTAAACTCAAGTTTGGCACATAAATCAATAACACTACTGTCTGTGTAGTGACACTGCTTACAAAACCTGTCTCACCTTTCTTGCCAGCAGAAGTGTATCCTGTGAAGTGCAGTAGAAGTGCATGTTGCTTTATTATAGATTACATTACCTATCCAAAGTTATTTTGAAGACTTTTCCATAGGAAGGCATCTTGCTGAGAAGCTATGAGTCTCGAAGAGGAATCTGGTTGGTCACTGTGAAAACAGGATGTTGGGCCAGATTGGCCTTTGTCCTCATCCAGCATGGCTCTGTCTATGTTATTGCATTTTTATTGCTGTTTCCAAAGAACTTCTAAATATATATTCAAAGTTTGCTTTGTGGAATCATAGAATTGTGAAGTTGGAAGGCATTCCAAGGGTCATCTAGTCCAACCCCCTGCAATGCGGGAATCTGAACTAAAGCATCCATGACAGATGACCATTCAACCTCTGCTTAAAAACGTCCAGTGAAGGAGAATAAACCACTTCTTGTGGAAGTCTGTTCCACTATCAAACAGCTCTTACTGTAAAAAAAGTTTTTCCTGATGTCAGAATCGCCTTTCTTGTATCTTGAATCCATTGGTTCGAGTCCTACCCTCCAGAGTAGGAGAAAACAAGCTTGCTTCATCCTCCTTGTGACAGCCCTTTAGATATTTAAAGATGGCTAGCATAGCTCCTCTTTTCCAGGCTAAACATACCAAAATTCCCTCAACGTTTCCTCATAAGGCTTGGTTTCCAGACTCTTCGTGGTCCTCCTCTGCATACATTGCAGCTTGTCAATATCCTTCTTAAATTGTGGTGCCTAGAACAGGAACAACTGTTTAATTATCTGTTCAAGGACCTTTTCTGGTATCAATGTCAAGCTCCTCGGTCAGTAGTTAATTATTAACCTGGGAGGTTTGGGCCCAGGCATGTCATCTGACCAGCCTCCCCAAACCTGATGGCTTCAAGGTGTTTAGAACTACAGCTCCCAATTAAGCTCCTGTCAGTGCATTCAGTTTGAATGCTGAAGGAATTATCCTTCCTTCATCTTCTCCAGTTTATCATGTCATGAATATCAACACCAACAATTAACACCAACATTGAAATTTAGTTTCAGCCTGGCATGTGATTAAGCATTCAAACCAAACATTCATTGCATTAATTTTACCAAGGTAAATCCCTTCGTGGTGGTTTTACTGTGTAAAAAATACTGTGGAAACATGTCCCTGCACTGTGAGCCCTTTGATCATTAATGCTATAAGCTTCTTTCTATGTATTTTGTGGCTGTCAATAAACTTCTTAGAGCTGTTTTCCAAAATATTGTGCAAGCATTAATTTGGGGGAAAGTGTGCCATGCCTTTTTCTGCTGAATATTATAGTTAGCCTTTATCTCCAGGTCCTGTTACATTTCCTTCTTTGCTACATTATGTGTTTTTGCTGAATTATGTCTCCCTCTTTTCCAGATAACCTCACTGTACAGCATAGGTGCTAATGAAACAAAAAGTGGATGGAACATTGCTGTGGAAAGTACCACTTCTAATTCATGAAATTGTATTACAGTAATACCTCTGGTTACGTACTGAACTCCTTGTGAATGCTTCGGGTTATGAGCTCTGCTAACCCGGAAGTAGCTGCTCCCAGTAGCAAACTTTGCCCTGGGATGAGAGTGAAAGTCATATGCCAGAGGCACACGCGCAGCAGGAGGCCCCATTAACAAAAGTGAACCTCAGGATAAAAACAGTTTCCAGTTACGAACAGACCTCCGGAACAAATTACGGTAAGTTCTTAACCGGGGGTACCACTGTAATCTAAATTACTAGTACTTGTCTAGAAACCCAGCATGGTGTAGTAGTTAGAGCAGGGGCACTCATAACCCTCCATATTATGTTAGAGTACAACTCCCATCATCCCTGACCATTGGCCATGTTGGTTGGAGCTGACAGGTTAGTCACTTCAGCACTATGTGTCACTTTCCTGCCAAAACATTTAGTCAGGAATATACATTACTTGTATATTCCACAGCATTCCACAGCATAGGAGGGAAAAGTGAAAGAATAGTGTTCAAAACTAAAGAGCTACAAAACTCCCCACCCACCCACCCATTTTTCCATAGGACTATCTGGAGGATTTCTCTTAGAATAAGTGGTCCTGTCAAACAAACTGGGATATTTTACAAGAAGCATGAGTACAGAGATGACAGCATTCACCTTTCATGGACAGCATGCAATTTTACCTGAGGTACATGGCACAAGGCATTAAGAAGCACACTGGTGGAAAAAGGGGTGTGGAAAGAATCCAAAGCTGTAGGAGGTCTTGCCTTACATGTCACATATGTGGGAACCTGTTGCTTAGAGAGCAGCTATCTACATACATTCCAAGGCACTTTTCTTATTTATTATTATTATACATGACATAATAGTCAAAGGCTGTGCTTAGGCACTAATAAAAAATTCTGGGGCTGAGCTGGGGTTAAATTTCTTGAAATAAAATAACACATACACTTCCGTGCATGAAAGGATTAACCTGAGCTCAGGTTGTGGAGTGGGTGTGGCTTAGAAGGCTCTCAGCAGCCTCTTCTCCTCCTGTCCTTCTCAGTCTTTTCTCACCATACTTGCTGGAACAAGCAAAAAAGGAGCCATGTGGCTTTGACTCCTAACTCAGCAGATGCAGCAAGTGAATGGAATCTCTCCAAAAGGAGATTTTAAAGCCTGCAAAGTTTGCATGATCCTTTTTGTAAGGAAACCAAGGTAAGTCATTTGGAACCCTTTTTAAATCTTAATTTTACTGCCCAAAGATGGAAACTTGTTTGCTGTTATGTCTGGAAACTCTGAGTAAAAAAAAACTTCACTTATTTGGAAAGCTAAGTGTCTGTGATTTATTCTAGCAGTATTTTCATGGAGAACACTTGTTTAAAGGTGGATGAGGGCAGATCAAAATCTAACCAATTTTTAATGCACAATAGCCATTGTGCTATGAGAGAGTAAGAGATTTCCCTTCCAAACTTCTCTCTCCAACATTATGCGCTGTCAGATGCCCAGAAATCCAGTAACTAAGGCTGCATTTCTAATCCCTGACCTGTGCACCTGGGGGAGGGATTGCTAGGATGTAGCAGACATCCCCATTTGCCTCTGCTGTGGGACCACAGAGAAAAAAAGGAATTACAGGGAAAAACCTGTCCCCAATCTTCTGCCCTGCAGCACAAGCAGCAGGGCTTTGGATAAGGTGCTGGATCTGCCTTTCTGCTTTGCTCCACTGCTTCATGGTGAGACTTTGGATTGCTCTGTAGGGCTGACATCCTAAACACACAAACTTGAGAATTCATTCTCAATTCATATGATTGCTTTGTAACCTGTTTGTTGTTGTTGTTGTTCACCTTGCATAACTAACTGCCCGTTGTGAACAGTATGGTAACTGAGAGTATGGCCAACAGAAATTAACTCTGAAGAAACAGACCTGGTTGCTGCTGTTTTATTTATATTTGCCTTAACCATTGTCTAAAGAAACTAGACCATATGCTTAACATTTTTCAGTTTAGCAAATACATATAATACTCAGGCAGTGCAGCATAAAGTAGGGGTGATTACTGCCTGGCAGGCTGAAAATGCCAAGTGCTGCCTTCAGCTAGAATAGTAAACTGAAGAACAATCCAGGGCTCTATCAACAAATAAGCAGCAGGAGCTATGGATAAAATTAAGTTTGGTTCTGTAGAAAAAGGGAAAGTAAAGATCAGGAAGCAATTAAGACAGACTGTTTTCAAAACGGTGTAAGACAGCAAGTATGGATAACAGCCTCTACAAGGGAAAGAATCAGATAATTAGAACAGTTTCTAAGTTTATCTTCTACAGTGGCTAAGAAATGTTTCACAGGTAGTGTGAAAGAAATACACAAAGTGCTCATCCATACAACAGATGAGTAGGTGGATTAGATAAACACAACAAAAGGAAAGTTAAAATAGGGGTTTTAAATGGCAAAGGATCTTGGGGCATCTGAGGTCCCCAACAGACTGAATGTTGTTGTTTTTTCCAAGGTATACATGTTACAGACACAATAATAGTGCATTAGTGGTGCATGCACACATCATCTCACTGTACTAATTGTTCTATGATGTTATTATGCTTCTCGAATGTTACTACATTCCAGCTGTCTGGAAGGACACACTTGTGCTATAGTGCAAAAAAGCAGGACCAAAAAAAAAAAAAAATCCTGAATATTATTGATAGGGAAAGTTAAAGTTGCAGGATGTTAGTGGTAAACTACAGGGCATGTGCATACGACTGCCTCCAAAAATCTTTCCTGGTGCAAATGGCGTTGCATATAACCTTCCCAATAAAATCATGAGCACTAATCGTGATGAATACACAGTAAAAAGGGATATATGAAAGGACCCTTAATATGTTGTGATGGGACGATGAGCTGCTTGTGCGTAAAATGCAAGTCCCTCAGAGTTTGATCAGGTTTTCAAACCTCTGCCTGTGACGGAGCCCCTCCAGCATGGCTGCGTCAATCACTAGTAGAATCCGAAAGTGGCTGCTTTCGGAAACGTTTCCAACATAAAAGCTCCTTAACGGAAACACGTCGTCTGGCCTCTCGGCGTGACAGTTTCCGTCGAGGTGTGGGTGTCCCTATAGGAGGTCCTGAGACCTCCCCACTGGTTTCGCTTGAAGCGTCTCTGAGCCATCCCTCCGACTCACTTTCCCTTGGAGTTCTTGCTCGCCCTCTACTGGTTCCCTCTTCCGCTGCTACTGCTCTCTCAACCTCAGGGAGCCTTTGCACCTGCGGCGCTTTAGATGTCAGTTCCCTGACATCCACCTCCCCTCCAGGGCCCCCTTCACCCCCTCCCGTCTCCTCTCCTACTGGCGGTGAGGAGGTAAAACCCCTGAAAGAACCTCCCTCATCTTCCGACGTCGCGAACACTTCCTTCCACTTGTTGCTGTTCCTACTCTCTAGGTACTCTTCGTCATCAGAGTCCACTCCATCTTCCAACTCCGACTCCGCGAACCCTTCCATTTCCTCTTCCTCATCGGTGGTGCCGAAATACTCCCTCCTAAACCTTGCTATAGGCTGAGGTTTCCTCGGGAACCTTTGGTGGAACGTTTCTGTTAAAACCTCGTCATTGACTTCCTCTGCACTTACCCAGGTGTTTTCTGACTCCGGTTCCCCTTCCCACGCCACCAAATACTCCACCTGATTACCCTTCCACCTGGAATCGAGGATTTCCGCTACATGGTTGCGGCGTTCCCTCTCTTCCAAGGCTGGTCCCCTGACGTGCTCCCCTTCACGTCCCCCCCTGTATGGTGACAGTAACGACCTGTGGAACACTGGGTGCAATTTCATGTGGTTGGGTAATCGGAGTTTGAAAGCTACCGGGTTGACCTGCTGAATCACCTCAAAGGGTCCCAATCTTCTGGGCCTCAGTTTCTTACAACCCCCTTTGAACGGCAACCCTTGGGTTGACAACCACACTTGATCCCCCACCCTTATGGTTTCACCTTCCCTTCTGTTCTTGTCTGCCTGCTTCTTATATTGTGCCTTGGCCCTTTCTAAGTTGAGCTGGAGCTGCTGATGGATGGCTTCCATCTCTTCTACAAAATGTTCAGCCGCTGGAACGCTCCATCTCTCCCCTCCTTCCCCTGGAAATGCCCTGGGGTGACACCCGTAATTAGCCAAAAAGGGACTCATCCCTGTGGACACATTCTCCGCATTATTGTAGGCAAATTCTGCCAACGCCAACTTTTCGACCCAATCGTTCTCTCTGTCATTGACATAACACCTAAGATATTGTTGAAGAATGCCATTTGCCCTTTCCGCCTGCCCGTTGGTTTCAGGGTGCCGGGCAGTTGAAAAATTAACTTCCACGTGTAGCAAGCTCATGAGCTTCCTCCAGAACCTGGAAGTAAATTGTTTGCCTCGATCTGAGATCACCCTCGAGGGAGCCCCGTGCAACCTAAATATATGTTCCACAAACAACTTCGCCGTTTCTTCCGCTGTGACTGCATGTGAGCATGCTACAAAATGGCACATCTTAGTTAACAGGTCTACTACTACCATGATGGCTGTTTTCCCCTTGGACCTTGGCAGATCCGTCATAAAATCTATTGATATCGCTTCCCAAGGCCGTTCTGGTGTGGGTAAAGGTTCTAATAACCCTGCCGGCGCCCTTCTTTCCCCTTTGGCTCGCTGACATTGGTCACACCCTCTTACATACTCCCTTACATCTTCCCTCACCTTAGGCCACCAAAATTCCCTGGTAACCAACCACATGGTTTTGTGTTGCCCAAAATGTCCCGCCGTGGGGCTATCATGCAACTGCTTGAGTACTCTCCCCCTCAATTCACCTTCGGGTATATACAGTGCCCCTTTGTAATACAATGCCCCATTTCTTTCCTCAAAACCTCCGGGGCTCTCGCCCTCCCCCCTGAGACCTCTGAGCTTATCCTGGGCATATTCATCATTTTCCGTTTCCTCCACCAGTTCCCGTTGCCCCACCAGCGCCGCCCCACACACCCAGCGGTCCTCCGGGATGACATGTCTCTCTTCGATCACCTCCTCCCCTTCCCAATATTCTGGTTTGCGTGAGAGCGCATCCGCCCTGACGTTTTCTGGGCCTGGCACATAACAAATCTCAAAGTTAAATTTGGAGAATTCCTGTGCCCATCTCACTTGTCGTTGGTTGAGCACTCGAGCTGTTCTCCAATACTCTAAATTTTTGTGGTCGGTGCACACTTGCACCTTGTGTTGTGCCCCAATTAATAAATGTCTCCACCTCCGGAATGCTTCGTGAATGGCAAGTAGTTCCCTGTCATACACCGTGTAATTCCTCTCGGACTTATTCAGTTTCCGCGAGAAGAATGCACACGGTCTCCACTCCGACGCACTCCTCCCCGGTTGAAGAAGGACCGCCCCTATAGCCCGGTCGGATGCATCTGTTTCCACTCTCATGGGTTTTTGTAAATCCACATGCAGAAGTTGTTCTTCCGAGGCGAAAGCCCTTTTCAGTTCTTCAAAGGCTCGATCCGCCTCCACCGTCCAAACAAATTTCTTCTTGCTGCTGAGGCAGTCGGTGATGGGCGCCGTCAAGTGGGCAAAGTTCTTGATGAACTTCCGATAAAAGTTCCCAAACCCCAAGAATCTTTGCACGTCCTTCTTGGTCTTCGGTGTCTTCCATTCCAGTACCGCTTGAACCTTGCCTGGATCCATGGCCAATCCCTTGTCTGACAAGCGGTACCCCAGGAATTCCACCTCCTTGGTATGAAACTGGCACTTCTCCAGTTTCACCCACAGCTGGTTGGCTTGCAGCCTGCCCAACACTTCTCGAACGTCCCTCACATGCTGTTCCTCATCTTCCGAATACACCAACACGTCGTCTAAAAAGGCCACACAGTTCTTGTAGAGCAAAGGTCCCAGAACGTGGTTTATAAAAGCTTGAAAACAGGCGGAGCCCCCTTGTAGACCGAAGGGCATAACGAGGTATTCAAAGGCTCCCAAAGGGGTAAACATGGTGGTCTTCCATTCATCTCCCTTCCTTATGCGTATCAGATTGTACGCCCCCCGCAGGTCCAGTTTTGTAAAAATCTTTCCCTTCCTTACTCTGGTCAAAATGTCATCAATTCGGGGCATAGGGAAAGCCAGGGGCTCCGACACTGCATTGAGGGCCCTGAAGTCACACACCAGTCTCGGTTTGTCTGTGTTCTTTTTGTCCACAAAGAACACTGGGCTGCCCCCCACCGCTCGGGACTCTCTGATGAAACCTCGCTTCAAGTTTTTGTCAATGAACTCCCTCAGCTCCTGCATCTCCCTGTCTGACATGGCGTACAGCTTGCCTACTGGGAGTTGGGCCCCTGGGAGTAGGTTGATTTGACAGTCAAAGGGTCTATGCGGTGGCAGTTTGTCTGCTTCCCTTTCGCTGAATACGTTGCTCAGATCTGCGTATTGCGGGGGCACCTTCCCTTTGCCCATCACTTCCATCCCCGCTAGGGTGACTCTGTCTCCTCCCGAGACCTTCCCCTCCTTGCAGTGTTCTAGGCAATGCGCTGACCCAAAGGAGACCACCCTCTGATGCCAGCCCACTAGCGGATCGTGTAGCGCCAGCCAGCTCATCCCCAAAATGATGGGCGCTCCTCCCAGGATGGCCACATTAAACGCTATCTGTTCGGTGTGCCTTGCCACTCTCATTATCATCGGGACAGTCTGTTGGCTAACTTCTCCCCCCAACAGCTCTCTGCCGTCAATCGTAGTCACCTGCAAGGGGTTACTTAAAGGGATGGTCTGTATCTGGTGCTCAGCTGCAAACTCCTTACTCATGAAATTACAGGAGCTGCCTGAATCCAAAAGCGCCTTGACCTTTAGTGGGTGTCCGTTTGGCAGTTCTAGTAACACCTCTATCACTAAAGCAGGTCTGGGAGGTTCTGGCATGGGCACTTTCATTGCTCTTTGGCCTGGCTGCTGTGCCCCGACGGTGGCAGCCAGGCGTTGGCTTTTACTTGCTCCTTGCTTTCCTCTTCCTTTCCCCCAACAGCTCCTGCCATCCCTTGCCATTCCTTTCTTTGTGGGCAGACTCTGGCAAAGTGCCCTGGCTGTTGGCAGAGATAACATCTCTTGGCGCTCTTTCCCTCCTTCTTCCGCCCTTCACTGGGATTTGAAACTGCGCGCGCCCGCGCTGTTCCAACTTCCATCGGCTCTGCCGGCGGGAAAGATGGCTCTGGAATGTCTGGAATGCGGAACTCCCTCCAACGGTCTCCTTTCCCTTCCCGCCTTTCCAAAGCCCTCGCCTCCTGGCGCGCTCCTATGGCCAGCGCAGATTTGGTTAATTGGTCCATAGACTCCGCCCTGGGCCCCCGGGAAAGCTCATCTTTGACGGTTGAAGAAAGCCCCTCTTCGAAAAGCATTTGGATGGGCTCCGCCGATAGGTCCCACCCCAATTTATGAATCAGCATAGTAAATTCAGTCCAGTACTCACGGACAGATCTGCTTCCTTGCTGGCAAGCCATTAACTGCCTTCGCACCACCCCCTGCTCAATATCGCTGGAAAACATCAGGTCCATGGCACGAAAAAACTTCCTCGTGTCCTTTAAGATCTCATTATTCGCTGCCATCAGGGGTCTAACCCAATCTTTCGCCCCGGATTCGAGATGGCCAATCACATACGCCACTCGCGATTCCTCGTCGGGGAAGTCATCAAACTGCAAGTTTAGAGCGTATTGCATCTCTGTTCTAAAGGCATGATAGTTCCTGGGATCCCCCCCGAATTTCTGCACCAATCCTGGTACCTTTCTGGCGAGCGGGGTGGTTTTCTCCTTTCCCTTTTCTGCATCCTGAGCCCTCCTCTCCTCAAGCCTCGCCGTTTGCAGCGCCAACTGGATCTCCAACGCTCTGTACCTTTCTTCCAGGCTTGGACCCCCTCCAGCTGCTCCTGCACCCCCGGTTCCGGCTGGGTTGCTCATGATGCTTCTCTCTGCACAAGCTGGCTTTCGGTGACTTTCGGATTGCTGTGATGGGACGATGAGCTGCTTGTGCGTAAAATGCAAGTCCCTCAGAGTTTGATCAGGTTTTCAAACCTCTGCCTGTGACGGAGCCCCTCCAGCATGGCTGCGTCAATCACTAGTAGAATCCGAAAGTGGCTGCTTTCGGAAACGTTTCCAACATAAAAGCTCCTTAACGGAAACACGTCGTCTGGCCTCTCGGCGTGACAGTTTCCGTCGAGGTGTGGGTGTCCCTATAGGAGGTCCTGAGACCTCCCCACTGGTTTCGCTTGAAGCGTCTCTGAGCCATCCCTCCGACTCACTTTCCCTTGGAGTTCTTGCTCGCCCTCTACTGGTTCCCTCTTCCGCTGCTACTGCTCTCTCAACCTCAGGGAGCCTTTGCACCTGCGGCGCTTTAGATGTCAGTTCCCTGACATATGTGCATGCAACAGTACAAAAACCCAACGCTGAGTTTTAGGTAGCTGCCAGAGGTGAGCCAGGAGTAAGAAACTAGGAATGAACCGAGACATCAGGGCCAAAGAATACACAACAGTCATGAAGTCTTTGTTTCTCCAGCAGGAACAGGAGAAGCTGATGATATCGACTGACTGTGTGGGACAATAAACTAAATTTGAATACTGAGACATTCATCAGTGGTGAAGAGGTGGGACTCACCTAACCACAAAGCTGCTGCTTACTGAAAGGTAGTAGGAAGCGAGCTCAAACGTACTGGCAGAAACAATTCAGTGCTCCCATCAATGCATTAGCAGTGAACCAACTTCACTGCCCCCCTCAACAGGAAACAACAGCAATGTTATGTACTGGAAGTCAGGTGAGCACTACTCACGACTGCACCATCTGCTACTGATTCAAACTCATGAATTCTTTGCCCAGTCCACCACGGCACTCAGACAACAGTCCAGATCAAGAAGAACCATTCCCAGCCCAGATGTTAGAGAAATACAGCTGCATGTCATCAGCATAATAACGACACATTGCCCCAAAGTTCTCAGTGATCTCTGCCAGTGACCATATATATCAGGCATGGCCAAACTGGGCCCTCCAGCTGTTTTGGAACTACAACTCCCATCATCCCTAGCTAACAGGAGCAGTGGTCAGGGATGATGGAAGTTGTAGTCCCAAAACAGCTGGAGGGCCAAGTTTGGACATGCCTGATACACATGTTAAGCAGCATAGGGGGCAAGATTGTGGCCTGCGGCACCCCCAAACATGCCTGAATCTTGATTGAAATAGATCCAACAGCTGTTGTGCCACCACTCTCTCCACCATTCTCATCCAAAAAGTGGCAGGCAGGCAGTAGTTGTTCTAAACCCTAGGGTCCAGGGTGGGCTTCTTCAGATGTAGATACACTACTGCCTGTTTAAGGACAGCAGGTACAACTCCATCATGTAGAGATGCATTCATCACATCCTGGACTCACTCCCCCCCCCCGGGGGGGGGACTGGCTATCAACAGCAAGGATGGACAAAGGTATAGAGAGCAAGAAGCATAAGAGTATGGGAACATGCAGCACACCTTGGGTTCCAGCAACCACAGCACTATGGAGCAGCACCCCTTTATCCTCAAAGTGCTGCAACTGCTCACAACATCCCACTGAATGCTCCAGAGGCCCAGTCACCATTTCTGGTATGACAACCCTCCAGCCTAGTGTAAAAGCTACATACACAGGAAGTTGGAGGGGGCAGACAATGTTTCTGAGCTAGAACAATGGTGGAGCATTCACAGCAGCAAACTTAAATATTCAGATTCATCAGCATTACTAAGTAGCCTGTTCCAAAGAAATCATGTAATGAGCTTTTAAGATCCCAGGTTGTTCAGTACTTCTGAATGGACTGGAACTGTGAAAGACGACAAACAAATGAAAAGCCATCCGTGGGTGGTTGATTTCTTGCTGAGGCAGGTGGCTGGGTGATGAGCCACTTAGTATAGCTTCCACATGCAGAAGCTCTAACGTATTTATTGTTAAAGAGATTCATTAAACATTTAGCAACAAGGAGAGAGAATATGATGAGTATCATAACAATATTAAAGATTATAAGAATGGAAGGATCAAACTGGAGCTGAAGGATAGAGAAAGTAAAAGGACAAAAGACATCAAGAACCAGTCAATTGAATGCCTATAATAGGCATTTCTTTGATTTAATGTTTTATTTAAAGCAAAGATTTGAACACCTAATAATAAGGTAAATGTCATCAGCGCTACAGGGCTTCGGTTTTTCCTAGTCGGGTCTTTTTTTGGTCAGTTGCACTGCATTGTTTATTCCTCTCAGACAATATCTGCTTTTGGTCATAGTATTGCTGAACTCATGCTCCTACTTTTAGCTTGTTCTTTTAGGTCAAAGACCCTTTGAGGTCTCACTCCTACTGTTCATGAAATTGTAATGTTTCATTCTTCTGAAGTCCAAAAGAATGGCCATAGGAAGTTTTACAGCACAATGGGCTGCGTATCCACCACTCAGTCCAGTGATGAACATACTTAGCATTCTGTGATCACCATGAAGTTTGCAGGGACAGAACTGAACATGAGAAGGGGCTGATACCTCTGGAAATACATATCCCTTCCATGTCCAACACTGTTATGCCCCAGAACACCATCTCAGCCAATCTACACAGACACAGAAACAAATGCCACATTATTAATCTCAGGACCCATCTCAACAGCAGAGATCATTTAATGAGGAAAAGAAATACAGATATTTGCAAGGATAAATGCACGTCTGGAACATCATGGATAGAAAATTTGGAGGGACATTTTGAAACAGAAAAAAAATGGTTCACTCAACGTACTGTATAGGGCTTGTCTGCACTAGAGCATTAATATCAATGTGGCTTGCTGTTTCATAGAATCATAGAGTTGGAAGAGACCACAAGGGCCATCGAGTCCAACCCCCTGCCAAGCAGGAAACACCATCAGAGCACTCCTGACATATGGTTGTCAAGCCTCTGCTTAAAGACCTCCAAAGAAGGAGACTCCACCACACTCCTTGGCAGCAAATTCCACTGTCGAACAGCTCTTACTGTCAGGAAGTTCTTCCTAATGTTTAGGTGGAATCTTCTTTCTTGTAGTTTGGATCCATTGCTCCGTGTCCGCTTCTCTGGAGCAGCAGAAAACAACCTTTCTCCCTCCTCTATGTGACATCCTTTTATATATTTGAACATGGCTATCATATCACCCCTTAACCTCCTCTTCTCCAGGCTAAACATGCCCAGCTTCCTTAGCCGTTCCTCATAAGGCATCGTTTCCAGGCCTTTGGCCATTTTGGTTGCCCTCCTCTGGACACATTCCAGTTTGTCAGTGTCCTTCTTGAACTGTGGTACCCAGAACTGGACACAGTACTCCAGGTGAGGTCTGACCAGAGCAGAATACAGTGGCACTATTACTTCCCTTGATCTAGATGCTATACTCCTATTGATGCAGCCCAGAATTGCATTGGCTTTTTTAGCTGCCGGGTCACACTGTTGCCTCATGTCAATTTTGTGGTCAACCAAGACTCCTAGATCCTTTTCACATGTACTGCTCTCAAGCCAGGTGTCACCCATCTTGTATTTGTGCCTCTCATTTTTTTTTTTTATTTTTTATTTTTTTTGCCCAAGTGCAATACTTTACATTTCTCCCTGTTAAAATTCATCTTGTTTGTTTTGGCCCAGTTCTCTAATCTGTCAAGGTCGTTTTGAAGTGTGATCCTGTCCTCTGGGGTGTTAGCCACCCCTCCCAGTTTGGTGTCATCTGTAAATTTGATCAGGATGCCCTTGAGTCCATCATCCAAGTTGTTGATAAAGATGTTGAATAAGACCGGGCCCAAGACAGAACCCTGTGGCACCCCACTAGTCACTCTTCTCCAGGATGAAGAGGAACCATTGATGAGCACCCTTTGGGTTCGGTCAGTCAGCCAGTTACAAATCCACTGAGTGGTAGCATAGTCAAGACCGCATTTTACCAGCTTCTTTACAAGAATATCATGGGGCCTTGTCAAATCCCTTGCTGAAATCAAGGTAGGCTACATCCACTGCGTTTCCTTCATCTACCAGGGTTGTAATTCTGTCAAAAAATGAGATCAGGTTAGTCTGACATGACTTATTTTTCAGAAATCCATGCTGACTATTGGTGATCACAGCATTCCTTTCTAGGTGCTCACAGACTGTTTGCTTAATGATCTGCTCCAGAATCTTCCCTGGTATTGATGTCAGACTGACTGGGCGGTAATTATTTGGGTCCTCTCTTTTCCCCTTTTTGAAAATAGGGACAACATTTGCCCTCCTCCAGTCTGCCGGGACTTCGCCTGTTCTCCAGGAATTCTCAAAGATGACTGCCAGTGGTTCTGAGATCACATCTGCCAGTTCTTTTAATACTCTTGGATGCAGTTCATCTGGCCCTGGAGACTTGAATACATCTAAACTAGCCAAGTATTCTTGTACTATCTCCTTAGTTATTCTGGGCTATGTTTCCTCTGCTGAATCATTTGCTCCAAATTCTTCAGGTCGGGCATTGTTTTCTTTATCGGAGAAGACTGAGACAAAGAAGGCATTGAGGAGTTCAGCCCTTTCTGTGTCCCCTGTTTGCATTTCACCATCTTCTCCTCTGAGTGACCCCACTGTTTCTTTGTTCTCCCTTTTGCTACGAACATACCCATAAAAGCCTTCAACCTTTCCTAATAAAACCTGTTTCCCATGCCTCTGAACACATCTTCATCTTCCCGTGAACCCATTTCAGTAAATATATTAGGAAACAGTTGGTTTTCATCTTGAAAATGGCTGATCAGATGGCTGATCATACTGGTATAATAAATGGCTCAGATGATCTGTTTTATAAGAGACATTGGAAAGCACATTTATAAGAGACACTGGAAAGCTGCTCCAGTCCCAGAGATCCATTAATCAGCAGTCTTATCTCTCGAACTTTGCTTGATGTATGTGCTTTAGTTTCTTTCCAATTATATATTTCCAATTATATTTTCGAGCTAAAGCGAACCAGCACGCGCAGATTGGAAGCAGCGTCAGGAAGAGCCGACTTCACCAAGGGCTGGTGCCAAGTGGCGGGCACCCCCTTCTTTCGAATCCGGGGGTGCATTATGGCCACCGCTGGCAAGGCAGACCCCCCATCTCCTTGGGGGGTCGGGAAGACTGCATACTTCCCATAGCAGCCTCTTAATTACCTCGTGTGGGTCAGAGAGATGTTATTGTCGGCCATTTTCCAATGCGCCACCTGGTGGCCCCGAAAAGTTGGGCAAAGTTGTTGGGTTGTTTTTTTAGTTTTGCCCAAAGTTGTTTACCTTTTTTTTTTGTCCAGTGGGGGGGGGGAGTTTTGAGCTATTTGTAAGGAAATTCACCAAAAACCACACTGCTGACATGGGTTGCCATACGTCATGATGTTTCCAGACATTTTAGCAATTTCTGCCCAGACACTGCTTCCAGCTGCAGCATTCCACATATGTCTGGGAAAATCCAGACGTACGGCAACCCTATCAGCACTCAGCCACTGACCTTACCTCTCACGCTTTCTGCATGTGGTGTGGGCTGATTCAAAGGTTGCAGTCTGTGTAAAGGTTAAGTTAATTTTAAGGATGCAGTGAACAAGGGTTTCAGTAATCTAATGTTCTTTTTCGTGCCACATAAACACTGCTGAAATATGGACCATAGATGTAACATGTTTTTGAAACCCTCTTGACTTTTCAAGTGATTTATTCCAGTCCTTGAAATCTGCTATATGTAGCTGGAGAATTTGACATGCATAGGAGAAAGCTTTATCAGCCGATGGGCAATAATCCAATCATTCATATTTCAGGAAGTATTCTTATTTCCAGTTATGAATCTGTATCTGTTGAATTATCTCACCCTTTCTTGGGAGACCTCCAAGAATACCAGACTCCAAAGCCTGTCTTTCCCTATAGCTACAGCCCTCTTTCACCTGTGGTCTGTCCCTGTAATTTGATTCTTCCTGATGGAACTACTTTGGTAATGACAGTGAGATCCTGAGCTTGGTTTTGAGGCTGGATTAGGTATCTCAGTTTTAGATTCTACCCAAAAAACGAAACTTGTCTATACTACATGCCCAAGGAAGGGCAGAGAGAAAATAAATACTTTATGTTTGTTTGTTAACCTCTCCTTCCTCCTTCTAGTATTGTTCCTAACCTTTAGATTTTCTTTCCTATTGAACAATCAAGGGAAAACTTTTAAACTGGTTGATATATAAAGGGCTTGTGATTGGAAACTAATTGTGGAAAGCAATTGGATTATTATTTTCTTTTTTTGCTGGTTTCTGGGTTGAATTTTTTGCCCAGAAACTCTTAAAAGGCCTCATGCTGAGCTGCACACATTGGGAAAATCAGAAATTAGGCATGAGTTACAGCCTAGATGGGTAGCCCGCCAGATAAAAGTAGTGTGTACTGCAGTGCTTCTATTATTCTTGGGCTGTTTTCATCCTTTGCCATTGAATACTCAAGATAGAGAAGAAAAGCCACTATGATTTTGAGTTATAGCATGTGCTTTAAAAGAGTGAAGGGTAATATAGGTTAGATTTTTCCCCCAGATCACTTTAAGTTCTCTCTCTACTTGACTCTTTTGCAATAAGCATCCAGTCCTGCTCTACTCATCATTATAACTGCAGAATAAACAAACACTTACTTCAGACAAACAAACATGTGTCTTTACTACTGGCTGGGTAGAGAAGCAGCTTGAAAGTGAAGCTGAAAAGCAGAGCAAAGAATCATCCAAGAAGTGGAGTCAAACTTCAGCCCATAATACAAAAGTTCTAATATATAACTTTTCAAGGGCCATGTTACCATGCAGGCTGTTCTTCACTTAAAGAATTGTAGGGCGATTGTGACAATGAAAAATCCACCCTCGGTCTGGAGAGTCTTGAGCGGTCAGACTTTTGGAGGCTCTTCCAGATGATGCTTTTGTTGCGAATTCGCCTTGTTATTTTCATTGAATGTTTCAGAGGGTCCTTTCTAAAGTTTGCTCCTGTTCTCAAAACAAGCTGTCATTTTTTTAAAAAAATGGATACTGCCACTGTCTGCAAGGTCACAAATTAAAAAGACAATTTCCTTCAATAAATCGGCATGGGGGGAGTGAAGGGCATATTGGGTGAGAGGGCAATCAAACTGTTTGCACCAACCTGGCTACAGGACTGTCCTCTACCTCATTGCTTAGGCAGGCTCACTCTCAGATGAAAATCACCAGATTTGGAGAGATGGGTAAAGGTGACCTCTCAGATATCAAGGTTGGAAGCCATGAAAATTGATTGGGAGTCATCCCTCAACATTGCCTTAATCAGGATCTAAATGTATGTCTCAAGCAACCCCCTCCCCCCAAAAAACCAATCAAGCATCAGCGGTTTAACTCTGTTGGGCATCTTCAGGATCCTCTGCCTGGTTGAAATTTCAGTTTCATTTATTTTGGCTAAGTAATATTTAGCTTCTTTGTGTAAAGTTTGCTCTTTGATGACCTTTTTCAGTCTTCCCCAGGGAACCGGCACAACCTCACTCGAGGTTTTATTATTTTTATTTTTATTAAACAAGAATTTGACAAAAAGGGTATGTGAATACATTTGGAATCTTCATTCATTAAGATTGATGATTGTTCTTTCTCTTATTATAATAAAAGCCTCCTTTTGTCTCCAGTGTCAGATAATAAAGTGACTCTTGAACAGTTGATATCAGAAAAGTAAGCCCACAGGGAAGCACTGGGGCATGTTTTGACTGAATGTCAAGCTCTTTCTTTCTACACAGAATCATTTTAAACTAACTCTTTTGCTACAGTTTTTGGGCTAGATGCTGGAACCTCATATTATAATCCTTGCAAGGATTATTTTTTTAAAAAAGAAAAATGCTGATTATTCTAGTAGAATACTGGGTACCAGGGAAAACTGGATGATTGGTCATGGAAGATAAAAATGCTGATATTTCAAACACTAATGCTTGCTTCAGCCAGGGCTAAACTACTTTATAACCTTGGAAAAAAATACTTTAGTCTGATGAGTTGAGACTAAGGCAGCAATTGCTGCTACGGGCATAAAATTGGATCAAGTACTTTCAAGGATAAACAATTTAAAAAGCAGACGACAGGTTTAGAGAAGCATTTAACATGCTAGCAAAAGACTTTCAATGGCACATAACAGCAAGCGTGACCATTGGCTGGTTTCTCCAAAGCTTACTGAAAAGTAAACAAAGTTTTGTTTAAGGCACAGATGCTGCAAAATGGATCCCAGAGTAATCTAGAAGAAGAAAACAAGCAATTTTGATCATGGATCAAATCCTGTTCCCATTTGCTTAAGGATACCACTATGCCATCCATGGCAAGCAATTTTTTCCATCCATAGATAACTGAATCAAGATACATTTGTCTTGCACCTTGTAGCCAGGCAGCATCTTGCAACAGTTTGAAGAGAAGAAAGGGATAAGTAACAAAGAGCATGAATGCTGCAACATAGCCTGGAGACAAGGGGAGCATATGAGGATTACTGTATCTTACCATAAACAGTCTTAGATCTTAATGATTAAGTGATACACAACTTTCCTAAATAAATAAGTAAAATCATAGCCACAAAGTCTCCAGATCTTTTGAACAATGAAAGCTCTTTTGTTGTTTTACTGCACGAGGGCAAGGAAGAGGGAGGGAGGGGAGAGGGAGCAGATATCCTTCATCACTTGCTAAGAAATAAAAGGGAATTTTGTGGGGCTGACAGGAAATTTAGCTTGGGGTTGTGAGGGCTGGCAATGATGAGGGAGGTCATTTGTCAGCTCTCAGATTCATTTGGAAAATTATCGGGGGGGGGGGTGTTTTGTTTTTTAAAAAAATAACTAATTTCTATAGTACTGTAATCCAAGCTGAATGGAAAAGAGCTCTAGTGACACATGTTAGCATGAAAATGGTGAGGGACATTTACCATGTTGTGCTCTGCAGATAACCCTCTGGGCATGGTGATTGCCCCCACTTGTGTGGGGAAGAAGCATGCCCCGTTTTTAAAAACCTGCTGTGAGTGATAAAGCTTGCCAGTGATTTTTCCTTGAGCACACTAAGAAACTAAAATCTGCATCTTTTAAATACAAAGTTTTCACAACCACCACCAATATGATGCCTTCATAGGGGGGGGGGGGCTTTTTTTTTTAAAAAAAAAGATCTGAATAATAGTACCACATAACAGACCTCCCCCCCCCCAATCAAAATGTTAAGAATCCTTTAACTTGAAAATGTTACTTTAAAAACTCAAGGTCTAAAAGTGTCAGGCATGAAAAATGGCACGAAGTTACAAAATAAAAAAAAGAAAGGTTTATATACATAAGAGCTGCAGGCCAACTTGTTCCTAAAAAACAAATAAAACATGTACATATGGGGTGATCTGATATGCAAATACCAGATTTGTATGCACAGATGCAAGTATGTGTGTGTCTGCATTGTGTACAATCTCAATTCTGCCTTCTGTTTCTGAAAACTTGGCACTCCAAATGGAGAGCTTCACTGAGCCATACTTTACTGGTACTGAGTTATAGCTTTTAACCCCAAGCAACCTTTGCAGAGCAGGATGCTGGGTCTGCTTGATCCATTTCTTTAATAAGAAACAAAATCTTTTGCACTAATTTCTGCTCTCATTGCACACGAGTTTGTCAGAACTAGATTTAGCCTTTATTCGTTGTTCTATAATGAATGCTGGAAGCAATTCCAGTCACTTTTCAAAAAAGCTTGGGTAGCCTGCACTGTGGGTGGCTGTGAATCTTTTTCTGTTCAAACTGTATCATGGTGCATCTGGTCTAGCACTGGAACTTAGGCTTGTTGCAAGCATGCAGAGAGGGGAACTTGGTAAAGACAAGAGCAAAGTCCTGCTCTAAACTCAATCACAAAAAGTGCTGCCACCTGCTGCTTTACCTATCTCGTGGTCCAAAATTAGGAGGCAGTGCCCAGGCCAATTTTTCTCTCTCACTTTTGGAGAGACCGATTCTGGATCTGAGGATCCTTGGTGGAAAATTGATACAGTGCATGTATTTTCCCAGAGGGATCTGGGCATCACAACTCTGCCATTGCCTTTTCCTTGCCTGTGCTCCCACTTCCTAAGGTACATCTGCACATTGGCAGTAGAGGACAAATGCTTGGTGGGCTCTTCATACACATCACCAGAAAACAAATACACCAGCAGAAAAGGCAACAAAAGTGACCCAAATTGGCATAAAGTCTACTTATACTATTTTATATGCATAAATACATTTTTTTGTTATAAAATCTTACTATGATTTAAATAGACTCGCAGCTGCACTTCACTTGCCAACCGTGTCTACCCGCCAACCCCTCTCCCTTTAAACCTGGCCAAATCCTCATCCCCACACAGCCTGCCTTACAGCTCACCCAAACTGCCCTCTCCAAACACAGAGCATTCAAACCTAGTTTCTTTCCATCTTGTTGCAGCCCCTGACACCACTGAATGCCACTTGGATAACCTGAAAGGCTCATAACAGAAATTAATTCTGGTTTAGGGCCTCAGTCCAGCTTGGCATTGCCCCTGTAAAAAGAGGAGATGTTTCTCTTAGCTCTCCTCAAATTAGAAATGCTCACAAATGTTTTTCTACTATAATTACATTTGGTGCAAATCCTTAATTAATTTGTTCACTAAAAGTTGTGACTGTTTTTACCGTGTTTCCTATCTTACATCTTCATTCATTGCATGGGGGTCAAGAATAAGATGGTCCATGAGAGAATATGATAGACAAGGATTCAGTCCTTCAAACTAATGAGAATAACTAATAACAGATTTGAATAATAGTAAAAGACTAAACAATAGGCTTCACAGGGGCAGTAGCCTCTGAACACTATATGTCAGCAGCAATACATAAAGCCAGAAAACAGATTTATCCAGGAATATAACCAAGATTGAATTAGCATTAGCCTCTCCAGAGCTCACAAACAACATAATAAAACTACAGATAAGGTATTTCAGTTTGCATATAAACCAACAGTTAAACCACCCCTTTCTTAATTTGGAAGAAAATATTTATTTATAAAAACTGCATGGATTAAATACAAATAGAATCCATTTCCATGGAAATGCAAAGTGTTCAATGCATATTGTGTGTTGAAAATTAGAAAGAAATTGGTAAGCAATACAGTAAGAATAAAAGTTACCTTTGAAAAGGCAGAATCAATAGGCTTCAATGATAAAGCTTTGCTTTCCCTTTATATCTTCTCTTCAGTGAGATTGTCTTAAGCCTGTTAAGTTGCATGTTTTCTAGCCATGCAATAGGTGCTACTGATGTGAGCCACGCTAATCATATATTTATGGATGAAAACTTAATGAATTCCTATGGGATGTAGATGATCTGGTATACTTTCTAGGTGTTTGCTCAACAGCTAGGTTAAAGCAAACTACACCAAAAATATGTGGTAAAACTGGTCTCAAAGCTAGTGTAGCAGAAGTTGTCAGCTCCTGCCATTATGAGTGTGCGTTGGAAGATCTGTTTGATGGGCTGATATGAGACTTCCATTCATTGCTGTGAATATACACATGAAGGAGCATAAGGCCATGAGAGATACACGGTAAAGTACCTCTTAGGAGTGAACTAGTGCAGGCTTTTGGAGCAGCACGAACCTTTGCCTTTTGGTTATTTCTGACTTCTAGTTCAGCAAGCTGGTAATGTGCCCCAAAATTTTGCTTCGTCCTAAAGTTACATTGTTGACTAGCTCATGTTACAATCCTGAGGGATACCACCAAAATAGGGTCAATTTGGAGAACTGGATACATCTGATCAATGTGTTCAACAAATACTGTATTATACTGAGTACACTGGCAATAAAGTGTTCAGAAGACAATGGGAGTGGGAAGGGAAACATTTTGGCAATGCTGTTCAGCTTCCTTCCACAAAATTCTGGATATTTCCTCTCAAGATTGTCAATGTCTATGGAAAAAGTGTTTCATTACCTTTTCCTTTGGGGGAGGGGCAGTGTCTTGGAAATCACATACCCCAGGACAGAAATAAACATATCCTGCAAAGCTGGCAATTTGATCACAAACAAAACCAGCACTTCACCATATTCACTTGTTGCCATATTCATGTCCAATGGAGAGTGAAAACTTTGGGGATTCCCATTCAATGGGCATGATTCAACCAGTGTAAGCCAGTACAATAAGTTCCACTAGCACAATGGAGCTTTCCCATCTGCTCCCCTTGTGTGCTCCTGTCACTCTCACCAAATCTTTTCAGAAGGGTTGGGAGAACTCCCAAAACAGCGCTCAGAGGAGAAGAAGAGAAGAAGAGTTTAGATTTGATATCTCGCTTTATCACTACCCGAAGGAGTCTCAAAGCGGCTAACATTCTCCTTTCCCTTCCTTCCCCACAACAAACACTCTGTGAGGTGAGTGGGGCTGAGAGACTTCAGAAAAGTGTGACTAGCCCAAGGTCACCCGGCAGCTGCATGTAGAGGAGCGGAGACGTGAACCCGGTTCCCCAGATTACGAATCTACCGCTCTTAACCACTACACCACACTGGCTCTCAGATCATTCCACTTGGCAAGCAGGAATACTTGTAGGAAACTATCTCCTTACTGCAACAATGAATTCCACCAAATGTGATTTTTTTTTTTAAAAAAAAAATATTAAAAGGAGATTTGAGGCTCTTGGTTTCTCCTACTATAAAATGACAAACAAGATACCACAGGCTTTGTTTAGAGGTATATTACTTAATTACATTGTGGAAGCAGGCAAGCCAACTTCTGTCCATGCACATAGGCAAATACATGATCTTAACTATCATGAAAGTTAAGTCTGGGGTTCTGTTGGAGACTGGGAAAGAGGGAAGAAATGTAATGGAGGAAATGGCAATGCAAAGAAAGCAGTGTCAAGAGCTGCTGGAAATTATTTCCATGAGACCTCCCTGCCCTTAAGGGCCCATCCATTCCTTTAAAGACATACACCCTGCAACGACAGACTAATTTCACAAGAAACAGGAGTTTGGAAATCATTTTTTCACAAAGCAATTGTTCTTCTATTTTAATGAGATCATTTTTTTCTAATTGTTTGGTTTCTAATTGTCATTACTCCAAAAGCTTCTCTCTCTTTTTAGAGCTAAAGAGCTGTATATAAATGTTTTTGTGAATAAATATTATTTTCGTAGGAAGTGCTCCCATGTCACTTTGCCACAGGATCCTTTCAAACATCAGCCAGGGCTAAAATTAGCCCCCTAGAACAGTGTTTCCCAACCTTGTGCCTCCAGATGTTTTTGGCCTACAACTCCCATCATCCCTAGCTAGCAAGACCAGTGGTCAGGGATGATGGGAATTGTAGTTCATAAACAGCTGGAGGCACAAGGTTGGGAAACACTGCCCTAGAAGATGAGCCCAAAGGCTAATTATATCCTTTTCTAGGATCTGTTTGAAAAAGAAGAGCCTCCTGCCTATGGAGAATCAAATTCCTATCCATTCTTGGAGACTGCCTTTCCATCTGAATATGAGAAAGTGATCTTGTAACTAGCTAAAAAGTACAGTTGTACCTCTGGTTAAGAACATAATTTGTTCCGGAGGTCCATTCTTAACCTGAAACTGTTCTTAACCCGAGGCACCACTTTAGCTAATGGGGCCTCCCGCTGCCACTGCGCCACCGAAGCACGATTTCTGTTCTCATCCTGAAGCAAAGTTCTTAACCCGAGGTACTATTTCTGGGTTAGCAGAGTCTGTAACCTGAAGCATTTGTAACCTGAGGTACCACTGTACTGATATTTTTGCTCTCCCCAAGAGTGTTATCAAAAAAATTACTCCCCTGTATGCAAGTAATGCTGACAGATGTAAACCTGAAGGTAATAAAAGCAATCTCTGCACCTAACTACCTGATAATCTTACTAAATTTGACAATAGCGGAACAAGGAATAGCTGGAAAGCCTCACTTAGCTGGAATTACCCAAGGCTCAGAGAAACGGGAGATCCTAAGCAACCACTGAGAATCAACCCTTTTCAAACACCCCAGCTACAGCACCTTTGCCTCTGGGAGTAGAAGGCAGGTTAGTGGCAACTTTGGGGTACATTTTATGAGGAAAGGCAGACTAGCTTGGAGAAAGGGGAAAGTTTTAAATCCCTCAGCGGAGCTGATTTCTGTTATCCATACATCTCTGAGGAAACATAATACTAAAAAAGAAAAGATTACTTTTTTAAAAGAAAAATGAAAAATCACAGATAACAAGAATGAAGACTAAGTAAAAAAGAAACACACACATTAGCAATACTGACAACATAAACTACCATGCAAAAAAAACCCAATCCCAACACTAATCCTATTTCTGGTACACAGTAGCCAAACTCTCCAATTCTCATTCTCTTCTAAGGAAAATAATGCTGGTTTTAGATTTACTAAAAACAGTCATTCCCCCAAAGACAAGAACTTCTTTGTGGTAAGTGATGTAACCATATGAAGTAAAAACTATTTTATATGCTAGGTAATTTCCAATATAAACTAGATAAAAACAGAAAGGGAAGAGGAAAGTTCTGGCAAATATTATTCTTGTATGGATGGTGATGTCTCAAGTCAGTGATTATTCCAGGCTAGTCAACACATTATGCTTATGCCCCTTCCATTGTAATATGATTATAATGTTGCATTACATTGTCATGCTGCCCTTCTTTTATTAATTTATTTAATGCAGTCCATTTCTATATTGCCTATTATCTATAAATTCTGAAGTATTTATGAGGACAATTCAATTGCATAATGTAAATACATAACTATCCCTTCTTGCAAGGGATTGCTCAGAAGCAAACAACTCTACAATACTAATGGCCTCATACCCCACATCCACTGAACTATGAAATAGTTTACCTCTCACCTGGGATGGCCCAAACGAGTGTAGGCTCTCACCCTGTGGGATTTAAATCTACTTCCCTCCAACAATTCCAAACAACAGAATCATACCACACATAGTGGCCACGTATGGAGTATACCCACTGCATTTGCTTCCTCCTAAGGTATTTCCTGTTCCTTTCAGTAAAAGCACCAGATCTATACAGAAGACTGCAAGTTCAGATGGGGTACTTCCACTGAGAGTAACTGAGTGTATGGGGCAGCCCAACAAGGCATCCTTGTATGCAAGTGTGTGTGTAGTAGCTCAGGTCATAAGCCACACTATGGTGTGAGCTTTTAAGAATGTGTGTCATGGTAGTTAGAAAACTACCATGGTCAACAAGCAACATCTAAGACCACAAAATACATAAGGTCCTGCTTTAAAGGCAAAACCTCTGGTAGGATAAGAAACAAGTAACAAGAAATAAGTAACAAAATATACTGAAGAGGTCAATTGAAGCAATGAGTGATTATTTACCCTAGGCTTTGTTTGTAAAAACTATGGCAGATTGTTCTCTAAAAGGGAAATCAGCTTGTCTCGCAGGAACAGCTGAGAATTTAGTAGTCGGCTCCAAAAGATCTTGGCCATGCAAGATGGACAATTTAGCATGGTCCAGAGATGAAGTTGTTGCCATGAGTAATTCCTTTCATTTTCAATGGGCTGTCCCTGTGCAAAATGTTTTTCTGCTCAGCTGGAATCCTGGGTCAAGTGCAAAAAATAATAATCTTTCCATTTGATGCACCCACTCAACACTGAACTCTTTGCTGGGCATCTGACAAATGCTCACAGCACAGGTGTCCTCGGAACATTTTGTGCCTATTAAAAATCAGCAAATCATCTACCGTACTTAGTTCATAAATGCATGTTTATACCGTACTTAGTTTATAAATGCATGTGCATATAGACATCTACTTTCATCCGCAAGAGCAAACTCCAGTTTTTCCTCCTAGAGGCAGACAGGACTATAATTTAAGAAGACGGGGGAAAATAACATTTTCAGCTACAATATAACACTGTAGCACAATTATAATATTATGGGACTACTGAGAATAATGAAAGTTGTTTTCCATGTCAGTTGTTACACAAATGACATAGTTAGTAAAACCCATTTTAAATAATAAAGTCAAATTTGCACCATGTCCAGTCTTGTTTGCTTTTATACAAATATATAAAATGCATAACACCTTGTAAAAAGAAAAAAGAAGAAAGGGATGTGGAGGAGACGGGGGAGGGGGAATGGTGAGAGGAAAAGGAAACACTAATTGGTTTAAAACCAAAGGGGTTTCCAGACCACCTGTTTTTTGAACATTCATCCCGATTTGTTTGAAGGGAGATTAGACAATGTTGGCTGTTCAATGAACATTTATTCTGATTAGTTTGTGGCAACGTTAGATGATGTTGCATCAAAGCAAGTGTTATTCCACACTTCCCAGTACATGTTCCCTTCACTTTCTTTACTTTAAAGAAATCTGATTTATTTTTTTAAGGGTGGGAAGCAGGTTTATTGCTCATGAACCTCCCAATCACATCTAATTTCTCAGACTGATTTTGCAAGTATATGATTGGATCCAATTCAAAAATAGAAACAGTCTGAAACTACTTTAAACAATACATTAGAGTGTATTGGGTGCAACTTGCAGAACTTTCTTGCAGCTGGAATGAATGGCTGAAAATGTATTGCTTTGAAATGATGCAGAATACAGAAAAATAGATAGACACCTCCACAGCACCCATGACAGTGCTACCAACACACTCCCGTGATGGTGAAGCATGCCCGTTATGCCCTCAGGTATGGAAGAAACCAGTCTGTGCCAAGCAACAATGAAATTCCTTAGCAATGACCCCCTACCCAACTATACTTAGAAAATCTTCCAAAGGCTCCATGCCATGAACCAATGTAAGGCAGACAGGAGAGACCCAGCTACTGCACATAAGTACTCAAATACTCTTAAAAGACAAACAGACACAACTGAAAATCCTTTAAACACAGAAAGATATGCAAATCACTACCGAGCTAGCTCCACAGCTTGTATGGGGCGAAATGTGCATGGAGACACTGAGTTGTCACCTGTGAGTTGTGACCTAGAGAACTGGTTGTGTGGCAAGGCCCCCAGACCAGCCCCCAGTTAAAATAAATTCACACGGACACAGAATTTTTAGTTTAAGGTTATTGAGAAAAATTTTAGGCCACAACTTTATTGAAATACAGAAATATGAGTGGTATTGGCTTAGGCATTGGCATAGACTAAATCTGACTCCTGCTCCCTTTGCAGGAAATCAATAAGGGTACGCCACCCAAAGAGGAAGCCACATCGGGGGAACCCGCCTGCAGCTCTCCTCGGTGTCCCCAGAGGCCTGGCATAGCCCTAGCCCCTCAAGCATACTTCAGACAGGATCCAGGCCCTGGATTCCTTTAACGTAATACCCTTGGTCAATGGAGGGGCAGGCGATGGCTGACCTCCCCCTCCCCACAAATCAAAGAGCCAATGCCTAACTGCCAAACCTTACAAAGTTTTGACGATTTCTAAGAGGTAGGTGAAAACCAAGTGGCCGGTGCCAATTTGCCAAATGGAAAAATTCCTACCCGTCCCCCGTCCCAAGACAGGCGACCAACCAAAGTCCAAAGCAAGGCCAGAAAACACATAAAAATACAGGGCGGGTGTTTGGCAGCATGAAGCAGGTGCTCAGCACATACTGCGCTGCCACTTTTAAACCCCCCATGACGCCCCCCGCTCAAAATGATTGGGCAAAAGGCCTGGGGTGGTCATGGTGCCACCCTGGCATGAAGGCATTACTCTGCCCACGCCAGGGGAGGGGGAGGAACTGGGTTGGGGGCCAGCCCACAACCAGGACCATTCTAAAGATGATCCTGCTAATGAGACAATAGCCCATGGACGACTTAAAACCACAACTGCACATTCACAGGAAGAACCAAGCCCATGAGCTAACTGGAAACAGTGACAAGATGGGAAATCATGGCAACAAGACATTGAATTAAGGCAAACCTTTATTTTGGATGCCTGGCTAGCAATAATTTATCAGTGAGGAAATAAAGCAAAGCATAGAGAATCTCCATCTCCAGCAGAGCAGAATATACATTTCTTGCCCATTTTGCTTGCCCTTCTGCTAACAGACCAAATTCAAGGTTTTGGTATTAACATATAAGGACCTATACAGCTCAGGACCAGGTTAGAGAGACCACCTTATCCCTTATATACCAGTAAATTGCTGTGACAGGAGTTTCTCCTTAAAGTCCCCCAAATATCAGCAACCTGCTCCACAGTATCTCAGAACAAGGCTTTCAGTGTGGCTGCCCGTTTTGTGGAGCTGCATCCTTGTTGAAATAAAACCCATTATCTGCAACTGAAGACACTTGATTCAACAAGCTTTTCCAGCTGGATGAAAATGTCTCTGCCTTGTTCATGTTCTATTGTTTTTGAACATATTTTCAGTTGGCTTTTATAGTTTTAAAAACCAATGTTAACTGTTCATAAGTTTCTAAATCTCTTTGATGCACATGTAAAAGGTGAATCATAAAATATCACTACTAAATCGCAGTAAAATCACATTATGGAGCTTTTGGTATTTCAAAACTGCACAGCCCACAAGGTGGGCCCAAAGAGCCATATCTTATGGATAGACACAGATTTAGCACACATTAGAAGAGCTCTCTTGGATTAGCCCAAAGTCCTATCCAGTCTATATCCCATTTTCCAGGGTGGCTAACCAGATGCCCCACACATAAGACATGCTACAGATGCTATAGAAACCCCATACATAAGACAAAAGTTCTCTCCCACTGCAGTTTCCCAACAACAAAAGTTACCAGGAGGTCTGCTCAGCCTTCTATCCAGGTGCTAACTGTTGATGGGAAACTTCAAGGCCCCATATTCAACCTTCAAATCTTTCTTAGTTTTCAAACCAGCCTGGAATGAGACAGCCCTTCAAATAGAGGACAGTTGACTATAAAGCAGGGCACACATCTAGCCTACTAAGGAACGGAAAGAGTGATAAAGGGAGGGGAAAGGCCCTATTGGCTTACCTTTATCCTCCCATACCTTATTTCTGTTTGGTGAGTACCTGTTTGTAACCCCGTTTATGAAATCCTTTTTTTGTACGGTATAGTGCTACTTGCACAACGTATCATGTTGAGTGTTGTCATGTGGCCTCTCCCTCTGTCAGGCCATAAAACCCACACTTTGAAAGACAAAAAGCAAGAGAAAGCAATATTGAGGTGTAAAAACAAGGGAGATGGCTGCTGCCAGAGAATGTAACAAAGGGAGAAATAAATTGAACTACAAACATTAAAAAAGAGAGAAATTTATACTGGAAATGCTGATAACTGGAGGTATTTTTTGCCATTCATGTTGAGTTTCACCGAAGGGATGCAGCAATGTGAGTTCCTGAGTCAAGGGGCAGTTCTTGAAGAGGAACCTTCCTTCAGAGGTGGGTGGGAGGAGGAAGGCAGTGCAGGCCTGAAAATAAGCAGGGTTCCCTAATCCTGTTCCTGTTTGACTTTACCTGAAGTGCCTGGAATCTAAGGAAGTAAGATTGAGTTAACAAACTTGGACTGGGTCCTTGTTGAACAATGTACCCGACAAAAAGGGCACACTTTTATTAATTAATTGAGAGTGGGGGAAAGAAATTTCTGCTAGTTTGGAAGCTTTTGGTGATGAGTTAAAATAAAAACAATTCTTTGGAATATAGAATTCAAGCAGCCACTTTGCATCACAGTATTCAATAGGGAAGGCAGGCGGAATAGAGCTTTTACTAGGAAGCAGCATTTAAAGTGAAGATTAATTTTTTAAAAACAGCTTAAAACAAAGGGTAAAAATTAAAAACAGAAAAAGAAAAGAAATTTAGAAGTTCGTGACTCATAAGCTTGTTCCTCTAAAAAACACATTGTAATTGAACCATTCGGCTCCCTTTCTTCCACTGAGATTATAATGGCTCCCTGCTATCTAAGCATGTGAGACTAATAATAGCATCCATCCTCATAACCATACTATTAAGGGAGAAGATGACAGCAGGAGCATGAGAAGAAGAAACAACAATATACGTAAATCACCCAGCCCTGGCAGAATGAGGGAAATCTAGAGATCTGGATGAACATCCACTATTCCAAAAACCTCCAGCACAGGAGAAGGCATCATTCTTCTCAGCCTCTGAAAAAAAACAAAAACAAAACCCCAATGAAACTGAAAAGGGGATGGGCTGTTTGAGCTGCAATCCTCTGTACATTTATCTGAGAAAGTAAACTATAGAACACAGATTTGCATATGAATAAAATGCGTTGGACAGCACTGTTAATGAGATTACTGTAGTAGCCAGCATTATTCCCAGTGGAAATTTGAACAAAGCACAGAGTGAATCAGGTTTATCCTAGATTTTTTTTAAAAAAAAGTAATGGAAGATGACTTGGATATACCGGTAAGTAGTATTTGAGTACAAAATAGATGGAGTGGTGTGTGGGTGTTGAGGTGTGCGGGGGTGTGATGATAAGTAGCTACACACAAAGAGAGAGAGAGATCTGGGCTCAGTATGTACATTTGATTCTAGAATCAATGGAGAATGAATACTCCCCTCCCCCCTGCATAGTCCACACACAATCTAGATCTCGTTGCATATATATTTTTGCCCTTGAAAAGTGCTTCTTGAGAAACAGGTTTCATTCCAAAAATAAAAGCTCATTGCGGATTGATTCTGTGTTACCCCACAATGTGTCCATTTGAAATTGTAGTCCCAGACATGGAGGGAATATCCACACCTGCCCAATGACTTTGTGGGTGGGTGCATACCAAGATCACCATCATTAGTTCTTCATTCCCATGGGGCATGTGCAGAGAGGAAAAAATGTATGGGTTACCTAATCAAGCAGAGGATTCTCAAATGTGCATCAACTAACTACGCCCACTCTTGTGGACAGCAGGATCCAGAATCAAATCTAGATTGAAAGCAGCATGGTGAGGCTGAGCGCAAGTGATTCTGGGCTGAGAAAAACTACAATGTTGTGGTAGAAATGGGTTAGTGTGTATGAAACCATAGATATATCTATATGTAACTGAGGATGAATGTGGTTACTATATGTTAAAGTGGAACAGGGCTAAACATACATATTATATTCTCCATACAGTTCATCCATTCTTGTAGGAAGCAGCCCTCAGCTTCTAAAAATGCTTAAAGGTATTACAAAATAAAATACACAAGGACAAGAAGAAGAGGGTGGAAAGGAAAAGAATATAGGAGGCAGAAATGTGATCTGATGGTGACGGGAGCAGTGAGTGAGCCCATGCCAAGCAGCCTTGACCCTGATGTCATGTGCTTCTCTGCAGCCTTTCCTCAGGGTCCGAATATGCTGCAAGGACGTCTGTAGGAAATGGACCCTTGCATGTATCGTTGTAAAGGCAAAAGCTTCAGAATCCTGCTTATTCTGAAATCCTGCTGATTCTGGGTTTGAGATTTAATGGAGGCTTTCATGTCTACAACTATATGTGTGAAGGCCACCTCCTTACAGACGCCCACACTGTGCAGAGGGAGCTCACGATTCCAGGTCGGGGCTACTCATCACTTCCCTGTGCTCTTCGCTTCCATGCAGAGCTATATGGGAGAGAATCATGCCTGAAGTGGACTTTAATTTATCTCATTATTATGCTGGCTTTTTATAGTTTTCCGTCTGGGTGTTCAGTTGCGCAGTGCTTTTTTATGTGTTGTGAAGTGCTATGAGCTGCCCCTACTTAGCTGATCCCTTCTCATCTGTCAGTCAAATTTGATTGACTTACACCCACTTTATAACCTTGTGGAAAGTGCCAATGAATGTACGTGAGATAAGATCATTGCCATCTCCTAGCACTGGATAACACAGAAACTGGGGGATATAAGAGCATCCTGTCAATCAGTGCCGGATTTACGTATAAGCTAAACAAGCTATAGCTTAGGGCCCCACTCTCTTGGGGGAGCCCAAAAAAATTAAAGGAAAAAAATGTACATTTCCAAAATATAAGATAAAAAATAATAAAATAAAACCTACATACAGCAACAGTGTTTTGTGTGTAGGCTCCTATGATGTAAGTAATCGGCACCGCCTGCTAGCCTGCTCCCTAAAATATCACATATAAAGGGCCCCATTATCTTCAGTAGCTTAGGGCCTCATCAAACCTAATCTGGCCTTGCTGTCAATTTTTCCACAGAAGTATGACCCACTGAGTTCAGTGGGTTGTACAGATAAATAGGTATAGGATTGCACACTAAGTGTGTTAAATACCGGTACATTGGATTTAAACAACCTAAACTAAATGGGGCACGTTTTGAAAACATCAACACTGTAGAGCAGTGGGGTTTTTTTAAAGGAGGTACTCATGGGTATGCAGTACCAGCACCTCTTTTTGTTGTTGTTAAAAAATGTGACCCTTACTGTAACAACTTCATGATGAATACCAGCACCTATTTTTCTAGGGGGGGGGGGAAGCACTGCTGTAGAAATAGATACTTTCTATTAGTGGTTAGCTGAGAAAGAACTTTCGACTCAGATTTGGGAGAGGAAAGCAGTACTGGAGTCTGAAACACAGAACATTACAATATTTTTGGAGGGGGGGTTATTAAAGTGTTTGTACAGATCGGCTTACTATTGCCTCTGTTGCAGCAGCAAGACAGTTGCAGGATTTACTTTTAGTTATTTTTCTTTTAAGAATGTTGATGAAGAGTTCTTTCTGGATCCTCTGTCATTCAGGGCAATTCTGGGAGAAATAAGTAATGCCAGTAAAACTGTGCTCTACACACACACACACACACACACACACACACACACCACCTTTGCCTCTGGGGCATTTATGGGGGAGGGATGGCAGCTTCAAGGAAAAGCACTTTGCATGTGTTCTTAAACTTTTAAAAAGAAAGGATTTTAAGAAAACAAACTGATGCCCTGCAGCAATTGGTAAGCCCACCTCTATCACAAACACTTTCATAGAGTTGTTGTTCCCTCCTTCAGAATTATTGAAAATGGCTGATGGCTCAGAATTGACTTAAACTGCATGCTTCCTTTCAACAAAGGGGTGAAAAAGGGATGTGGGGGACCCTTCTCCCTAAAAAAATAAACCCTACCTACCACCCTACATCTCACTCCTTCTTCATATGATTTTTCAAATATATGGACAGCTTGTGCACATGCCCTAATGAGAGCTACCCTACAACATTTTATAGTGAAGGGACTCATCATAACTTTACTTCCCATAAAGGGTGGAATTGCCATGGTTTTATAACAGAGAATGTTTCATGCCTTAATGGGAAAGCCACTCCCACGACTCTATAATTATAGACACTAGGACACTGCAGAATTCATTAGACAGTTAACTTCGGAAAGTGCCAGAAAAGCTCATATTTTTAACACAAAACAATTTACGCAGACAAAATGTTCAAGAAACAAAAGCGAATACTTGGCAGCAGCTGGCAATACACTCAGTTCAGCCCCAGTTCAGCCAAAGAGAAAATGGGGCCAGGATGAAAGGAAAAGAAGGATTAAGGCAGAGCACTGCTGAGAGGGGGACACGTTTTGGGAAGGGAGTGCAACTGTGCACCAAAGGAAAACAACAATAT
The DNA here is from genome assembly GCF_964234715.1 of Podarcis melisellensis. NCBI lineage: Eukaryota > Metazoa > Chordata > Lepidosauria > Squamata > Lacertidae > Podarcis > Podarcis melisellensis. The sequence continues at coordinate 62,525,775 of NC_138531.1, forward strand.
TCCAAATAGTATTTCTAGAAGTAAATCCCCAATATGGACACATTAAACTGTAGCTGCCTAGTTTCTTTTGTAAGAGTCCCCACCTCTGCTTACCAAGATGAAGGAGGTGATGTTGGTGCAACACAGGCAAAGCCAATCTGCTGCTCCTGTTGTCTCGACCTTCCCTCTCTCCATCCCAGTATGCAGTGGTGACTTGGCAGGAAGGAGCTCAAATGAGTGGCATCCCACCATGATATCCACTACTGCTGCTTTCACAGTAGCTGTTATCCTACATAACATTAACTGGTGGTGTGTGTGTGTGTGGAGACCTTCTACAGCTCAAAGGATACCTTCCCCCTTGGACAGCCATCCAGGGACACTACTCAGTGATGGGCCATGGGGGGGGGGCAGAGGCAAAAATGGTCTAAGCAATGAATGTAAATTTTGTCTTTGTCCTGTAGGCTCTCACACACACCTCTGTCTTTCATCCAGGCAAGCAAGAATCGTGATCAGTCCTCAAAGACACAGGTGCCAGGCAAAAACACTAAAAGATGGTGTGAAACAAGGAAGGTCAGTGAGAGGTATGACCTCGGCAGAGTATGTGGTAGAGGAGGGAGTGTAACCTGGACCATTCAGAAATTTACAGGTAAACACATGCAAACACACAAACACACCCACAAAGAAGGAATTTGAGTTTTGTCAAGAGGAGTAAAGTTTGGGCTTAACCAAACCCAAAGTGGACTCTATTAAAACATTGGGCCATTTGGACAATTTACATGCAAATTCAAAATGGCAAGTTATTCATATTTATTGTGCTACCAATCTCATCCATTGTTTAATTTACAAAGGGAAAACAATACAATCTCTAACAAAAAAGGTATTAGTCAGATTTTTATTGCTTGTAGCCGATTACCATTGCGATATAACTAGAAGCACACACACCACAATTAAGACAAGCCATAAGTTAGTCAAGCATGCATTTTTTTAAAAGAAATGCACGTTGTCAAAACTTGAAATTGCAAGTTCACCAAATAATTTAAAATTTAAAAATCCCATTGAGAGTTAGCATGTATGAGGTCCACAAACGTAGCCTGTAACTTTCTTACTGCTAGCATATATAGGTGTCCTAAATCCCTGGCCTAGCTGGTAGCAAGTCAAGTCCCCAGCCTAGGGCCATTCCACATGTCCAAAGTCCAAACTGAAGGAGAGTCCTGTAGAGATCCTGAAGCATCTAAGGTGAATTTCATCAACATGGGCAGTTGAGCAGATATAACATCTTAGCTCTGCTGCCCTTTTATACTTTGCATGCTGTTTGCAGCATCTGGGCTTGATGGCGCATGTGACCCTTACTAGTTCCTAGCCTACTACAGCTGAGGAATCACACACTTCTTTCCAGAACTAGCGAGCCCCACCTGGCCAGCTAGTGGGCTGGGCTGTCAGCCCTTGCCTGCCTCAGTCTCCTGGAACACCCCACCAGCTGCTCCCTATGCCTCAGAGCCCGCCATGTTCGTGCAGACAGGGGTCCCTCTGGCTCTGGCGATGGGCCCTGCTGCTCTGGTTCCTGTGAACTCACCCCAACCCCTTGTCGTCCTCTGTCACCCAGTGAGTACTTCCTACACCAACCTCTCCTTCCCCATCCCTAACCTGTCCCAGTGTATCCCAATCCCAAATAGACCCCTCACTGGGATCCTCTTCCTCCTCCCCATTGTCCTGTCACTTCATGACAATAAAGCTACTGTTAGGTTAGATCACCTCACTTACAGTTAGATAAACTTACACTTAGATAATCAACTCACTCAGCCAGCAGTTATCTAATTTTGAAACAACCTGATTGATCCTTTAGAAAATCTGGAAGGTCAGCATATGCAAAGATGGCCTGCTAAAGAATTTTGCAGAAAAATATTCATTGGACATACTTTGAAATTTTAGTTATGTAAATTCATGTTAACAGGGATGGGTGGGAGTAATTCCCCCAGATAATCAGTCCTATCCAAAACCGAAGACTAAGCATTTTTCATATATTCAGAGCTTATATTTAAAATCACATCATGGATCTTACAATATGAAATGCCTTGAGATGACATTACAAGGGAAACTGAAAACTGGACATCAAGCAGTTACAAAACTGCACACAGCTTTCACTATTCTGCAGGTCTTAAAACACAGTGCTTTTAAAGAAGGTAGACCTTCTTCAGTTAAGTACTGCACAAGATATAGTATGTAGGACTCCAAGTAGTGCAAATCAAAACTTATTTTATATTATGTCCTGTTCGTCTCTGCTAGAGCTACCCCCCGATTGTTGCACAGTATAACAAGCAAAATAGGATTATAGCAACAAAAACTTTTATTGTGATGACCATTTTAATGATTATTATATTGACTGTCTTTGTAGCCCACAAAGAATGGGTTTTAATTAAGTCAAAATGGATGTGCCATAGAGCATTTCTTAAAAATGATCATTGAATGATATTACCACCCAAGATCTATTTACAATGTTTAAGCATCAGTGAGTAGCATGAGCTGAGCTGCGAGCAATAAAACTATAGTTGTTGGTGGTTGTTTTTTTAAAAAAGGGACATGATCCAGTCAAAATTGATAAAAATTTGTGCCCTATTGATTTAAGCATTGTTATTACTGCCATTATTACTATTATTATCAGTATTTATTGGTTGCTTTCCTAAGAACTGACTCAAAGTGACTTACAATCAGAATTTTTTTGAAAAAAGATTGTATCCTTATTTTGTATAGCTGTAAGACTTAACAAGGTGGCAAGTAGAAAAAGTGCAGTCAGCACAGTGGATTATATACTGTACATAGGAGTATCTGCTTCTGTATTCATTCGTGCTGTGTGGATGCCCAGTTGAGGCACTGGCAAATGAAACTGGATGTGGAAGGGAACAACTTGCCAGCTTTCAGCATGTCATTTGGCAGATGGTGGTTCTTGCAAATGCCTTTTGGGATCTCATTTGCACAAGAGTTTTTCCAAAGAAAGCACATGAGGAGCTAGAAGGCTTGCACAGAGTGGGTGTCATAACTGAAGATATTCCAATTTATAGTGCTATAAAAAAACAGCATGACAAAAATATGATTAGGAAAGATGCTGTAAGTACCACACGAAGATTAATTCAGAGGGGGGGGGGAGGGAAATCAATTAGGGCTAGATCAAATTGGGCATTTTGAAATAAAGTAATTTGTATCAAGATAGAACAAAAGACAACAAAGAAAATGGCTCAACAATTCAGCATTCTTTGCCTCAGAAAAGATCCAAAGATTATTGGAAGAAAAAATACAGCCAAGTAGTTCCCAGGCATGGCACATGCCCATTGCATCATTATCATCTTAATAAAAAAATACTTTGGATGCAGTCTTGGCTCTAGGGAAGTAAATGACCAGCTTTCATTGATTTTAATGGGAATGGGATTTCACCCTTAGAATGCAGCTAATGAGTCATGTGTTCATAATGCTGCACAAACACTAACTATTAATTACTTTGCTTTCTTAAAAAAAAACAAGCCACAAACAGGCTTCTTGGAACTGTGCCATCAGTAGCACATATAAGCAATGTAAGACCCTTCAGTAAAGAGGGCCTAAATGATTTAGGAACACAAGTATCACTCAATATGCAGCGAAGCTATTTATTAGTTTATTATCGGATTTTTATTTGTTTTGAAACTAACAAGCTACCTTTCAGGGCAATTGCCCTCTCAAGTAGATATACAAAATGGCTATGCAGTGGACATAAAAAAAACCATACAAAATAAAATCAAATTTCACACTGCAGGTCTTAAAAAGACACATTAATTAATAAAAAAGTTCTTTGAAATAAGAATACCTTAAGGGCCTTTTGAACTTCTGCCTTTCCACTAATGTATGGACATTTATACACGTATTTCACAGTTGTGTCTCACAAATATTCACTCATACTGCCTATCACACACCCATTAACACAAGCACAGATAGATACAAAACAAAATTTATCTTACACACCCACACTCACTTATGCTGGGAAACCTATTCCCCCTCTCAAGAATATGTGCATGTTTCTCTTCACCATTTCTTTCTCTTTGAACATGTGTGAGACTGCAGTTGCTTTCTTGTAAGGATGCAGTGGCACTGTGGTCTAAACCACTGAGCCTCTTGGGCATGCTGATTGGAAGGTCGGCGGTTCGAATCCGTTTGACGGGGTGAGCTCCTGTTGCTCTGTCTTAGCTCCAACCAACCTAACAGTTAGAAGGCACACCAGTGTGAGTAGATAAATAGGTACCGCTGCAGTAGGAATGTAAATGATGTTTCCATGCTCTCTCGTTTCCATAATAGTGTTCCATTGTGCCAGAAGCTGTTTAGTCATGCTGGCCACATGACCTGGAAAGCTGTCTGTGAACAAACGCTGGCTCCCTCGACCTGAAAGTGAGATGAGCGCCGCACCCCATAGTAGCCTTTGACTGGACTTAACCATCCAGGGGTCCTTTACCTTTACCATTACCTTACTTTCTTGTACCATATCATTTGTTTCCCATTAGAAGCTGAGAGCATACTCAGTTTGTGCTAGATGCTAGTTCTGAATGTCAGGCTTTATTCAGGTTTTATGTTGTGAGGGTTTTGTCAATAAGGATACTTTCCCCCATTTATTTTGTCTGAAATCCCCCCATTTATTTTGTCTGAAATCCCCCCATTTATTTTGTCTGAAATCATCATCATATGACTTTTCTTGGAAGCTCTGAATCACCTGCTCTTGAACCTCAGGAATATCATTTCTTGATCATTTGCTTGGCACTTGGGAAATTATTGACACACAACCCATTATTTCAGGATAAAACCACCAAAAGATAGGCTAATATATGTAGATTTTTGTCTTCATTTTTGTCCTACACAAGATGCAGGAAGACTATTAGCCCTACTGGCGTTTGGTTGACCATTGTTCCATTGCCATAGAGGAACCTTAAGCGCATACTTTCACAGTTGTGTGAGTCATACTGACAACAACTAGCCATTGGCTGGGACTAAGATGGTATTATTGTTGATATCTAAAGGGTGGATCTAGTCTGTACATTTTATATGGCCCCTTTACCAGTTTGATAGCCATGAGTATTGAAACCCTGAATGTTGCTCTTAAATTAGATGATGATACTGTACACAATTAAAGAGATATAAATTATTGTATTCTCCCTCTTTGTGACATAAATCTTAGTTATTCAATGTAATGAATGAGGAAAATAAATAATCTGTTGATGAATGTTAGTATTGGGCTTTTATTATCTAGTAACAAATATGCTGTGGTGACATATACACAGCAAAAAAGGAAACCATTTGTGTGTAACAGTAATTATAGTATTTCTAATAATAGGCTACAGGATGGGGGGGACCCTGAATGACTTAGGTCTTAGAAAATTAATGCATATAATATTTATATGTATGCTTTAAACTTTGAAAAAGTTTTGCTAGCCTTATTATTAACTTAGTTGGAAGTTGTTCACACTGAATGTAGTCTACTTATAAATGTCACCACAGGTATATTTATTCACCAGAATATGTGTTAGCTATTTAGAACCTTTATTGCTCTCTGCTCTGGTTCATGTTGTGACACTGCTGTATGGGTCAGCCTGTCAAGCAGCATGACTCTTTATTTCAGCTACACTAGCAGTGAAAATCTCAGGTGGAAGCTAAAATCTACTTACTAAATTTTAATGAACGAAAAAATTGGAAGAGAAAAATCTCCCAGAAAAAAAGAAAACCAACTTGCCTTTCTCCCTTTACATCTGCAGGTTATGCTTGAAAACATCCCCTATTTTGGAGCAGAATGTCCTGACTTTTCAATATTTTATAAAACTTCCATTGTTACTATTAGCATTTCCTAACATTCCCATTGTATACAGGAGTGGCCTTTCAATTAACAGCTGTGAGGAAATCAACAGTTGTAAAATGGTGAGCATGTGATGCTTGCTTTCCCTGAGTTATCATTACTCTTTTCTAAGATTTTAGCCTGATAAGTGATTCCTCTTCATTTGTAACTTTTCCCTGTAATTTGTTGGGGTTTTTGTTTGACTAATTCTTAATTGGCAAGAAGTTAACGCTAGTCATTCAGAACAACTGAATTGCCACAAAATAAGAGGGAGAGAGAGGGAGGGAGAGAGGGAGGGAGGGAATGTGTATTGGACCATTATGGGATTATAGACGTTTATGCAAACTTTAAAATTTCAGAGAACCTTTCATTCGGCAGAATGGATAGGAAATTATTGGCCCATACTAACCACCTCATCCATGCTTCTGCAGAGTGTTAGTATTATGCATTAGTAGCCCTCCATAAGACTACACTCACTGGGAATAGTTGTAAGGCCCGGAAACAAAGTTTTTGGGGGGCAGTGCAGGAGCAAATCAGCACCAGCAATGGATCCCCTAGATCCGAAGTCAGTCCATTTCTATTGGATCATGCCAATGGATCTTTTCTACAATGTTCATCAGAGCTGCTGCTTCAAGTATAAACTTTAGTAGAGCTACACTATGTTACTACTAAGGTGGTGGCCTTTTCTGCAGTGAGACCCCAATTTTGGAATGTCCTTCCCAATCAGATGCGCCTGGTGCCAGCATGTGATTTTCAGTGCCAGGTGAAGCCTATGCTCTTCCACAAGCCTTTAAGCTTGTAGAAGGGTCTTTCCACAAGCCTTTTAGCTTGTAAAAAAAAATTGTTTGCTCTATTCTGCTTTTTAAGGTTTTTTTTTTTTTGAAGGGGGTGGGTTTTCTTTCATCCGTTTGTCCTTTGTTATATTGTTGGTTTCTAAATTGAATTTATAATTTCTATGCTTTGTGTGAATTAGTTTTTATTCACACTTTTGTCCACCACTCTAAAATCTTTTGATGATGGGCAATTAAGCGGCCACACCGGTTTCTTTTGTTTTCTTAATAAGTTGGCAACTCTGAAAGGAGCTGGTTGCCATCAAGCCCCCTGAGTAGGGTCTGTTTTGTTTTGTTCTTTTGCTCATGAGCAATTATAGACTTGTTGCACCGTTGTGTTTAGTGGGAGATTCTTTAAATCCTTGAACTTTTTTAGATAAAAAACCCACTAGAGTGTTAAGCAGTATTCAAGTTGCTGAAATAAATAAAATTAATTTCTTAAATCTTAATTTTAAATTAGCATTTTGATGCTGGAGATGTCCACACATAATTGCAGAACTGCTCAAAAGGTAGTGTTCTTTGCATCTTAAATTATGTACCCTACAGTTGCAAGCATCTCTTGCCAGAAGTAAAGTTCATGGAGTTCTGTGGGACTTACTCTCAAGGGTGTGTGGAACTGTAGCCTGTAGGTAATACAGGAGCTCTTTGATCCAGTCTTTCCATTGCCAAATCCTATCGACAATTAATTCATTGGGGTTTAGTTTTGAGGAGGCATGTGTCTCATTCTTTACATAAAAGGAGTAGTAGGAAAAGGAGATTAGATCAGGGCAGCAGTAATAGGGAGGGTTTTGCTGTTGTTAGATTACACTGTGCTTTTAATTTGTAGTTGTGAGTCACCTTGGGCCCCATGTAGGGCTGAAAGTTGCACACAAATTGTTTCATAAATAAATAATAATAGTCATAACTTTACCTGACACCATTCTTCTAATGGACCTGCACACCCCTCTAAAAGTTTCTATTAGCCCTGCAGTGAAGCAAATGCAAGTAACTGTCTTGTGCTTCTTTTTTCCCCAGCAAAAGAAACCGCAGTGTGGGGAAAGAATATCAGTTGATATCAAACAGGGTGGGGTAAAAGACTAACAGCCAATCTTGCTGCCACAATCTAACCTACCTCCCCTGCACCTATATTCATCTTGGTATAGTATGTTAGTCAATCTTATTAATTAATAAATGGTAGGATTTAGATAATATTTGGGATACTGAAGGGAAGATACAGGCTGTAGCAGTTCCCCTGAGCTGTGCCAAACACGGAAATTCATGGCCTATGCAAACAAGCCCGGCTGGGCTAGTTGGATGTCAGCCATCATGAAACATTGGCCAGGTAACTAACTAAATTTGCCATACAGGAAAATTTGCCCTTTTTACTTAAGGCTTAGAAAAGTGGGGGTGAGCAGACCAAAGGAGAGGTGTTGTGTTTGGCTAGGTGTTCTGTGGAGAGAGAGAGAGAGAGAGAGAGAGAGAGAGAGAGAGAGAGAGAGAGAGAGAGAGAGAGAGAGAGAACACCATGCAGCAGCCATTAGAGCTGGCTGGGAAGCAGGAGAACAAATGGATGGTGTTTAGGATGACTCTTTCTGCAATGCTGGGCTGCTATGAAGAACAAGCTGCTCTTGAGATGACAGTGGTATAATATCTGCACCCCCTTCATCTAAACTCAGGTGTAAATATGTGTAATTAAACCATATTTCTTAAAGACACTACAGCCTTTGCCATGTCTTGATTCTCAATGGAAACACAACCCTGGGTGAGTGCCTGGAGCCACTGGGGTTCTCATGCACAGCTTAGCAGTGGTTGGAGTGGAGAGGGGGCTCAACTTCATAACAATATAATAAAGTAAAAAAAAAAAAGATATCTGGAGTTGAGTAATAGCATAGAGCTCCCATTTTACATTGAGGGCTGGCTCGAGAATTTTGTTCAGTCCACATTTGTAAGCAATTTGCAATTCAAGATTTGAGAACAGTTTCTCTTCAGATTGCACAGGTGGTTTTTTAAAAATTGCAATGCAATTCTCAGCTCAAAAATCCACATTTTAGGGGGCAACGTGTACAAAAAGTGCATTTTAGAGGGAACTGTGTTCAAAAATGCATATTTTGGAGGAAATCTATATAATTTAAATGCAAACCTTTGCACAGCTTTTGAAAAAATCAGAAAATGGGATGGAAATAATTTATGGCTAAACTTGGCTTGAATCTAAAATTAACTGATCCATCCCTCATAGTTTGAACTCTAGGAAGTTGATAATGCAGTGGTTTCCCATATCAGTTTGTCTGGCTCATTCTGGAAAACGCATGCTCAAGGCAGGTCTTGCAAACTGATTATTCACGGAGAGGGAAACTGATTTCCTTCACTTGCTCACATTCTATCAAGAAGCTGATCAAAATTCAGAAAGTCCTGTTGCATTGAAATTCTTATTCTTTTGCAGGATGAATGAACAGCACTGAGATAGCTAGCTCTGTTTCTAAAGTTTTGAGTTTTTAAATCTCATTGCTACTGTTTTCATCTCAGTCCCCTCTCAAAGATACTTCTTTCTAAAGAATCAGGCATCTTCCCAACTTTACCATCTGTGTGAGATATCAGCAATGTCTTGTTAGAATGGTTGGAAACTTGTTGCCTTGGAGGACCATAGAGACCTCATCCTTGTCTGAAGTCTAGCAGAAACTGTGACAGGTCTGGGGGAAGGGATACATCTGGTATATCAGATCCATACATCTCTCGCCACCAGTGTGCTACTTCAACAAGTGGATCTTCCCTCACACAGTTTTAATCCATTGGTCTTCCCAAACACTATTGTGAATCAATCTGTTTTGCTTTCCATTTTGTTTATTATATATTTTCTTCACCTACTGCTATCCAGTAACTTTCAGGAAAAGTTACAGATAGGTAGCCGTGTTGGTCTGCCATAGTCAAAACAAAAAAAATTCCTTCCAGTAGCACCTTAAAGACCAACTAAGTTAGTTCTTGGTATGAGCTTTCGTGTGCATGCACACTTCTTCAGATACACTGTGTATCTGAAGAAGTGTGCATGCACACGAAAGCTCATACCAAGAACTAACTTAGTTGGTCTTTAAGGTGCTACTGGAAGGAATTTTTTTTGTTTTGACTTTCAGGAAAAGTTAAAGTCCTCACCTCAAGCACTCTTTTTCTTTTACCATTGATGCAGCTTGTTCCCTAAATGCTAGGTGTTTGCTGAGTGATGAGCAAGTAAAATATTTATGCAGGATTCTATGCACAAGCATCCTGTACATTGGCAGCAAATAGTGTATAGGCTAGATGGAGCCTCCATTGAAACTAAAATGGGTCTGTGATATGTTCCCATTAATGCTGGAATATTTGCTGTAAAGAGCCTAACACATTAATATTTAAAGTACTCACCACTCATCACATACCTGTAGTACTGCCATACTTCCTGAGACTTCAAGAAGACCGCTGATAATGGTGGAAAGAATCAATCTAATGTGGATGTACACTAAATGCTACCACAGCAAATATTGCTTAATATTCTTATGGCATTTGTCTAGACGCTTCTTTCCACAAGAGACTGTTTCCCTATATATTTATTTCATTAACAGTACACCATCAAATAAAGTAAAATCTTGAACCTAAAGGCAAATCATCCTGGGGAACATGTGGAAAAGAACCACACGTGCACTCTAGGTTTTCTGCAGCACTTTCATGCAACACACACTCACAGACACACGTGTCCTGGTGGCAGCTCTCAGCTGTCTCATATTCACAGGATGAAAAGCAGACAAAATATAAGTAAGCCAGCTGGGAGCTGCCGGTGAAGAAAACTACCAGAAGCCCCCGGTGTAATCAGACTGGATCACTTCAGTGTGTGTTTGTGGCATCATAATCATTCATGCTAAACTGAGAAACCACACTGGGGTTGTGGGCTGTTGTTGTTTTTTAACAGATGTACGCATATCCATGCAGTAGCATGTCTCTGCTACTCCAGGATATTAGATATTTCAATTTCCCTTCCATCACTCCACAGCATTCCACATCACATATTTCTAAACTTAAAATTAGCTGGCAACTTGGCCACAGCAGAGGGAAAGAGGAGACAGCATAGACCACTCTTCAACTCAGCTGGGACCTACTGCCATTTGCTTCTTCATCTCCCAGAACTTTCTCCCTCAGTGGCCATTCCATCTGATCACTAAATATTCATGTAACCATGAAGAACAGGTGCTTAGGTGTGCTTCTTTTGCTATTCTCTCCTCCAGTCCTTTTGCTATTAGACCATAAGCCTAGCAAATTGTGTTCATTTTTAACCTCTGTATAGTGCCTAGAAACCTTTAGGTTCTTTACAAATGATGAATATGATGTTATAATTATGCAATTGACCTAATTTGCTTAATGGTGGTATCTTATTGTGCCCACTGATTTTCTGCCCATTTGTTCCACAGAGAGAATGGAATTAGGCAGATCATTTCTTTAAAAAAAGGAAAAGGAAAAAAAATCTTTACCTAATGCCATATTATCTGTTAAAAGGGAAATTGTGCATAGGTATTAGGACAGCTTGCTGTTTCCTGGCAGTAATTTTGTTTTTATTTTGAAAATATGAGATGAAAAAGTTATTGCAGTAAAAAAAGTAATAGCAGTGTGCCACATTTGTTATCATAATTAATAATCTGTTTTGTTACTTTGACTACTATCATGGTTACTACCTAGTGGTACCTCTAGTTATGGATTTAGTTCATTTTGGGGTGCCATGCGCACCATAACCTGGAGGTTACGCAACACGAGGTACCACTGTATGTTTTTGTTTTTTTTAAAGGGACTCATGTCTAGTCCTGTTTCACACTGGCTATGAAATTCATTAGCAAGGCAGAGCGGGCCTTGCCACTGGCCCCACTCCTGACATCACACCTACCTGGCTCTATCCCCTTGAGTTTCATACAGTCTACAATGGTCCAGAGAAGGAACCAGTTGTATCCATGGTAGGGTTGCCATATTTCAAAAAGTGAAATCTGGACATTTCAGATGATTTCCAAAAATTCTGACTGGATGCCATTTTTGAGAGAAAAATCCTGGCTATGTCTTGAAAATTCCAGACATATGGCAGCCCTAATTCATGCAGACTTCTTCATGTAGTTGGTAGCCTAATCTCACAGGGCTCTCAATCATGTGGAAGGCCTGCATGAGTACAGCTGGCTTACTTTTCATATCCTTGCCCAATCTTTATAAAATTTGTTTACATTTCTACAATATTTCCTTAGGTATTTTATGCCCTCAGTGTAAAATGAATAATTTGTGAATGGTATGAGGAGGAAATGTTTAGCTTAGAAAAGAATATTTCTCCTATCAGGAAAGCAGAAACAGGCAGCATTAGTATCATCAAAATTTTGGAATTCCATAATGGCAAAACAAAACTTGCTGAAAATGCAAGTCCAATCTTGAGATGAGTAAACTCTCTGTAGCTGCACTTGATCTGGCCTCTATAAGTATCACAATCCATTGGCACCAGCCAGCATGGATAATCTTCAGGGGCAATAATAATAATAATAATAATAATAATAATAATAATAATAATAATAATAATAATTTTTTATTTATATCCCGCCCATCTGGCTGGGTTTCCCCAGACACTCTGGGAGGTTATAACATCTGGAGGGTACAAATTCTCCAAGTATCTCTTAGGAGAATCTCCCAAAGGAACATAGTGACTGCCAGTGCTATTAGGACAACAGGGCCTGAGTAACTTTGAGAAACAATTGTTTCATTACATGTGAACTGAAAAATAAAAATTTAACTCAAAACTCCTCACTGGTTCTTCCTGTGCTAGCTTTGTGCAATGGTGGTAGCAGAACTGTGCTAGGTTAAATACGAACATGCCAGCTTAAGTGATCTGTGGATCACAACTTCAGCCTACACTGCTTACTAGTAGAAGCAATTTGGACGGAAATGACAGAGTGCTTTTTTCTGATACAGTTCAAGCAATTCCTCCCCCACCCCCACTCCTGAATGCAGAATATATCTCAGACTTTGTTTTGCTTCAGGAGATTGTATTGTTGGAGGTGTGCAGAATTTGAATGAATATATATTGAGGGAGCTGTTTGGATTGAAGAGAGGTGACTACAGGCATGCCACGAGGGTCCTACAGCCAATTTTGTCCAATTGATATAGTATCGAGAGGGACGCTGATGAAATTTGCTGATGGCACAATATACAAAATGGGGTATGGGAAGGGTCAGTCAACATAAAAAGAGGATACAATACAATTTAGAAAGCCTTGGAAGGTGTATGAGCAAGGGCAGGTAACCAGTTTATGCAATTTGGTGCTGAGAATGTAAGGTAATAAGCTCAGTGACAATAACTAAATAAATAATGGAAATATGAAAGGGGAATATATTGTACCCTCAACAGTAATGTGTTCCAAAGCACTAATCAAAAGAAGGTTCCCGGGCAACAGTGTATACATTTTTAAAACCTTTCAGAATACAAGTCTTGAGAAATGGGAATGTACACCAAGTTCTGGAGTGCATCAATGAATGTATCACATATAAAGCAGTAGAAAACTCCACTGCAGTTTTGAACTGAAATGGAGAGGATACGTTTGTAACATTGTGTGCAGGTTTAGTAAACTATACCGAGCAGCTTGTTACACTGAGAAAAATGTGAATTAGTATTCAAGAATTAATCACCATAATAGGGAAAGTCAATGATTTTCCACATATGAAAGGAATGGAACCTGGATGAAAACACCAGTTTTAATGCATTCATTTCCTTCAGGAACTGCATGGTTGAAAGGTAAATAGATTGTGGTGAATAATTCTGGAGTTCTGGTAATCTATGAACTCTCCACATAGCTATTGGTCAATTTATATAGCAGAAACTGTTTCAGCATATTCTTGTGATATATGCACATGTCCTATTAGTTGCCTCAGGAACTCTGTGAGCTGATTGAATCATTCAGTCATTTTGCTGATATGATTATCACTCACACAGCTATAACATCTCAATTTCCATGTGTGTTTGGGGGTCTTCTTGTTCAAAGGCCACTCTGCATGAAAATTACACTCCACACCAAAATTTACTAGGACTTTTACACGGGGCATAACTTTTATGTGGAAGGGGATACATTCAACTACTTAACCCCATATAATGCTCACGTATTACCTAATTGAAAGCGAGTAATGTGCAACAATGTCCACCCACTTGTGCTGTGGGAATCTACTTGCACAATGAGATTTCCAGTTTATCTTCATCGACTTCAGTCTCCCAATCCTATTTTGGGCCATACGAAGAATAGCCCTTTCCTCACAGAAATGTTATATAACATGGGATTTCTGACATTATGAAAGTCCCATCATTGCAGTTCTCATAGTTCTTTCCCACACTACTCTGGTAAGTTGCCACATGTACTTTGGAACTTGCCTTCTGGAATACCTCTCTTACTTTTTCAGTTCCTTCTTCAAAGCCTACCTCATCCAGGAAGCCTTTGGCTCAACACCCTGGTTCCTATGCCCTATTGTAAGCAAGACTGTAACCAAGGCTTGGATAGCTCAAGTTGGTAGAGCCTAAGACTCTTAATCTCAAGGTCGTGAGCTTGAGCCCCATGTTGGGCAAAAGATTCCTGCATTGTAGGGGTTCGGAATACATGACCCTCATGGTTCCTTCCAATTCAATGATTCTACTAATCAAACAAAATATTATTTATTCAATTTATATCTCACCCTTTCTCCTAAAGGAGGCCTAAGGCCTGTTCTCTTGTATACTGTAAAGCACAATGCATACTGATGGAATAATAATAATAATAATAATAATAATAATAATAATAATAATAATTTAGTATCCAATGGTCAATGGTGACTTGCACTAGGGAAAAGGCAGGGCACCCAATTTTTGCTGATAACCTTGTCCAGTGTGCCCCCTTTGTACCTCCCCAAAGCTGTTCTGAGGACTGGGAGACAAAACTGAACAGCATGAGATGTGACATCAAGTATCGAAGGTGTAGATTAGTGTAAAGTGAATGACATGCTTTGTGTGAACAGAAGGACTCCCTGCTAGCACAAAACCACAATTGGAAACACCATTGTTATCCTGTGAGGCAGTAAAACGATATTCACATTTCTCCCATAACATGGTTTTTTATGGTTTCTAGAATTAAATGGAAGAGATGGATTGTGATTCAGATTGTCATTAGTACAGGAGGTGGGGGTGGATTCCTGAATGATTTGGTGTGTATTTCACACACAAAACATTTTCTGAGACACTCACTGCAATCATCACTCTATATCTGATACATTTATACAGTTCCAAAACTTACTTGGATCATCAGGCAGTGTGGGATATCATAATTAGCTTTATCAAATAGCTAATTTATTCATACAAAGCTCCTTGATGCTCTGAAGCTCTATTTCTCCTCTATAGGGCTGATCTGTCAAATTTGATTCGTACTTCATTCATATGTTAATTAGGCTATTTCTGGGTGTTTGTGTCTATCCATACCAATGTAAAAAGCATAGGGAAGACATACAGGTACGAAATAAACATATTCACTTTAAAGAAATCAATTCACTAATCCTAAAATGCTTTGGACTCAGCTCACCAGTGCCTTGCCCCTATTTTCCTCAATTACTCCATTGCTAAGTGTGTGCAAACTGGATGAAAAGTGTTATCTAATCAGAACAGTAGGATTTTGCAACCATATTAGAGAAGTACAAAGGATCTTAGTAGGAGTGAGGCAGTGAACAATCAACCTTCCTACTTGTAAAATTAACTCTAGATGATTTACACAGCATATAAACTCCCACCAAATATCTAAAAATTGCAACTCATTAAAACAAACTTTCTTTAACCTTTTCTGTTCCTCCAGAGAGCTTCATTTATATTGGAAATGTGGATTTTGTCACACAATGGCTTTCCTCCCACAGAACACAGGTTACTAGTGCCTGTATCCCAGTGAAACAACACTAATGCAATATTGTCAATATTGTACTTTTCTTTTGTGGAAATTCAGCTTTAGTAAGTTGGGGCCTATAGAAGAGGAAAGTAGCATTAACTGGGGCCTAGGATTAGAAAGAAATATTACTTTAAAAATAACATGTGCAGTTATTTTCACAGGTATATGAACTGGAAAAATTATTTTCCACATTCAGGGGAGGGATATCAGCGTTGCTTATCTTTGGATCTCTTCTAATCTTAAAATTCCTTATTAACAAAGAAAAGGCAAAGGGAACATAAATTTCATTCATTCTTCCTGTTTATGTGTGTCTAGTATCCTGACATCTTTTGAAAACAATGGTGCTGAGCTCCAGTTTCTAACAATCCAACCATAGTTGTAAATCAGAAGCCTCTGAAATTAATGTGAATGAGCCTTCTTAGGAATAACAATAATTAATTTGCAATAAGCAGTAGGGCTGCATTTGGTTTATATTGTGGGCAGTGTTAGAAACTGAGATATGAAAGCTGGGAGCTAAATGGCACCTTAAAACTAGGTTAAGGGCACAACAACGGAAAGTCTAGGCGTGTTTTTTTATAACAAGAATAAAGTAAAGGTAAAGGGACCCCTGACAGATAAGTCCAGTCGTGAACGACTCTGGGGTTGCGGCGCTCATCTCGCTTTATTGGCTGAGGGAGCCAGCGTACAGCTTCCAGGTCATGTGGCCAGCATGACTAAGCCACTTGACTAACCAGAGCATGACTAACCAGAGCAGGGCACAGAAACGCCGTTTACCTTCCCGCCAGAGCGGTACCTATTTATCTACTTGTACTTTGAGGTGCTTTCGAACTGCTAGGTTGGCAGGAGCAGGGACCGAGCAATGGGAGCTCACCCCGTTGCGGGGATTCAAACCGTCAACCTTCTGATCAGCAGGTCCTAGGCTCTGTGGTTTAACCCACAGCGCCACTCGCATCACTTATAACAAGAATACAAAGGTGAAAATGAATCAACTGCAGCTAAAATATTATGTTCATTTTTCACATGGTCTAATCTTTCCTCTGCCCACCCGCCTAATATTCTTAAGATGGTCTCTTCTCCAGAGAGTAGCTAGAAGTGGGGAAGCAGAAAAAGGTCCTCCTTTCCTTCCAGTCTGCAGTTTTAATCTGAAATCTTAGGTGCAGTACTGTGCCAGAGCTCAGAAACTGCTCGCTATAATGAAATTCCCTGTCACAAAATGTGCCTAGAACAATGGGAGTTTCAAACACTGAATGTGGACATCACATTGTCCTCAAGCCCAGTTTACATTAATAGCTGGATATTTTAATGATAAAAACTTCAGCCTGACAAAGCCTAGCTAAGGCAGTAGACAATTCAACTTTTGTGGTTTAAGAAGGCAGCATTACAATCAGCAGGCTGTGAATAGGAAGCATTAAGCAACATTAACTATCATCAGAGTTGATGTTGAGTTGCAGTTGACTTTGTATGCTAAGCATATCACCACATTCCTAACCACATGAAGATGCAATAGATGCAACAAATACAAGACCATGGTCTTTACAGAGAACTCTCACTCCCAACATTGCTGATTCCATTGACAATTTTGAGTTAAGTACACCATATAAAAGCATGTGTTTTTGTTTCCTTATTAGCATTCAGCAGAGTAGGGTGGCAGGAGTTTAAAAACAAGGCATTTTTTGCACTCAAAATAGCTAACAGCAGTGGAGGGAAGCTGGGCTCATTGACAAAGTTGCGTACTGAATGCAGATGCTTTTGTTCTTAAAAAGTTTTTCATTAGAGTGAAAGTAATCCTTTGAAGCAAGAAGTCCCGCTTGCCCTGAAGAAACAACATTGCTGTGGTTCCACGCAAATTGCCATTAATACAGTATTTTGCTTGTTCCCTTTCCACCAAGTAGCAAACTACACTTTTATCCTTTCCATCATCTTAGGTTTATTTGTTACATTGTCTCCTTGATTTGGTGGGAAACTGTTCGCTCATAGCAAAAAGTTTTTTAAAAAATTCATCAGACCTTTGACTGTTACCAGAACCACATTAATGTGGTGCAAAGGTGGGGAATCTGTCTCTGTAGATGTTGCTGAATGCAAACACCCATCAATCCCAGTCAGCATGGCAAACTATCAAGAATTATGGGAGTTGGGGTCCAGCAACATCTGGAGGGTCACGTTTCCCATCCTTGGCCAACAGTGTTGAAGTTGACTTTGGAATCCCCAGGACAAATTGTTGCTGGCTATAATGCAAGTTACTATCTTAGCATAACATACCTTACTGGGTTTTTAGGACACTATAATGTATGCCTCTTCAAGTTGCTTGGTGGAAAGGTGGAATATAAATGAGCAGTATCCCAGGCTACTGAGTCATATATCTGACTCTGAAGTATGCTATTATGATTTCTTCTTCTTCTTCTTCTTCTTCTTCTTCTTCTTCTTCTTCTTCTTCTTCTGTGATTCTATTGTTTCATTGGGTATTGTAGGCTTTTAATTTAATTTATGACTGTCTATCTAGCTCTTTTCCTGCCAACCTAGCAGTTCAAAAGCATATCAAAGTACAAATAGATAAATAGTTACCGCTCTGGTGGGAAGGTAAACGGCGTTTCCGTGTGCTGCTCTGGTTCGCCAGAAGCAGCTTAGCCATGCTGGCCACAAGACCCAGAAGCTGTACGCTGGCTCCCTCAGCCAATAAAGCAAGATGAGCACCGCAACCCCAAAGTCAGTCATGACTGGACCTAATGGTCAAATGGTCAGGGGTCCCTTTACCTTTATCTTTATCTAGCTATCTAGCTACATCTAAATACTGTTACAGATCTGGGGTAACAGGGATTGGAGGTACAAGGGCACCCATAACTGCTAGTGAAGTATAAAAATCAATAAAGGGATAGAATTTAGCTGATTTTGGGAGTATGAAGGGAAGATGCAAGGCCAGTGAAAGTATAATGAAACTACAAAATTTGAGATTTGAAACTATAGCTGTCATGGTACCAAAAATATCATAAACTTTCATCAAAGTTATACAGAAAAATAACTCCAATCTTTGTTTTAAATACTTTTATATAAGAATGAAGTGATACTTGCAGAAGAATATTGATTTCAAACAATGCCATCTAATTTATTCATCTAAGCATTTTACATCTAATTTACACTTCCTGTATTCTTACATCCCACTCTTCGAAATAATTTGACATTAGCTCTCACTGTGTTAGTTTCCCAGTAATTGCTATAAAGATATATTATCAGTGAGATTATATATTGGGGCAAACTAAGATGTAGTTTAAGATGTACAAAACTTTTAAAACTACTCTTAAACTACTTTAATTATCTAATTATTTATTACTGTTGATCCAATAAAATAGTTGAGCAGTTCCATTGTCCCTTTTTTCAAGGCTAACAGGCGGGACTGACACTTGGAAATAATTGCAAGTAACTTATCTACCTATTAATAGCATATGGACTACTAGATTCCTAGGGTCTAACCCCACCTGCCACCAGAAGTAATCTAATGACAATTATAAGCAGTTCACTGTCCAGCAAAGTTATCAGCATGGACTAAAATGGTAATATCTTACAACAGGTGTGGGAAACATTTGGTCCTTCAAATGATGATGAACTACAGTATCCATCATCCCTGGTCATTGACAATGATTCCTGTGGGTAATCTGGATTGCCAAAGGTTTCCCACACCTACCCTACAGCAAGAGGCCAGAGGGCCTCATTACTTTGTACACAACCCATCTGGGGGCTGCATTCCAGTGGTGGTTATGGCCAGAGGGAAACATGGGTAGAGCAACTGGTGTAACTCAGCTTTGTGCAGGTTACATTTCAGGCATACAAAAGTCAGAGGGCTCTATAGACACATGTACAGGTGTCCCCCCACTTATGTGCAATTGACCCACATGTGGTCAGGTATATGCATGGCACGAGGAAATAAATAAATAAACTGATTCGAATCAGGAAATGGTGGGAGAGAGCTGGAGAGTCCTTGTGGCTTGCAAGGAGACCCTCCCTGGAGCCCAAAGAGGATATCAGTGAGGGCGGAAGAAGCCCTGAAGAAACACAGCAGACTTTGTTTAGGCTGCTCAGCCTCCCCGCCTAACAGCTGATGAACACAATAGCAGTAGCAGTACTTTCTTATATGGATTACAGTTTCTGCCCAAACTGGGAGACTCTATCCCTGGAGAAGTTATTTCCATACCCTCTCTGTTGATGCTTGGGTAGTATACAGAGGTTGTGTTTTTTCAAAGGATCTTTGAAGGAATACTCCACTTTTATTGATTTATGTTACCTAATAATGAGCTCTTGCTTTTTTTGCTTTTGGTGTGGTGCTTTCTCCTTCTTCTTTTACTATGTGCTGGGATTGTTAATTTATGAGAGTCCTTTTCTTGTTCAAATGGCACAACTAAAAAATAATAATACTGTACAGGTGATGATAGAATAGCATGGCTGATTATAATGTAGAAATCTTAAAGGAAAATAGGTCTGGCATTCTTTAGCATCACAATGCTACTGGACACTGTTTTGTGTATTTCAATGCCGTCTGAGACACATAGAAGTACAGAGCTCAGAATTCCATTGCAAAGCATGTATTATTGACAAGTTATCCACATTACGTACCAGCTGAACTTGTGTGAGGCTGAGTAAAAGAAGATATTCCAATGTCTTTGTTCTACTCAAATTACCTTTCTCTTAATAAACAGCTATTGTGAAGATTTATAATTATTTAATTAACCTACTTTACTCTCTTTGAAATGTGATAACTATTACTGCATGAGGCAGATCAGACTTGGCCAGGACAGGAAACAAGATTGGGAAAGCACTACTTATGGCGACAAGCAGCCATGTATACGATACACTGACTTATGTTTCTTACATATGACTACAAAAGGGCATGTAGGCTTGCTATCATTGTTTGTTTTTTTTGTCTTTATCACAACTGGGGGGGAGGGATAGGCCAGAAACACAGTCTCTGAACACAATCTGAATTGTACCATAAATAAAAGGATTTCAGAAAGAAAAGGCTGGCTAACGATCAAAAGAGTCACTGTCAGCTTTCTCATGGCTGGCTGAAAGCCTTCTGCATTAAAGCTTTGTGAGATCCGAATGCAAACCCTAACACTTGCTTTTCTGAATTAGAGGTTATGTATTATAAACCAGCAAACACTGAACAAAATTACTGTAGATTAAGATTCCATACATTCTTGCGTTTTACATTGCAAATAAGTAATTATTATTAGGATTGTGCCTTGCAACTAGTGTTTGGGTAGAGGAATGTTTGGGAAGGGGAGGAGAACACCATCAAGGCTGACCTATGCTGTTTTCCCGATTACTTAATTTACAGCTCATTCAAAATAGCACTATTAATTGGTGAAATGAATTTAATGAGAATTTAGTGTGTTTGCTTTCATCAGCATCAAGTATCTTAGGCATAGGATAAGCACAAACTTGTTGCTTGTTTATTTCACAAGGATAGCAGTTGTTATTTTAATGCTGCTGCTTAAAAGCAGCTTTCTTTGTTAAAGATGTAGCAGGAAGGCTTTCTGTCACCTTCTAAATAAATATAAAGTATGGTTTTATTAAAAGCAAGAGAAAGTGTTTCTTCCACTTCTTGGCATAGGAGGAAGAAGAGAAATTATACCCACAGAAGGTATTGCCATGATGATTAATAATATGCTAATGTAATAAGCAATATACATATGACAAATAAATGTGAAAAATATATAAACCACCACTATGGGAGAATGAATGTGCAGAGGGTTCAGGCCAGGATCATGCCCAAGGCCCTGCTCCTATTTATTATTTAAAGCTTTTCTATCCAGAGGCAATTGTGCAGCCACTCGGAGGGGGAGAGAGCATTAGACATGATGGTTGGAAACATCCCCTTTGGACAGGGGTGTAGGAAGGGGGGCAGTGGAGGTGGTCCACCCCAGGTGTCATCCATGAGGGGGGTGACAAAAAGGCACACCACGGGGGGCTTGCTCCACAAACCCCGTGCGCAGATCACTTCATGGCCTCCCCCCCCCCAGGTGCATGGCATGGCCGCCGTTCTGGGCACCCACACCACTAACTCTGCCACTGCCCTTTGGGGCAAGGTACTAGACAGAGTTGTGGAGATACAGCCGCAGGATTTCTGAGTAATCTGAGTATCTAGACCCATTTTAATCTGATTTTGGACCCAGGTTTGGAACTGAAGCTGTCTTGGTCACCCTGACGGATGACCTCTATTGAGCCATCACTGGAAAGAAAGCTTCCATGAGATGTGATTCTCCCCACACAAACAGGTAATTAGCTGGTCCTGTACACTGATTGTCCGAGAACCTTTCTTTAAACACTACACACACCAAAATAAGAGCCGAAACTGTCATAGCTGGCAACCAACCTTGTGAGAACACTGCTGGGTGGATGTAGACTGGTTGGTGTCCTACTGCTAGTCAGCATGTCACAGGGTTTGTATTTGTGTATTTGTGTTTGTTTGTATGTATACCCATATTAATGGTCTGTGTTTGCATGTAGCCTATTTATGTTCACATTTTGCAGGTGCAAAGCTGTGCCCAATGGAAGGGTTCACAGTCCTATTATTAATAATGAGAAGAACTGCTCTACTCCTACAGACATTCAGTAGGTATGGACTGTATGATCTGCATTGCCCTGACTCTGTGACACACATGCAAATTTATATTTGAATCAAAGAATTGTAGAATTGGAAGAGACCCTGAGGGTATATCTAGTCTAACCCCCTGAAATGCAGGAATCTCAACTAAAGCACCCATTCGACCTCTGCTTAAAAACCTCAAGGAAGGAAAGTCCACCACCTTCTGAGGGAGTCTGTTCCACTTTTGAACAGCTCTTACCATTAGAAAGTTATTCCTGATGTTTAGTCAGAATCTGCTTTCTTGATACTTGAAGCCATTGGTTTTGGTCCTAGCCTCTGGAGCAGGAAAAAACAAGTTGTTTCATCTTCCATGTGACTTTTCTTTAGATATTTGAAGTTGGCTATCATACCTCCTTTCAGTTTCCTCTTATCCAACCAACACATACCCAACTCCCTCAACTGTTCCTCATGCGGTTTGGTTTCCAGGCCCTTCATCATCTTAATCACCCTCCTCTGCACATGTTTCAGTGTGTCAATTTCTTGTCCTTCTTAAATTGTGGTGCCCAGAACTGGGCAAAGTATTTCTAGTGTGGTCTGACCAAGGCAGAATAGAATCAAATTAGCTTTTCTTTTGCTGCAGCATCACACCATTGACACATGTTAATATTCTGGTCTATTAAGACCACTAGATCCTTTTCACATGTACTACTGCAAAGCCATTTGCCTCCCATCTTCTATTTGTGCAGAAGTGCATAATATTGCATTTACTGCTATTGAAACATATTAGCAATGTTTGGTGAGGCTAAACCAGTGTAGCTGCACTGATGCATTTGTGGTGCCCTGAGTTGTTTTCCCAACAATATAACCTGTGTGCTTTGCTGCATGTGTGAAATACCATGGCTATTTACACCATTTTACCATGCAACAGCCTTGTACCCTAATCCTCTGCATGTTTACCTACAGAGGTCCCACTAATTTTACTCCGGGCTCACTTATAGGTAAAGATGCCTAGGATTGCTGCCGTAATAACTGATTCTGTCTACCTACCAGAGAGTTGTTGGTCTCCATTAACCTTGAACTTGAGGAAGTGCACCTTACTCCATCTCAGCTCTTATGCCAAACTTTTCATACAAAACTACTTTTCCTGATTCTATTTACATTCCAGAGCTGTGGCAGGTGAACGCATTGGTCACTGGGCCAAGGATAAATGACAGTTTTCTTCCTGTAGTCAAGTTAAAATTTATTTTTAATGGATCACTGGAATGAGTGCATGTTTACCAAGCAGCAAAGAAAAGTCAAGGGGACATGATATGGATGTCACTCACATGGGAAGCAAGGAATGACCAGAGAGAGAGAGAGAGAGAGAGAGAGAGAGAGAGAGAGAGAGAGAGAGAGAGAGAGAAACTTTCTTTTATGTATCTGGGACCAAGAATACAGTAAGAGATTCACCTATTCTCAATATCATGATGCCAAATGCATCACACCAAGTGATGTGCACCTTCTACAACTATAAATAGCCATGGCACTCTGCTCCATTTCCCTTGGACCATGGACCACGTGGCTAACACTTTTCTTCCCTACCCTGGATCTGACACATAATGCTTCTGAGGCTGTTATTCTTATTCAGGGCGAATCTTCCATTGTTCCCAATAGATGCTTCATTTCCAGGATGAACAGCAAGCTTGAGGATGCAATATTTATCAGAAACATGAGGGTTCAATTGGGAGGAAGCAGCTGGTTTCTCTTCCCCACATGCCATGGTTTTGGAGAACCACCACCACCTTGGCACACACACAGTGACTATTAACAGTAAGAAAAAACATTCACTTACTTAGCATCAAGTGTAGTTTGGCCCTTAGCGCAAGATGGCAAAGATTAAGAAGATCCTGAGAAGGTTTGGAAGACTGAAGTAAAAATGAAGTTGATAATACAGTAAGAATAATAATGATAATAATAATAATAATAATAATAATAATAATAATAATAATAATGATAATAATAATTGCATTCGTCCCCTCCTTCCTATTTCTTGTTCTTATTCCCTATCCTTATCAATTTGTGATCTTTTATCCCATTCCTTATCTTCCTAGTAATCTGTTTTTAAAAGAAATCTAGATTTTTGGGGGGCAAGGGGGATTCTGCAGAAGCCATATAGTAACACAATTTAATCATTAGACATCTCTTTACCACACGATAGTGGTGTTACTTCATTTTGTGAAGCCCATGGATTTTACATGGATTTTACTGTATGACAGGTTCACAGCCTATTGATTAAGCACTTTATAAGATGCACTTTAATGCATGACTTTAATTGTTTGTGTGCATGCATGTGAGAAAGCAGGAGGAGAGTACAAAAGTCTTTGGTACCCTTAATGCATGAACTAAATAAAATCAAAAGTCCTGGCCAATGTAGAATGGTTCAGACAAGGACAAGGCCAATAACAATGGTTTACCTGTATTGTACACACAGGAGGAGTCTTGTATTATCAGGTGATTATTTGAAGGCAAACACGTGTCAATGTCCAAGATACATACACTGGCATCAATAATTAACAGAAGATGTGACCTATCCAATGTACCTCACACCTACTACTTAGTGCTGATTGCTACACTATTTCAGTAAGGTAGAAAAGAAGTCTGCCACATATCAGGACATAGACCATAAAAAAATCAAGCTACAATATAGCTACAATATGCTGAGATTATTGAGCAGAGAATATTTTTTAAAAAGCCTGCCAGGGAATGTATGGGCATTTTGAAAAGAATCATCTGTGAGGATCCACAACTACCTTTAGCAAGAAGATGACTTTCAATAATTACTAGCCTGAGGCTTACTAAAATGAAATTATGCTAGTGAGACAAAGAATAAAGTCTATTTAAAAAGCTACATTAATCCAACTCCAGAAATGGTTGTAGAACTTAAATCAACAAAGCATGCCATTCAGAAGGCAACTAGATAATGAGCAAGCCAAACTGCATCTTACACAGAGAATCCAATAGGATAAAACAAAAAAATAAAGTGGTTCATGTTGTGAGCAGAATGATACAGTGAGTTGTATATTTTTGAGACTCTCAGAAAGCAGTCAATGAACTGCTAGATTTGCATGCAATAAATGTGTTCAGTATGGAGCATCCTGAACAGTGATGCACCAAAGACTGCTTTGCAAACGGCAAAGCACCTGGAAAGGATGCTATTCAAGCTGAACAGTAGGTGTGGAAAAGTCACCATGTTATTAAATATCTTTGACCTCTGTCCATATTGCTACATAGAAAAAGTAGAACAGGATATACTAGGTGCCATTACTAAAATAAGAACAAATAAATATATGGAGGATTCTAATGTTATAGAATGGAATTCTCTTGTCAGCAGCATAGGCAGAGTATTATTTACAGAGAGATCCCCCTTACATTGGGCTTGCAAGGAGAGCATTGGAATGAGAGGTGTTAAGGGCGCCATGGACTCAAAAAGCTCAAAAACCCCTGCTATAATTTATTGTGTTCATATGTCTTGAGATATGTTACAACTTTGGGCTCATTCTCATGTTAGTTTGTACTCAAATATCATTGGCATCCATTTATCTCAAGACAATGAAGGAGTGCACCTTTGGGTGAGGTCAAGCTGTTGGAGGTTACAGTGTCGGCTGGGTCTGTAGAAACTGATACAGGAAGACATGTTTTGTGGCAGCTGGGGCAGACAAAGGTATCCACTTGTGCTGCTGGTGCACTACGGCATTCCTTCACTCTGTGCTCCTCCCGGTGGTCATTGCTACTCTTGTCACAGCTTTGGATGCACCTGATTGTCTCTAGGCAATGTTTCTGGCAGAGCATGTCCTTGAGAATTTTGCCATCTTCCATTCTGTGGGCATGACGAAGCCAGCATAGACATCACTGAGACTGGAGACAGGAGACAGGAGAGAGATGTTGGCTTGGGTGAGAACATCTTTGTTTGAGACTCTGTTCTGCCATGTGATGCTCAAAATCTTCCTGACACTGTGCATCCAGACATGCACCTGCAGTGACAATGAAAATGTGCTTATAGGTGCATATCTCTTGTGCAGATTGTGTTGCTTGTGTTTCTACTGTCAAACTGTTCTGTATCCACTTCAGATACATCATGTTAATTTGCACTCTGCCATTCCATTATGGACAGCCATAGCTATCTGATATACTGGGATTCCAGTATCATTGATGTTCATCTCTGAGCATTAAAATGGCAGGAATGTGCAGTAGCAGACAGTAGGATCCCCACACAACTGTATCAATACCGTTTTCAGTGTCCCAAGAAATCTCACAGCAACTATGACCATGAGGAAGAATAATGTTGAGAAGAAGGTTTAAGCTCCAAAACAATTATTTTGTGTGTGGGAACATTCCCTAAATGCCAGTATAATATGTGCAATTGGCTTCATATATCCACTTGGGACGGACAACACACTCCATGGTTGTTGCTTTTTTGTGTTTGTTGGTGAATGTTTATTTTATTGGTGAATTAGGCACCTATTTTTACATTTGGATTGCTATTTTTAGTTTACTGTCAGTTGTCTTGAACACCAAGATACAAATTTAATAAATTTATGCAGTATTTAGAGATTCTTCTGATTAAGCAGAATGAAGAAAGAAAATGGATACAAAAGGATTTCTATGAAATCAACAGTGCCCAGTGCCCAGTGACGCTGGTAGAAGATAGTGAAGCCCACTGTAGCTGGAGCCAGATTCAATAATAGGCAAAGCATGACACGTGGAGCCTAGTTTTGTCCCTGGCTTGCTGAGTTATACAAGAGCAAACGTGAGACGAAGGAGGAGCTGAAATCCAGGGCTCCCTCCTGAGCTGCGTGTAAATCAGAAGGGAGGCAGGTGGGAGCAGACAGAGGCCAACCTGAAGTTGGGTGCGGGGCGTCCTCCGTTTGTCCCAGTGGACCAGACTGCACCTCTTTAAATCCTTCACGCCAGTGTAAATCCAAATTATGACTCCACAGTCAAGTTCCGGAGGAGTAGCAAGAGCATCGCAGAAATGTAACTTTAAATTGGCAGCAAGTCCACGCCTTCATACCTACATGGGCGTGAGAAGCGCGATGGGGGATACAGGCGAAGTTAGCACGCGAGGAAAGGATCAGCAGCGCGGCGTGACAAGGAGAGGATCGGCGGAGCGCAGGTGCTGTGCTTTCTTCCGGGGTCCGTCCCTGCGCAGTTCATGTTCGCTCCTGGCATTTCTGCTGCTCTCCCTGGTTCTTCCACACGTGCCTCTTACTTGTTTGGCAATCTGTCATCCACTGCCCCGCCCCGCACCTCCCCAGAGCTGATTGGATTACGTCTGCCGATCAGCAGTGCCCGTAGTCTTCTGCCCGTCCCTCTCTTTAGCTACGCACATAGCGAATTATCCTTGTAAGAATCGGCTGCTGCTGCCGCTGCTGGCTGCCTGAGTTGTGACCCATTTTCCCAAGCGCTCTCTCGCACGCACGCTCTCGCCGCCGCCGCCGCCGCTGCTTTCAAGCGGGCGCCGTCTTCAGCCCGCCGGGTGCTCGCAAGTCGAGAGAAGCGGCCACTTTCAGAACTACCTTTGGACAGCGACTTCCCTCTTTCCACCTCCCCACACCTTTTTATTCTTTTCCCCAAACCGCTCATTGGCTGGCAAGGAAACATCCCGCTTGTATTCCTCATAGGCTCAGGCAAATGCCAGTCCAAAGTTGAGACAAAGAGGGCGGGCACTGCAAAGCAATAAGTCCCCTTCACACGCGGACACCCCCCTCCCCCCCGCCGTCCCCAGAACTCACTCATCAGCTTTCCTCTTGCATCGGTGCTGCCCGCTGACAGGTTAGCAGCGCAGGATAGACCCTCTCCCATTGGAGAGCCGCAGCTGCCTGTCAGGCTCTGGCTGCGAAAGGGGGAGGACGCTAAAGAGAGCGTGGCTGTGCAAAAAATAAAAAAATGTGCCGGGGGGTAGGTCCAAAGCCCAGCGAGGGGGCGTGGCCAGGCAAGTTAGAGGCGTGGCTATTCAGAGAAAGAGAAACGTGCCGGGGAAGGGGGCGGAGTCCTGTAGGAGAAAGGAGGGGTCATTGTGGCGGGGGGAGGGAGGAGGAGGAGGTGCGCGCGCTGAGATTGCCCTTGTGTCTAGAGCTGGGAAAGCGGCTGGTGTAGCGGAGCAGTCTCCCTGCGAGCTGAGGTGAGAGGCAGCGTGCGAAGCAGCAGGAAGGCGAGCGCCGCAGCTGCCCGCCCGACTCTCCTCAGCACCCGGACCGGCCGGAGAAGGGGCGGCCGAAGAAGGGAGCTTTCGCCGGGGTTTCAGGAAAGGGGCAGCCGGCTCGTGCGAGGAAGAAGCGAGGGAGGAAGTGTGCCGCCGCGTGCCCCCCACCGAGGGAAGGACGGGCTCGGGGGGCGAACTGAGGAGGAGGGCGAAGCCAGCCGCCGCTTCTGCCGCCGTCGCTCGCCCCCATTGCACCCCCGCGCGACCCTGGTCCTCCTCTTCACCCCGCTGGATAGGCTGAGGGAGACACTGCGGCGGCGGAGGCGGCGGCGGAGGCGGCTCCTGCTGGGGGGAGGACGAGCCCGGCGAGAGGAGGAGGAGGAGGAGGAAGAGGAGAAGAAGAAGAAGAGGAAGAAGAGAGAGGGAACAGCGGTCGCAGCAGCAGCAGCAGCAGCTGCTGCGGGATTCTCTGCCTCGCGCCCAACCAGCCCGAGGGAAACCCCCAGGATGCGGCTGAAACCGAGCGTCGTCTTGCGCTTATACAGCCTCTGCGGGATCCTCATACAAGGTACCACCCCCGCCCGTGCCCACTTCGCCGCCGCCGCCGCCTCTCGGCCCCCCGCTCGCGCCCAACTTCTGGCTGCGACGTGCGTGCCAAGGCTGAGGTGGGGTCGTCGTGGGGCGGAGGGGCACCCTGTGCTCTTTCCTCGCCGCCTTGGAAAGACTCCTCGCTCGACCTCATTCCCTCCTCCTGTCGCCTCCTTCCCCCCCCCACTCTCTGGAGACTTGCCCCCAGCCTGCCCCTCATTTGTCTTCGCGTCTCTCGGCTCCCCCTCCCCCCCTTGCCCGCCCGCAAGCTCCTTTCCCTCCCGTCTGGGTTCTCTAATCCTGGGCTTCCTTCCCCCTTTATCTCTTCCCTTCGCTTCCTCCTGGCTTCCCATCCCTCCTCTCCCGTGCGCCCCCCTCCCCCGCCGTCTTTCGTCTATCCATCACCCTTCGGCGCTCTCTCTCTCTCTCTCTCCTCCTCCTCCTCTTCCACCAGCACCTCCTAGCCTCCAGCCCCGCCACTTGTACAGACCCTGCCATCCTTAAAGTGCTGCACAAACATTAATCCTTCCCTGCCCGCTCCTGAAAGTCCTTCCCTCTCGTCCCCTGAGAGTCTTGCAGCACCCCCCCCCTCCTCCACCTCGGTTTCAACTCCTCGTACCCTTTCCCTCCAGCCACTCTTTTTCACCCCGTCGCCTATGTCTATAAAAGTGAGAAGGGCGATGCAGCGAGAGGAACAACGTGGGCACTGCAACACCATCCCGTGGGGGGGGGGGGCGGGAGAGGAAGAGAGAGTAAAATGCTTGAAAGCTGAGCGCTGGTAAAGAGGAGGCTCGAAGAAGGCTGTACATGCGTGGCTTACTGGAGACTTAAAGATGTGCAGAGCTAGGTCTCCTAAACCTTTATTCTTTATCTCTCCCCCCCCCCCGCGCACCCCACCTCGGCATAACCTCCAATATGGAATGCATCCTCACAGTCCCCTTTGAGGCTGGATTATATCTGTCCCCTTGTTCCTTATGTCTGCACCAATGGCTCTAATCCTATGCCTCACAAGTGAAATGTAACAATTGTAGTGGCGCGCGGAGGAGGGGGGAGATGTACAAGCGACTGTCGTTATGCAAATGGATGGTTGTGGAAATATGTGGATGTAAAGTAGGTGGTGGTTTATTTCCAGCTCCCATCACCATCTCCCTCACCACCCACCACCTTGAAAATCAAATTAAATCAGCAATGTGTGTTAGGGAGCCAGCTTAGAGATTCCGTTGTTCCTGATGCTGTTAAGAGAATGTGGTCATGGTGCTGGAATGTGCAATGAGGGTAATGGATGTGCGTGCCTGTGTGTGTGTGAGTGAGTGAGTGTGTATGTGTGCCTTTATGGCTGCAGTGTTTGAGTATTGGAGGGGGGGAGAGATGCTATTGCTACCCCCTTCCCTTTCCCACGGGCAGGGGAGGATGGGGTAGCTAGATACCCAAATGTGTCAGGACGAAGGACTCCAGAGTCTTAAGAATCATCTAGACAGCTTCTGGAGGCTGTAAATGAGGTCAGCAAGCACCAGCAACTTCCCCATGTTTTTCTCAGGATGGTTGGCTTCCCCACCCCATCAGCATGGCCGGGGGCAAAGAATTGTCTCAATCGCTCTGTGTATAGGGAATTCAGAAAGAGCCAAGTATGACCTTGTGGCATTACCCCCACCGTCTTCTTCAGTAGCAGTGTTATAAAGTTTATTGTATTTCATGCCTCTGTGCACTTGCAGTAGCATGAGATGAGGTCTCAGAACAGGCAGGGGAAGCTTTTTCTTCCTACCCACCCCACCTCCAAAAGGAGAGGTAACCTTTTAAGTGAGTCTGTGACTGTTGTATTTTGAAGCCTGCAACCCCTGCTTCATCTTCTGAGCAAGCAGGATTTTTAAAAAGCAGTGCTGAAAGGAGGTGGAATGATTTCATTTGGTGGCTGCAATGATTTTATACGGTTGGCTATTTGCTTTCCTTACCGATCTGTGTGAGCTGCTGGGACTGGCATAGTACAAGGAGCTGCTGTGGTGCTACTGTGTGGGATTATTTATTGGGGAATCTGGCAGGTGGCACATGTAGAGGGTTGCTTCTCTTACTGTTAAATTTCCATGTGAATTGTTGATTCTCTTTGCTGCAAAACGGGGAAGCTCCCTTTATTGATTTTTCTTATCAGTATGATTATGGTTGCTACTGTTGAAGGAAAACTTGATATTTTTAGGATGCTGTCCGCTGCATTCAGTGCATCATGTGTTTAATAATAAACAGTCAGTGTAAAATCTTATTTTTCTGCCTAGATTTGTCCATTTTTTAAAATAACAGAGCAGTTCAGTGGTTGTGCCAGGAAAAAGATTGCACCACTGCAGGCAGCATCAGGTAACAGAAAAATGCCATGCATTTTTGGTTGTGTGCATGGAGGTAACCAAGCTGGGCCTTTTCATATAGGATAGAGAATGTCATATTTCTTGTTACATCACCTACATGGTACTTTCCCTATATTTAAAAAATGTGGGGTGTTCTCATTTTTGGGTAAACCTTCCCTTTTTTATTTTCAGCAACAGCTGGCAAGAAGAACAGCAGCTCAAACATTCAGTCTTACAAACTGTAGTTGAGAAGGCTGCTTTTAAAAACACTTTGCCTGGCCTTCCTCTGTATGCAACTGAATATTTCTGCATATGTAAGGGACTGAGTAGTGTGCCCTGTTTTGAGCCCTCCTTTGTAGGATTGAAGTCAAACAATGATGGCACAGGAAATAAATGCACATTGATAAGGACAGTATAGTACATCCAGTAGGTACATTTTTAGACACTTCCTATTATGCTGAAAACTCCATAGTCTGTCTCCCCCACAACTAGTTTGACATTAATAACAGGTTTGGCGAATGTACTGTGGACGCTATTATTCTTGTATAGAAAATATAGCTAATTCTGCCAGATTAATTTGCTTTCTAAACTTTCCATTTTATCAGTTGAAAGTTCCATTGGCCTTTCCTTCGTGCGTTTTGCCACCCCACTATAGTAGCTGTTCTGAAGAATGTGTTTTCTATATAAAGAGTGAAACAACTCAAATCCACCCCAAATCTAATTTTGCTAGTAGATGCCTACTAAAACAGTTCACCCCCCACCTGAAATCCAAATCTTTTGAAATGTAAATCTGTATTATTATTATTATACTTCTAGAAATGTGTAGTGTACTGGTGTAATCTTGATTTTGATTTGGGGCTGCATAATCAAGGTGTTCAATGTGGAAATCTGGCTTTATTAGAACCACCTCTCTTAACCATGAGGCCAGCTATGACAATCAGTCAACACTACGAGGAGATAATGGGTGCTCAGCTTCTGGAAAGACTGACAAAGCCTTTTAAGTGACAGGTAGCATTTGTAGAAAGTATAAAATACGTACTTAAATAACTTCATCACATCAGTTAATGATATTGGTATGGATAAAAAAAAATGACAGTATGGTTTTTGTTAGTGAAGCTGGGGAAAGCATTCTTTCTTTCCTAGATTTTAATATGAATGTGTAGATAGTTTCTTCTCCATAATTGCAGTGAATATTCATGATTATGTGAGTGTAGCCCCGCCCACATATCTCAACCTAACCATTCTACAGCCTAAGTTTTATTTCCCCCATGGTGACACTTAAGCTTAACATATATTATTTTGGTTTTATAAATTTGCAAAGCAAAATCATTGGAATTGCTAGATATTTTACCAACTGTATAAAATCAACCATAAGTTTACTTGCATAAACTAAAACCAGTCGTTAGGTAAGTAGCATATTTCCATAAGCTGTGTAATGCATAATATATACTATGAAATTGCAGCAGTAAATATATTTTACTGTACTTCATGTGTACAAGAAGTGCTAGAATTGTAGCTGCTGTAGCCCCCTGCTGTGTGATAATGCAAATGGCATCTAATGCTTTAATGTGCTGTGCTTTTGTGAGAAGTGGATAGCACTGTATTAGATGCAGAAGCTGTTACACTCAATACTTCACTGGCACTGAGTAAATATTTCAGAGCAATTCCTACAGTTCCTTGAGAAAATGTGTGATTGAAGTGAAATTTTCACTGAATGATTGTCAGTAGATGACTAGCTAATAATCGTGTTTGAGGTTGATCGTGATATGTCTTTTCAAAACATCTTGCTGATGAGTCTGTAAAATCAGAAACATATTTTTTCTTCTGCTTAAAAATAAGCAGGAACAATGAATTGGCTTTAATGCACTCTATACACAATATTGTGCCTTAAAATAACTTGTGTTGTGGTCTTCACAATATCCTGAAGTAGGCAATATTTAAACTTATTTGATCTGTTTCTAGTACTTTTGTATGAAGCAAAATTTGCCAAATACATGGCAGCATATTTTAATGTAATGTTAGAGCTAAACATCCCCCTCCCTGCATGAATCCCATTTTGTTTATTTATAAATAGAAGGTGTAAAATAACATCAGTTGTCCTTTAGCATTAATTGTATATGTTACATTTGTTGGTTTTTATATTCCATAAACAAACAAACAAAATCCTTTTTTGTATTCTATATATGGAAAAGGTACAGTTTTTCCTGTTAACCAATGCATGCATTTAATATCAATGAAAAATAAAAGTATTTGAAATTTAAAGCAGCAACTCTGGATTTGTAAATTTTTTGAAAAAATGGAAGGAACATCTTATACAGTATTACATGTTTACTTGAAAGTTAGCTCAGATTTCAAGGGGTACTTCCAAGTAAGAGGATATATTTAAGGTAGTGTACAGACATACAAGAGAACAATTATTAACTTGAAGAATATTTATTAGAATAAAATGTATGTACAGAGAACAATAATTACAGCACTACTAGTGACGTAAATTAGCAAGAGTACACTCTCATGTCATAAGCGAAAACACTTATTTTCTTTTACAGATTTGTTAGAACTAATATAACTAGCCATTAAATATGTCTCTTTTGGGTATTTTTCTTCAGTTGTTGTTGTTTCTTTTCATAGTGTTTGCAGTTTATATTTTTGAACTCCTGCTTTGCTTACCCTTTTTTTCAACCCTGACCTTTCAGGTGAAATTTTATTGGCAAAAGTAAGTTCCATTCAGTTCACTAAAGCTGTATCACCTTGTTGAAATGTGACTCTTATCGTTGTTGCATCTACACATAACCATTACCAGCTCTGGGTTTGGGGTTACTTTTCGTCTCTCAAATGCAAAACATCCCAGCAATAATCTCACACCTTTTGAAAATTTTAGCAAGTAATTTAGAAAAAAGAAAAAGCATTTATTATCACATTGATTTGAATAGTATAATGATAACTTGGAATTTTGCTGCATAACTTATGTTGTTGAAGTTTTTGCAGAATAAAAAGTTCCTAAATATATTGTCCTTTTGATGGTAAATGCAACAGAATAAGTTCTGAATCACTAACGTTGAACACTGTGAAAATTAAACTCTAAATACATTTGTGTTAAAACAAAAAAAATTCCTTCCAGTAGCACCTTAAAGACCAACTAAGTTAGTTCTTGGTATGAGCTTTCGTGTGCATGCACACTTCTTCAGATACACACATGTATCTGAAGAATGTATTTCGTGTGCATGCACACGAAAGCTCATACCAAGAACTAACTTAGTTGGTCTTTAAGGTGCTACTGGAAGGAATTTTTTTTGTTTTGACTATGGCAGACCAACACGGCTACCTATCTGTAACTACATTTGTGTTGTTATTAAATCCCAAAGTAGTTTGTCAGAAAAATGTGAGAAATGTGTCTTGCTTGTATGTTAACTTTTGTTCTTATGACCACCTCCTTTTTATATCCCATTGCTATAATATGAGGGATGAATTCTTAGGATTAGTTGACATGCTGGAAGAGATCGGTTATCCTGCTGAGATATCTAGAGTTTTCCTCATTTGCAATGATAACTTCTTTTTGAAAAGGGAGCATTAAGAACAAGATAGTTCATGGCTTTGAAAATGTATCCCCCAAGGACTTCTGGGCTACTGGTTACACTGTTGAATTCTAAAGGTTATGGCTACACTATGGTCATACCTTGGGCACTATGCTTATTCTATATTTTCATTTGCAAGTTGAAAATTTGGTCTCAGCTAATGTCAGAATATAGGCTATCTGTTACTTTCCTCCCTGAAGGAAGTAAAGTGTGAAAGGAAGTTGATTCAACTTCTGCCTCTTTGATTATTAGCTACCTGAAATATCCATAAAGACTTTTAGTAAATGAGATTGTAGCCAGTGAAGGCAACAATTGTAGGTTTATTGTTAGGTTTTTATAATGTTGCATCCCTTTGAGGACATGCAGATGCTGTCTTTGCCATGATAAGAGCTGAGTTGCTGGTTATCATTTTGGCTGGGGCAGAAGTGTCAATTTTTGGTTGGTTTCCATGGGGTGAGCAGAAGGAGAGGACCATGTCTCTATTATATAGAGCACTGAGGTGTTCCTATATTAAACTATCAAGTGCAGTACCCCCAAAATAACTCCTTCTTGTACATATATAGTCTCTGTACTGTATTATTCTTGTTCATGAATAACACACACTGAGTTCTGCTTATTTGCCCACATTCGAAGTGTCACCTCTTTGGTACCCTCTCTCTATGAGCAGCACTTGGACTTGAGACAGAACAGAGCAGTGCATTTAGATAGGGTAAAATGAAGGTACTATTTGTGTTTGGTGCCTTCATCCTCCTTGGAAAACATTGTTGAGCCAAATGATATTTCAGGGATTCTCTGGTCACTACAGAATGGAGATATTGGACAAGAGCATCGTTGGCCTTAATCAGGGATCAGGAAACTTTGGCCCTCCAGATGTTGTTGAACTACGCCTTCCATCATCCTAGCCATGTTTCCTGGGGCTGAGTTCTTCAACATCTGGAGACCAAAGATTCCCCACCCCTGGCCTAAATCAATAGGAGCTGTGAATCAACTGTAAGGGGACAAGTATATTTTACGGTATATGCTACTTTATTTTTATAGGTATGCATCTGAATGGAAAAGGTTTATGCAGAGATATACAAAAAGCTTCCTCAACTGATTTCTTTTTCCGACTTCAGAGAACCTAGCTAACGTTCAGAGGCACTTTTGAGCTGTAAGACAACCCCTTAGATTATCTGACAACTACAGGGAAGTTTCACAGGAGAGTTTGCACTTCACCTTGAATAACTGGAAACCACCCTATGGTAGTCCTGCCCTCAGCCATCTATGTAGTCATACAGAAAGTATATCAAACCACCTACAGTGGTACCTCGGGTTACATACGCTTCAGGTTACATACCCTTCAGGTTACAGACTCCGCTAACCCAGAAAGATTACCTTGGGTTAAGAACTTTGTTTTAGGTTGAGAACAGAAATTGCGCAGCGGCGGCACAGCGGAAGCAGGAGGCCCCATTAGCTAAAGTGGTGCTTCAGGTTAAGAACAGTTTCAGGTTACGAACAGACCTCCAGAATGAATTAAGTTCTTAACCCAAGGTACCACTGTACATGTTTCCGTTAGCAGAAACTGCTGAGTACACCTCTTATCATATCGGCCGGAAAATTCCTAGGGGACATTGGGAAGCCATCTGTGTCCATATGCCATTGGATTTTAAGCCACTCTGAGAGTGAGGAAGGGGCTTTGGGCAGAAAAAAAATACCCTATAAATCAAAATATCAAATAAATGAGTCTCCTTAAATTCACTTTAGCCTGAGTTAATGCTTTAAACTGTTCCCATGGTGCTTTAAAACCAATCTTCAGTGGTCTTTTGTAGACTTCTATTTTTAGGACATAGGTGAGAAATATATTTTTTGTGTGCACAGATGAAAGAAAACAAAATAAGTTTATTGAGATTTTTTTTTTGTTAAAAAAACCTGACCTTAAACTAAGAAGATTGTTTTGACTTGCTTCTGAAATAATAGCTGTGAATATTATAAGAGTCTAACGCAGCAGTATTAGTTATGATAACATAGCTACTGTTTTTGGATTACTAATCAAGCATAAATGTTAGGATTTAATATTGGGAAAAAAGTATTTTAAAATATTACATACACCAGAAAATCTTGAGGTATTTGATCAAAACTGGGAATCTGCCAAGTGTGTTCTGTATCATGGTAGGAAGACCTTTTTGCAACATAACATTTAAATCCCTTTGCTGCTTACTTGCCTCATATTTCTGTGTCTTCTGCATCAAGGGAAAGGAAATGACTTTGAAAATACATGCAGAGGAAATCAAGAAACAAGGAAATAAAAGGGGTTGAAACTTCTTTCAATTGATGTAAACCTTCAGTTGTTTGAAGTGCATGAAACCCAAAGTGAAAGTTCATGAGTATGAAGCTATAGTTCTTGCCAACATGGATTTAGAAAATTACCTTGAATTATGGTATTATTTTCAATGATATATTTACTGGAATAGAGCAAGGATATAAATAAAATTGAGACAGATGATACATTTGTCTATAGTTACTAAGGTTGCTATCTTATACATATTTAGTATATTGTAAATTGTATTGAATTCAATGGGAATGATTTTTAGTAGACATGTATAGCATTGCACTGTAAGATATTTATTGGGTAGAATGAATGAATGACATTGAAATATATATATATATATATATATATATATATATATATATATATGCAGGTTTTGGTGTCCTCGGGTGTCTTCCCGTGTAAAAGTTGGGGTGTCTAGGCGACGTTTCGACGAGGTCTCACTCGTCATCTTCAGGCTGGTGCTTTCGGCTTCTTGTTACTGGAACAGAGCAGGATCTCAGTGTTTGAGTTCCTATAAATACTGTTGAGGGGGTGTGGTGTATAGCCTCCAATGTTCTGGGCAGAGAGGAAGTTCCCAGGCTAGTGTGCCTTTTCTTCTTTTGTTCCTTAATTACTTGAGGGATATCTTGAGTGATTTCTTGAGTGATATCCTGAGTACCACTTAGGTGGGTCATTAGGTGTGGTGTGAAAGCAAATATCTCACCTCTACGGGGAGGAAACCTTCCAGCTGACAAGAACCTACGAGAAACTAGAAGTCCGAAGAGCCACCATCTTATGTGATCTCTTGTTCCTACGCAACTGCCGAGACAACAACTTAATTCCCACATGCTTCCAACTTAAATTCCATTCTAAAACCCCAGCTACCGAAAGGATCCTGAAACGAACTGAACTATCCCTAATCAGAAACGAACTACACAAGAAAAGATACCTACTAAACCAAACCAACAAAGATCTGCTCACTCTTCACCTCAAACTCTGTAACAAAATCCACCCTGCACTCTGGGACAAATGCAAACAACTAGCCGTCTGGAGAGCTGAAACGGAGACCTCACATAAGACAGACACACACACCAACAAACTCCACAAACTAGAGAAACGCCAGAAGCCCAGCCACCCTCCACAACAACCCATGAAACAAACAGTACATAACATATCAGACAGGATCCTCACCACAACTGAAACCAAAGTACTCTCCAAAGGTTTCAACTTTGCAGTCGCCCCGAGACGCATCCCCACGGAAAACATCATATGCGGAGTCGAAGCTAGCCTAACCAAAATCAACCCAGATGAAGCCAATAAAATCAGACTTGAAGTCACCAACATCCTCTGCTCCAGCAAACCACCCAGAAGCAATTTACACAAAGAAGAACAGAAAGCACTCACCAACCTGAGGAAAGACAACAACATAATCATTCTCCCAGCAGACAAAGGTAATGCCACTGTTGTGATGAACACATCGGACTACCAAGCAAAACTATCAAATCTACTCCAAGATCCTACCTACCAACCTATAAAAACAGATCCCACCACCTATCTGGAAAAAACCACCAAATCCAAAATAAAAGCCTCTCCTATCAGTGAAGAAATCCAGCTAAGAATCATCCCCAGAGAAAAATCATCCAGATGCCCCAAACTCTACGGCCTCCCCAAGATACACAAAGAAGGAACACCACTCAGACCAATAGTCAGCTCCATAGGCTCACCTCTACAAAATCTCGCTAAATTTCTCGCCAAGCAACTTCAGCCCTATGCAGAATCCATCTCTTCACACGTTCCAAACTCCTTCCAGTTCATAGAAACAATAAAGAAGCAAAACCTACATCCTAATGACCTACTTGTGAGCTTCGATGTTGTATCTCTCTTCACACAAGTGCCCATTAATGAAGCCTTGACAGCCATTCAAAACAAATACAATCCCCCCGAATACATCTTGGACCTGACCAACCACTGCCTAACCAACACGTACTTCATCCACAATGGACAAAGATACAAACAGATAGAAGGAGCACCTATGGGATCACCCCTCTCACCGGTCATCGCAAACCTGTACATGGAACACTTTGAAACCAATGCTTTAGACAAGTCAGAACACAAACCCAAACTTTGGCTCAGATATGTTGACGACACCTTTGTAATTTGGCCACACGGGAAGGAAAAACTGGATAGCTTCCTCACACATCTCAACAGCCTACACCCCAAAATACAATTCACTATGGAAATAGAAGCCAACAACCAACTTCCCTTCCTTGACGTCCTAATCTACAAAAAACCTGATGGCTCCCTAGGACACACTATCTACCGGAAAAAAACACACACCAACCGCTACTTACATGCACAATCACACCACCACCCTGCACAAATAAACTCCGTAGCCAAGACTCTCATCTCCAGAACCAAACGCCTGGCTGACAAAGACCACTTGACAACTGAGTTACAGAATCTCTCAAATGTGTTAATTGCCAATGGATACCAGCAAAACAGGGTTACGAAGCTAATCCAAAAAGAAACACCCCCCAAAAACCAAGACACAGAAGAAAACAATGGCATGGCCCTCCTTCCTTATATCAAGGGCACTACAGATAAAATTAGCAAAATCCTCCATAAACACAATATCAAAACAGCCTTTTGCACCAACCAAAAAATAGCCAATATCCTCAGAAACCCCAAGGATAAAATCCAGTTGGAAAACCAAGGGGTCTATGAAATACCCTGCAAAGTCTGCCCAGCCACGTACATTGGACAAACAAACAGACGAATAAATGCACGTATCGCAGAACACAAGAATGCCGTCAAAAAAGAAGAAAAAACTTCCTCTCTTTTCCAACACATGAAAGAAACAGGACACGAAATTAATTTTGCAGATTCCAAATTGCTCTTTAACATGGAACATCACCACAAGAGAATAATCATGGAAGCCATCGAGATAGAGAAACACCCTCACAACATGAACAAGCGTGACGACACATCCCGCTTGCCAGACATCTGGAAATTAGCCCTCCCCACAAAAACTGACACCAGATCCAGAGGCACACAGAACGCCATCACCAATCAACCACACCAGACCCAAACCCAGACCCTCTCCACAGATAAATTACAGACACCATCCAGTAGCCAAACCATGGTGGCACCTCCGGATGCTGCACCCCCCTGCAATCCCTACACAGATCTGGCTGACACAGGCCACAAAACCACAGCTCGCCCCTATACACGAAGCCAAGCCAGAGCACAACTAAGTGCAGTACAGCCATCTTCTCAGAAAAACTCTTCACAAAGTTCAAGAGGTCAAGACACAAAGACTTTAGCAACTAATCCACACCTAATGACCCACCTAAGTGGTACTCAGGATATCACTCAAGAAATCACTCAAGATATCCCTCAAGTAATTAAGGAACAAAAGAAGAAAAGGCACACTAGCCTGGGAACTTCCTCTCTGCCCAGAACATTGGAGGCTATACACCACACCCCCTCAACAGTATTTATAGGAACTCAAACACTGAGATCCTGCTCTGTTCCAGTAACAAGAAGCCGAAAGCACCAGCCTGAAGATGACGAGTGAGACCTCGTCGAAACGTCGCCTAGACACCCCAACTTTTACACGGGAAGACACCCGAGGACACCAAAACCTGCATTCCTGTACCCGTGAAAATCTACGAAAGCATATATATATATATATATATATATATATGAACTTATTACCATAATTTATTTACGTTACAGGAATGAATAATTCTATGTTAGTATGCCAAAAATAGTATATTCTGTTACTATATGATAGCACCAAGATGTACAAAAAATTCTAAGAGCAGATAATAAGTATTTCCTTAATGTGGCTAGTTTGTATTTTAAACCTTTATATTTTAAACCTTTATATTTCCCCCTATTTTCCCAAATGGAAAACCAAAATATCCTTGAGTACATTAGAGTGCCATAGTTTATATACTGTGCATATTGGGCAATGGAAAAGTTTCTGTAACTTCTAATTCAAACATAAAAATGGTATATTTGATGTTCCCACTCATTAATAGTTTTAATTATTTTTTTATTACCCCATCCCATTTTAAAATAGTTCTTTCTATCGACAAAGTGCTTTCAGGCCATGATTTATCCCAGGAATATATTGTTTTATGAAACAATATTTTGTGAGCCTGAAGTCTACTTCTACTTAGCAAAGCTCTGTGTCCCAGAGCTTAAAAATGTCTGACAGCTCTGAGAATTTTTAAGGACAAATTACCTCGCAGTGTCAGTTGCAGTAGATGCTTAGGGATAAATATCTGAACAAATGGAAAATACCAAACTGACCTACATCTGCTGGATTATCAGTGTGTTAGTGGACCTGTTTCTATTCCTGCCACACAATATGGCAAGAGACTGCTGTGATTATTTCCTAACTAGGAAAAGACCAGACTAATTAGTTGGGAACATAAGAAATGAGTTTCTGAATTAGATGTAATTCATCTGAATATTCATCTGCTGCACCAAAAACCTTTTTGTTCATGGTATTAAGTTTTTGTTATTTTATGACAGCTAAAAGTCTAACCAATAAGTTTTCTTCTATTGTAATAGCCATTGTGATCCAGTTATTACAAGCTGTGGGAGTAAAGTCAGCCTAACGGGGGGGGGGGCACTTTACAAATGGTAATCATTCCTTCTAATAACAAATTGAGGTGGTGACTGCTCATGTCATTGTAACCAAAACAAGGCTACTGAAAAACAAGAGAAAGGTATCAGCATGCTCAAGGGAATCCTACAGTTTACAGAAATAAATAATAATAATAATAATACTGCTCACCACCCCACCCCTGACAAAGAAAGAACCCAGAGCAGTAAGAACTGGAGTTGTTCACTAGCCAGGGAATGTTGTGTTGGTTGAAAAATAAAAATGGAAAGCGAAGCAGGGAGAAGAGGGAATGTCTGGCTAGAACCCTGAACATGAGCTTGGATGCTAGGACAGAAGTATACACAGCAAAATTTTATTGCAGATTCCACTTATACTAAATGGAAGGATTAGTATCATCCAGAATGCAGAGGACTGCCAGGAATCTTGATTGGTTGCAGCTGGGCATCCTACATTCCGGGACTCTCTGTGGCAACAACAGTGAAGAGCAGAAGAGATTATAGCCTGTCAGCCTGGCCTTAATCCCTGTAAGTTTCAATGAATCATCACCACTCTCTTTTCCCTCAGTGCAGCTGGCCCTTTTATGGGGAAGTTGGGCAGTTGTTCTTCCCCACATTGCAGCATCCCAAGCCTCACTCATTTAATGTTAGCCTGGTCTTGCTTTGCTCAAAATAGCATGGTCCATGGGTGATTTATACCTGGGATTCTCTGATGGCCTTGGGGAGTGGTGAATGGTCCTTGTGCTTTCAGTCTATTGAATTATATGTGAGCTTGAAAAGGGAGGCTGTGAGTGGGACTAAAGGCAGCAGTGTCCATAGTAAGAAGTAGGCAGGAGTGCTCCTTTTCTCTCTTTCCCTCTTTCCCCCATTGAGAATGGGACAGCTCAGCTGCCCCTTATCAGAGGTCTAAACTGATCACAGGCAGAGAGGTTTTGAAATTTGTCAAAGGGTCACATGCAGTTAGGACAAGACGCAGCTCTTGGAACACAAGTTGTCTGCACCTGCTATATGCATTGTAAAGCTTAAAAGAAACACCTGAGAGCTATTTGCAGTTGTTGTTTGTAATGTACTACTTAAGTGAAATCCTGTTGAACTTTGCATAGTTTCACGTGAAAATGACCATATCATGCATTTATATTTGTGGTGTGTTGTATTGCTAGCTATTGTACTACTGTAGTGTAATAATAGTTCAAATGTGTTTTCCTCTTTACGATGAAACAAATCTCAAAGCCGCCATAAAAGCCATGTTGTTCTTCCCATTTTTAATACCACATACTTTGGTTATATTTACTAGACTCAAGAAAAATGTATACCTACTAGTAACAATATAAATGTGAGATTACTTTTAATGGTACTACAGCTGAATTTCACTAAAAAAATAATAATAGAAGGCTAAAGGCATTGCGTGGCATTCTTTATTTGCTGCTTAAGGAACAACAGTTTATATTCTTATGTGCAAAGTTAACAGCAGTATGTAATAGCACTAATGACTATGAAAACATAACTATATATTAGTAGTATAACTGAGAAATTATCAAACTAATAGCAAAAACAAAACAGTGACCAAAATATTGCTGGAAAATGGAACAGCTTCTGTGAATTATGAAGTTGTTAAGGCAACATTGAAGGGGAAATAAACTTTAGCCTTGTGAGTGAGAAAAATGTTATGTGTTCTAAGCAATTATTGTGAAATAAAAGCAGTAGTGGAATTAACAGGACAGTTGCTCAATTTAATGGAAACTATACTTTTCTGGTTGGAATGTGAGAAAGTGCTAGAAATGGCTGCCTAAGATATAGTCTGATATGTTGCCTCCATTATTCCCTCCCGGGAGGGGGATTCTTAAATCTGCTGAGGGACAAACATATACATGGACCATCAATTTGGATTGTCCAGACAATGGCAGTAAGATGTAGGTTTGCTTTAGTTGTGGAACATCATGTCATTGATATGCTCTCTGAAAACTAAAATGGTTTTTTTCCCCTGACCTATATTTAAGTTAAAAATCCTGCTGTTTTAAAATGGCTTTCAGTGATCAGTGGAAGAGAGAGAGCTAATTATTCTGTTGTGGTGGTATTATTGCTGTTTGAATGACTTTGAGTCTACTGTTTTGGATTCTAATGATTTATATTTGATGGGGAATCTTATTGTGTGCTCTATTGAGAGTTCAATGGAGGGTGAAAACTGAATTATTCATATTTGAATGAATGAACAGACTGCAGGGTTTGCCAGTGCAGTAGCTCCAGGCACCATTGTGTCCACTACTACCTTCTATTGCACATAAAATAGGTCTCAGTAATGTAAGAAAA
Source organism: Podarcis melisellensis (assembly GCF_964234715.1). Taxonomy (NCBI): domain Eukaryota; kingdom Metazoa; phylum Chordata; class Lepidosauria; order Squamata; family Lacertidae; genus Podarcis; species Podarcis melisellensis. Next base: position 62,569,805 of record NC_138531.1, read on the forward strand.
ACACTGGGGCCTAATTTGAATAGTAGAGTGCTTGGTATCTGGTGGGCGGGGCTTGTGTGTTTTGCTCCAGAATCTGCCTCTCCCTTCAGTGTGTGTGTTTAGTTAAGAATGTCAGTTAAGAGGGACCAACTGCCTCTTCTTGCCTCAGACTTGCCTCATGTTACTGTATTTAGTTTCTCTCATTAAGTTATTTTGTTACAGTTTTCTTTATTATTAAAATTTAGTTACATCCTAAACTTGGGTGGGTGAGGGTATATTCCCAGTCTGCCAGGAACATTTTTGTTGTTGTTAATCCCCCCACCACATCCACAACAATAAATATCCCCTCAAATATCCACAATCCATGAGAGCTGCTTGCACTGGCTAGGCCTCTCATACACTGCCCCCCAGAATGTCACACCCCCATGACAGATATTTTGTGACTGTCAGTAGATGTTCCCATTGGCCTAAAAAGTTTCTCAACTTCAGTACTAGATCCTCTGTATGAGTACAAAATGCTACAGGATTCAGGAATTCATATGTCTTTGCCACAGTCCACCTCTCACAAGAAAATATATAGGTGCACACACATTGTTTTATTTGGGACCTATGTGAGCTTAAGGGGACGACTCCACAAAAATCTGTACAAGCTGAAGACTTTCACTCTGGAATAAGTTTTAATTATAAGGGCACAACATTATGATAATGCAAATTTATGCTCTAAGTCAAAGGGCATACCTAAGTACATTTCAAAAATGCATAAAACAATCATGTTCTTCTTTATATACCGGTACTTTGGATATTTTCAGTATTCTTAGAAGATTTGTGAGGCTCTGAAAAGCTATTTTGCATCTGCTTGTTTTCTAAATGTCTGCATTGGAGAAAGCATTGGTTTTATAAGGTATAGTATAGGTTTTAAAAGAAGCATTTCCCCCTTTTAAACATGCATATTGAAAGCCTAATTTACAGAAAAAGAGAAATATAGTAACCCTGCCTTATGCACACACAAAGATGAATTTGTAGCTAAAGGTTGTGCCTCATTTCATTTTAACAGTATTTTCTGGATCTATTTTATATACACTGTTTGCTAAAGAGTGGCAAGCTTGCTATTGGATGTTACAGTATATTATTTAGACATAAAACAAGCAATAATACCTAGACTCTTGAAACGAGTTTGCAGAAGTAAAAGCCTGTCACTGTAATATATTTGGAAACTTTTAGGTAGGGAACTAGGTGGTGCTGTTCTTTCATCTTTGTATCTTAGCTGAATTCTTCTGGCTTATTTCTGAACATCACTTTCTTTTCCAACAAAGAATTTGGCTACATTGTCTTTTTTGTTGTTGTTTGGCATAAGTAATTGCTATCTTTTAACAATAGTTTTCTTTCAGCTTTCTGACTTTTACATACACTACATGTAAATAACAGCTGGCATGGTGAGGTGGAATGCAGTTGAAGTTGGAAAGAACACTGTGTATTTTACACCTTGAAATTAGTTGTATAATTACTAGGGATGTCACTTCACTGAAATGTTCTACGATCTTGTACACATTTACCTGGGAGTAAGCCACATTAAAGTCAGCAGGGCTTCTGAGTAGACATGTATGAGATTGCACTGTTAATCAATTAAATTTCCATATTCATTAATCCAAGATTGATTAACATTAAAAAATAAGTAAACATAGTTTATTAACAACAAGACACAACAGAGTTACCCTGGCTTAAGATTTCAACTGGGATCATGGAAAATAGCAGAGACAAGGATTTGCAGGTGTAAATTGATTCTTTCTGTTCATGTTCTGTGGCACCATCTTGATCAGCTAAGGATCAATAGTTTACAGTCTACTTTCCTCATGTAGGAATGTGGCAAGAGGCATAGATTTATTTGATTGAAGCTCCTTCTCATGGCCATAACAGCGTCATTCCTTACTGTCCTGTCAAAGCTCTTTTCCTATGCATTTGTCCCTATTGCTGTTGGAAGAAGTGAAACATGATTCCTTTTTAATCCAACTGGTGCTTCTGTTACTCTTTGCAGGTGGTACCAAGCCCCATAAATTGCTGGCCTGCTCTCCTGGGCCATATTCCTGGCCCCTGCCTCCACCACACATTCTTTGGAGCCATGCCAGTCCTTGACATGAGAAATGATTGATGTTTAGTTCAGAAAAGAGGAGACTAAGGGGACATATGTTTACCATCTTCAAACATGTAAAAGGCTGTCACACAGAAGATGTAGCAAGCTTGTTTCTCCTATTCCAGAAGGTCAGACCTGAACCAATTGCTTTAGGTTAGAATAAAGGGGATTCTGACTAAACATCAGAAGAACTTTCTTATGGTAACAGCTGTTTGACAGTGGAATGGACTAGTGCTATTTTTCTAGAAAAAGAGGTGCTGGGATGCACCATGAACACCTCCCCATTTCTCTTAAAATGGCAGTGGAGAGGTGCTGGAACCCACCTGAGAGGTACTAGAACTGAGTTCTGGTGAGTTCTGGCTGAAAAGAAGCCCTAGTATGGACTTACCTTCACTGTGCATTTTCCAGCAGAGGTTGGATGGCCATCTTTCATGCATGATTATTTGAGATTCTTGCACTGCAATAGGGGACGCAGGTGGCGGTGTAATGTAAACCACTGAGTCTTGGGTTTGCTGATTGGAAGGTTGGCAGTTCAAATCCCTGCAATGGGGTGAGCTCCCGTTGTTCATTCCCAGGTCCTGCCAACCTACCAGTTTGAAAGCACGTCAAGTGCAAGTAGTTAAATAGGTACCGCTCCGGCAGAAAGGTAAATGGCATTTCTGTGTCCTGCTCTGGTTTCGCCAGAAGCGGCTTAGTATGCTGACCACATGACCCGGAAGAACTGTCTGCGGACAAATGTGGGCTCCCTTTGCCAGTAAAGCGAGATGAGCGCTGCAACCCCAGAGTCGTTCGCGACTGGACTTAACAGTCAGGGGTCCTTTTCCTTTTTTAGTTTGCACTGCAGGGTGTTGGACGCGATGAGCGACAGGGTCTCTTCCAATTCTACAATTCAATGAGTTTATGATTCTAAACTAGTGGTGGCAACAAGCAGAAATATCTGTGTGACACTTCTATCTTAACTAATAAAAGATCTTAAGGAGGAAAAGGACAGCCATGATGTCTGCTGGTTATGTTTGCATGTAGACGCCCAGGCAATGCAGATGTACAGCCCCGTCTAGTTGTTATTGCTTTTTAAAAGTAGTACTGAAGTTGTGCTGTCACATTTGTACCCAAAACTGCAATTTTTACTCGTCTTTTAAAACACTTGCAGTTCAGTCTATGGATTTTATTCAGCTGCCTACTAAAACTGTGATATTCTTTTGGTGATAGTCCAAGGGTGCATGCCAGGATCTTTACTTCATAAGAAACAGAAGATTTGGCTGTTTGAATGTAGTGCAAAAGTTGTGGAATTTCCAAACCTGCAAATGTTACAAGTGGCTGCAGGGGTTAGTTAGGGTGATGGCTGTCTCTATACTCCCCTCTGATATTTATCTATTGAGAAAAAGTGATGAAACAGGTGCCAGTTTGTAGAAATAATCTTCCAGTATCATGAAATGTGAACTACATTACAGAATATGCTTAGATTCATAGCAGTTTACTATGGTCATTTATAAGTTTGTTCACTGAGGTAATGTACAAAACTTGAGTATTTCACACTGGCACATTTTGTTGTAGCTCCCACTTATCTGACCCTTCCTAATTTCCATTGAAGTTTTCCTTTGCATTATTTGGGGAAAAGCAATAAGTTTAAGATTTTAAATCTGGTTTTAAATCAGGAATATCTAAAATTGTTCAGAACCAGGCTTGGTGGTGGCACTGGCAGGGGACATAGAAGCCAGGATGGCTTTCAAAATTCTGGGCCTGTCCCTGGAAAATAGGAGACATGGAGGGTTTGGCATTGCATATTCCCAACAAGTGGTTTTGATTTTTACCATAATGGTTGGATCTGACTACTGAATAAGTAAATCACATATTCACTTGGACTTATAAGAGCCATAGCTCAGTGGCAGAGCACATCCTTTGCAAAGAAGAAGTTGCTATTCCAATCTCTCCAGCTAGAGCTGTGAAGGAATCCTGTCTGAAACTGTGGAAATGTTAGGTTATTGTTGATTACTTATTCTCTTTAAATGAGCTTCATTGTTGGCTTTTCAGGTTTAATGCAATGCCGTATTTCAGCACTTCTTTCGGTTGTACTGATTTCTGCGTGTCTCTGGGTATTTCCCCATTGATATATTTTCAGTAATTCAATAGATAAAACACTAAACAATGTTTTATTTTCCAGCAGCCTTTGATGTTCTGTATATAAATCAGTTCCTTTCATCTTTTTTTTTTAATTTCCCATGCATAGGGATATTTAATTTATTTTTTTACAAAATCATTTGCTTCTATGACCATAATGACTTTATGTTAGTATTTGCAAAAACAGACATTATATCTAACAAAGGCAAGTGGAAGATTAAACTAAATACTAGTAGAACTTGATAAGTGAGCTAAGTGGGCTATAATAGACCAGAAAAAACACAAAAAAAATAGCTGTTCCAGAACATAAGTAGAGTCCTGCTGGATCAGGTGAAGGGCAGTAGCTCCATGGTATAGCATCCACTTTGCATGCCAAAGGTCCCAGCTTCACCCCCTGGCATCAGGTAGAGCTGGCCCCGGAGTGCTGCCTGAAGCCTCAGAGAACTGCTGCCAGTGCAATGGTCAGACTTGGTGTGGGGCAGCTTCTTATGACCAAATGCTCATATTGTCCAGGATTCTGTTCTTACAGTGGTCAAATAAATGCCTGTGGGTAAGCCAAGTGCAGTAGCACTCTTTTCTTTGTGATGCCCCAGCAACTTGCATTTAGAGTTATGCTGCCTCTGATGCTGAAGGGTGTAAACACAACATTCAGCTGCACAGGAAATATACAGCACGATGCTACCTACAGTATGTTTATTAGGAAGTCACATTTATTACAGTGTGGCAGCAAACCCCTCTCTTCAACCCTCAATCGTAATGTAGGAATCATGCTGGCCTGCCTTGCAGGACTGTTATTGGTAATATGTGTGCAGTGCTTTAAAAAGATGGCTGTTACAGTGGCAGGAGGAATAACGGTTCAAAACCTAATTTACTGTGATGGGGGGAAGTATGTGAGTAGCTTATATGGGATCAGTAATGAATGTATGGCTGCTTTGTGTTTATAAACTTTAAAAAAATCACCCAGGAATTTTCTTAATCATAAATGTCTATATTTTGAAATTGTGTTAGTGATTTCAGAAATTGTTTTTAAAAGTTATGTTTTTTCTGCTCTCTCTCTCTGTGTATAATACTTTTTGAATTTCTACCTCTCTCCCAACAGACCTTCATGATACTTTCTAGTGCACAGAATCATATTTTTATTATAAAAACAACAACAATAACACAAAATGTGTAGCTAAATAATTTAATGAGATTTTTTTCTCTCTCTCCAAATAATCTGATAGGGAAGTTGAGGTAAAGACCAGCTTTCCGTCATGTACATCAGGACCAATATAGTCAGATGGAAAAGGTTTTGCATGGATTTGTATACAGTACATAGTTACTGGCAAAAGTTATACAAGAACTGTCTCCTGTAGAATGTAAAACATCCAGCTGTGTTCAGTAGTGTACATTAGTGTCAAAGAGCACAGGAATCATTTTTAATAGCATAGTCATTAGAATTGAATAGTAAATCCTTTTTCTTGAACTCTGACTTCAGACTGCCATTTGAGGGTAGTCTTATGACAGTAGTGGTAGTAGGTGAGGCTGCTTATAAGTATTTAGACTTTTTGTCCTAGACACCTATTTTCTATTTCACATTATTATTATTTTTTGTGCAATGGAAAATTGTATACAGCTCTTCTTCTCCATCTTGAAATGGTAAAGACCAGGATAGGTTTTACTTCTTGATTTTCCTGATTTGTATAAATTTCTCCATATAGGACATACCCACAGCAAGGCCCTTACATTGATTTACTATGGCCATTGGAGTAGCTTGAATTCCTGTCTGTTACAACTGAAAGGTCCATTGGTCACGGTGGTTTCTGTACTTAAACCTAGCTGTAGAAGTTGGTGAAAGTTTTTTCTCTGTAGGGATATTATTTTGTCCTGTGTTGTTGAGATGTGATTCCTTTAGATTCTGTGTGCCGACGTTTGTTTTCCTTCACAAGGAAATATATTCAGTCCTTGCTGAAGAAGTACAGTAGCATTTCATGCATAATTGGCATTCAGTCTCTGAGGAGTTTTGGGGGGGGGGGAATTGATAGCGCTATAGCTTTTATCCCTAGAGTGGGTTTTATTCTCTTGAGAGCAGTTGCCATCTTTTGACAGATGACAGAAATAGGCATCAGTATTGCATATTTTACACAGTGGCAGAATGTCTGTATTCAGGTTTATATGGTTATTATTAGGACAATGATTTATTCTAACAAAAGATAAAAATACAAAAATTATACCATGAGGTAAGGCTGCTACAATTAATTATAGTAGCAGCTGCTGATATGGCCAGTCTTGATCCTCCTTTGACTCTGAAAGAGAACATAAAATAATATTTCATAACATTTCTATCTTTATTGATGAATTGGCGACCACCCTTTCTTTGAGTTAATTAGTGGTGCTTTCTGAGCAACAGATGATCCAAGTGTTTAAATTATAAAATGGTACTGCGATGAGTGGTATGGCAAGTCATCCACGGTACCTTGGCAACAGATACTGCTACATTCAGTTATAACCAGCTTTGCCTATTAAATCTAATCATGGCTTTATATCCTGGATAGTCCCCACCACAGTTTCACAGCTTGGAAGTAATGGGGAGACTGTGGTTTAACGAACACCAAAATGTTTTGCATTACAGTGTGTAAGGGAAGAGAAGCAGAAGAGGACGTGTTTGGACGTCTGACCTGGAACATAAGAGGAAATACATTTTTCTTTAAACTGTCAGTAACTGTCACATTTATTTGTAAATTTTAACCATATAATTCAGGTGGCCTTAATAATGTGGAGTCCCTCCCATCAGCTTTGGCTGGTGACTCAGCTGCAGCCCTGTCTGGATAGGGATAGCCTAACTACTGCTATGCTCTGGTAACCTCTAGGCTAAACATATTATACATAACTCTGCCTTTGAAGACAGTTTGGAAACTTCAGATGGTGCAGAATTTGGTGGCCAGATTGCTCACTGGGGCAAGATGATTTGAGCATATTACACCAATCCTGGCCCAACTGCACTGGCTGCTTATTAGTTTTCAGGAGCATTTCAAAGTGCTGGGTTTGACCTATAAAGCTTTAAACAGCTCAGGATTGCAATACCTCAAAGACTGACTGACTGTGTCCATATAAACCAACCCAGACTCTGCAATCACAATCTGAGAACCTTCTTCTTGTGCCTTCTCCACAAGGAATCTGAAGTGTAACAACACAAGAATGGTCCTTTTTTGTAGTGGCTCCCCATTTGTGGAATACCCCCGGAGTATTAGGCTGGTGCCTTCATTAGGTACCTTTAGGCACCAGGCAGAAACGTTCCTCTTCAACCAGGCCCTTGGCTGATTAACACCCTATACCATGATCATGTTTTGTAGGGGGGGGGTGGCAGGAGAGAGGTATTGATTTGTGCTTTGTTGTTGTTGTTGTTCCTATTTTTATTTCTGGGGCTACATATGGACTTGCTTCTCTCCTTTTTCTTCTCCCTTCTCACTCTGCAGACTTCTGGGAGGGGAACCGATTGCCATTGTCAGAGATCTCAGCTGCACACTTGCAGGACTTTGAAAATTAGACAGAGCCAACATAAAATTAGGCTGGGAGCTGCCACTTTCACTCCTGTGCAGTAATGCAATTAACCCTTTTTAGGTTATGATAATAGGAACACTGTCAACTGTTTCATCCCCACAAATGCAGTGTTTGCCCTTAGTAATTGTATAATGATCATCTGAAGCTTTTGAAAGGAATGTATGCAAATGCAGCAGATAAATAAGTCAGATAAATAACCTTCAGGCTTTGGCATGCATTCATCACACAGAAGCATGGAAGGACGTTTGAAGCAACTGCTGCTGTAAAATTGCTGTGAATATCAGATTTTGAAATCTTAGTTTCTGTGCAGCATTCCCTATACAGGCATGAAGGTGGGAGAGGGTAGTACTGCCCTTGCCCCTATCATCCATACAGTGTGTCTGCGAGTGATTTGTAAAGGAGAGCTTGCTGTATAATTGGGAGTGATGCATGATTAGTGTTCCCAGTCTCAGGGGGCATCCAAACTCATGCAGCAGACCCTATCCTTTAGAGATACAAAGTTTGGACAGAGGAGGAATAGGTATGCAATTGTGCAAACAGGAATTTTAGCCCTGTTCTCTCTCCCTAACAGTCCAATGGATGCAACTCGCAAATAATGCTTGAGTATTTGCTTAATCGCATGCTGTGTGCTTAATTGTATTGGGATAATTCATTGTAACACATTATTTCATAGTGCATTCTTTTGAGTCTGTTACGTTTTGTTCTGATAATCTGAAGAGTGTCTGACAGAGTAGAAACTGTTTACAAACAAAAGTGATAAAATAAGGAAAGATAAAAATTGTCTTGTTCTTGAACATTTAATTTATGTAATGTCGCCATTTCACTACTTAACACATGTTTTAATTAGGTTGAACTTGCAAAATGTATGTTAAGTGTATTCAGTAATGTCTTTTATATTACAAAACCATATAATTACATTTTTCCAGACATGAAAAATGAATTTGTGCTGCATTATAAATGGTGAAAATTTTTCCTGCTTGTTTTCAGATGTACTGAATAGCATAAGCAGTTTTTCTCAACTCTCAAACAAATTTAGCAGTGAACCCAGACTACTTAATATCAAGAAACAAAAAATGCTGAATATTAAATTGAGTCCTTTATTTATTGACAGCAAACCCATGATTAATCATGGCTTTGCTGAAGTGGTAAATTTTGAGAGGAGCCTTATACTGAAGCTTTATTTATTAGTAAATGAGATTGAGGTTTGCGATAGTGCCAAACTATTGTGAAGGTCTGTTTTCATACTGAAGGAAGAATGCATATAAGTGGAAAATATGAACTTGAGCATATATTCAATGATTTCATGAGCACCTTTATTTTCTTTTTAACAAAAACAAAAGTCAAATGTATTTTGTTAAAAATAAATGAAAATCCAAGACTGGTGAAGCACAAGTAGGCCCAATAGTAACCAAAATAACATATTGCTGACCATGCAATTATTGAATGGGAATATTTTGTTTTTTATTTAATTCCCAGGCATGTTTCAACATAAAAATACTATTTAATCAAAATAATCAAATAACTGCCTTAATATTAGAAGAAAGATTCTTGCATAGGTTCTGGGCATTTCTCAATTTCATCTCAAACTCTTTCTTAGTCCAGCTAAATTTCAGCCCAGATATTTATGCCTCCTGTGGTGCGTTGGGTCAGTGCACCTGGCAGCTAACCAGAAGGTTTGTGGTTCAATCCTACCCAAGGACAGCTGTGGGCAGGATTCCTGCACTGCAGGGGGTTGGACTAGATAGCCCTTGGGTCCCTTCCAACTTTACAATTCTATGATTCCCAATGCTGACAACCAGCTGTGTCAAGATTTGGTTAGACTAGGAACTGGGAGACCACAGTTCAAATCCCCCATTCATCCATTGACTAAGGGTCAGTCACTGCCTCTCAGTCTAACCTAGCTCACATAATTGTTGTGGGAGTTAAATGTGGAAGGAGAGAACCATGGACACCACCCATCGCTCCTTGGAGAGTAAGGTGAGATATAGGTAAATACAGTCAATAAAAGAAAATAATAAATGCTTGCTTTTCCTGTAATCAGAGTTTTGTTTATGAAGAGTGCAAGACAATCCTAATGCCAGCAAAATGGCAACACCTGGACCACTCCATTAGTTAAAACATGGTGCTGATAACGCCAAGTTTGCACCCTTGATCCCTGTATGGGACAGCTGCATTTTCCTGCATTGCAGGCTGTTGGACTAGATCAGTGATGGCCAAATGTGGCCCTGCAGCTGTTTTGGGACTACAACTCCCATTATCCCTAGCTAACAGGACCAGTCAGGGATGATGGGAATTGTAGTCCCCAAACAGCTGGAGGTCCAAGTTTGGCCATCACTGGACTAGATGATCCCCAGGGTCCTTTCGAACTCTTAAAATTCTATGGTTCTAAGAAGATGTAGAAATGAGGGAATATCCCAGCAACCTAGGTCTTCAAATTATACCAATGAACAGGATTCTGCTAAACTCTGTGTGTGGCAGAAGCTCATGCAATGCAACCTTTTATGGGTAACAGGAAATTTAGTATACAGTTTGGAGAGAATATCTCCAGAGAGTGATCTCTTTGTAGATTATATGTTTTACCAGCTGTGATTTGACATGCAACCAGATTTCCTGAGAAGATGTATGCTTCTTCACTGCCTATGTCATAGCTTATAATTTCAAGCATTATGTAATAAAAAGATGAATCTGCAGTAAGTATTGAAAATCTATTATTTTCCACCCTCCGTTATCTTGAAAAGAATGGCAAATTGTATGTCCAGGGGAAGAAAACTTCCTACCCACTAGCAAATGACAAAATGAATCATTTTGTTTGGTCCCTTCATTGAATTTTTTACTGTTCAATTTATAGGGTAAAAAAAAATGTTAAATTTATACTGTAAAATGAAAACACATACCCCTTCTCCTTGTCCACACAAACACACATGTCCCCAATTTGCATGGTTTTTTTGTAACTAATAGTCAACAACAACAACAAAAACAATTTATGTAGAAGTGCAAAATTAGGTTCATTGGGTAAATCAGGTTATAAATGTATCTAGAAACTTAGTTAGGATTGAAATGTTTCCTTGAAAAAGTTTGATAATCACCCATAGAAATATCTGTTAGCTAGATTCTTTGACTGTGCAACTACTTGTGATAGCTTTGTTTTATGCGGCTACCATCCTAGGCATTCTTCTCTGGTAGTCCACTGTGCTTTGATTTGACTTCTAAATATACATGATTACAAAGCCGACTCTGCCATTAGGCACATTGAGGCAGCTGCCTCAGGCGGCAGGAGCCCCATGGGTGCCCCATCATCTCTGTTGCTGGTGCAGAAATGGCACCAGTATCAGCTGGAATTGTGTGAGATCTTGTGAATGTGCAATATCTTGTGATTTTTGTGTGTGATGTAGACCAAAGTTAAAGTCACCATTTTTCAGAACTGGGTAGGCTATTAAACCAACTTCAAACAATGGTTTAATATCCGGGCTATTTTTTTTTGGGGGGGGGCGTGTTGCTAAACATAGTTTCTGGGTTCTGATGAAATGGGAAACCATGATTAGTGAGAAACTGCCTAGGTCAATGGCTTGAACCAGAGATATTGCATGTAGGCTCAAAAGGTTTTCCATATCTTGGCATATATATATATATATATATATATATATATATATATATATATATATATATATATCCAATAGTACCTTAGAGACCAACTATTTTATATATATATATATATATATATATATATATATATATATATATATGCAGGTTTTGGTGTCCTCGGGTGTCTTCCCGTGTAAAAGTTGGGGTGTCTAGGCGACGTTTCGACGAGGTCTCACTCGTCATCTTCAGGCTGGTGCTTTCGGCTTCTTGTTACTGGAACAGAGCAGGATCTCAGTGTTTGAGTTCCTATAAATACTGTTGAGGGGGTGTGGTGTATAGCCTCCAATGTTCTGGGCAGAGAGGAAGTTCCCAGGCTAGTGTGCCTTTTCTTCTTTTGTTCCTTAATTACTTGAGGGATATCTTGAGTGATTTCTTGAGTGATATCCTGAGTACCACTTAGGTGGGTCATTAGGTGTGGATTAGTTGCTAAAGTCTTTGTGTCTTGACCTCTTGAACTTTGTGAAGAGTTTTTCTGAGAAGATGGCTGTACTGCACTTAGTTGTGCTCTGGCTTGGCTTCGTGTATAGGGGCGAGCTGTGGTTTTGTGGCCTGTGTCAGCCAGATCTGTGTAGGGATTGCAGGGGGGTGCAGCATCCGGAGGTGCCACCATGGTTTGGCTACTGGATGGTGTCTGTAATTTATCTGTGGAGAGGGTCTGGGTTTGGGTCTGGTGTGGTTGATTGGTGATGGCGTTCTGTGTGCCTCTGGATCTGGTGTCAGTTTTTGTGGGGAGGGCTAATTTCCAGATGTCTGGCAAGCGGGATGTGTCGTCACGCTTGTTCATGTTGTGAGGGTGTTTCTCTATCTCGATGGCTTCCATGATTATTCTCTTGTGGTGATGTTCCATGTTAAAGAGCAATTTGGAATCTGCAAAATTAATTTCGTGTCCTGTTTCTTTCATGTGTTGGAAAAGAGAGGAAGTTTTTTCTTCTTTTTTGACGGCATTCTTGTGTTCTGCGATACGTGCATTTATTCGTCTGTTTGTTTGTCCAATGTACGTGGCTGGGCAGACTTTGCAGGGTATTTCATAGACCCCTTGGTTTTCCAACTGGATTTTATCCTTGGGGTTTCTGAGGATATTGGCTATTTTTTGGTTGGTGCAAAAGGCTGTTTTGATATTGTGTTTATGGAGGATTTTGCTAATTTTATCTGTAGTGCCCTTGATATAAGGAAGGAGGGCCATGCCATTGTTTTCTTCTGTGTCTTGGTTTTTGGGGGGTGTTTCTTTTTGGATTAGCTTCGTAACCCTGTTTTGCTGGTATCCATTGGCAATTAACACATTTGAGAGATTCTGTAACTCAGTTGTCAAGTGGTCTTTGTCAGCCAGGCGTTTGGTTCTGGAGATGAGAGTCTTGGCTACGGAGTTTATTTGTGCAGGGTGGTGGTGTGATTGTGCATGTAAGTAGCGGTTGGTGTGTGTTTTTTTCCGGTAGATAGTGTGTCCTAGGGAGCCATCAGGTTTTTTGTAGATTAGGACGTCAAGGAAGGGAAGTTGGTTGTTGGCTTCTATTTCCATAGTGAATTGTATTTTGGGGTGTAGGCTGTTGAGATGTGTGAGGAAGCTATCCAGTTTTTCCTTCCCGTGTGGCCAAATTACAAAGGTGTCGTCAACATATCTGAGCCAAAGTTTGGGTTTGTGTTCTGACTTGTCTAAAGCATTGGTTTCAAAGTGTTCCATGTACAGGTTTGCGATGACCGGTGAGAGGGGTGATCCCATAGGTGCTCCTTCTATCTGTTTGTATCTTTGTCCATTGTGGATGAAGTACGTGTTGGTTAGGCAGTGGTTGGTCAGGTCCAAGATGTATTCGGGGGGATTGTATTTGTTTTGAATGGCTGTCAAGGCTTCATTAATGGGCACTTGTGTGAAGAGAGATACAACATCGAAGCTCACAAGTAGGTCATTAGGATGTAGGTTTTGCTTCTTTATTGTTTCTATGAACTGGAAGGAGTTTGGAACGCGTGAAGAGATGGATTCTGCATAGGGCTGAAGTTGCTTGGCGAGAAATTTAGCGAGATTTTGTAGAGGTGAGCCTATGGAGCTGACTATTGGTCTGAGTGGTGTTCCTTCTTTGTGTATCTTGGGGAGGCCGTAGAGTTTGGGGCATCTGGATGATTTTTCACACCAGACCCAAACCCAGACCCTCTCCACAGATAAATTACAGACACCATCCAGTAGCCAAACCATGGTGGCACCTCCGGATGCTGCACCCCCCTGCAATCCCTACACAGATCTGGCTGACACAGGCCACAAAACCACAGCTCGCCCCTATACACGAAGCCAAGCCAGAGCACAACTAAGTGCAGTACAGCCATCTTCTCAGAAAAACTCTTCACAAAGTTCAAGAGGTCAAGACACAAAGACTTTAGCAACTAATCCACACCTAATGACCCACCTAAGTGGTACTCAGGATATCACTCAAGAAATCACTCAAGATATCCCTCAAGTAATTAAGGAACAAAAGAAGAAAAGGCACACTAGCCTGGGAACTTCCTCTCTGCCCAGAACATTGGAGGCTATACACCACACCCCCTCAACAGTATTTATAGGAACTCAAACACTGAGATCCTGCTCTGTTCCAGTAACAAGAAGCCGAAAGCACCAGCCTGAAGATGACGAGTGAGACCTCGTCGAAACGTCGCCTAGACACCCCAACTTTTACACGGGAAGACACCCGAGGACACCAAAACCTGCATATATATATATATATATATATATATAATTTCTACTGCGTCAGACCAACACGGCTACCTACCTGAATCTTGGCTTATTAAGTCAATATGTGATCACTTGAACAGTCACTGATAAGGTTAGCAAAATTTAATGTATCTATGCTGATATTTGGTCCACATGTAGTGCAAGACATTCCAGTTACCAGAGAAGTTTAGAAATTGGATACTTCTGAATTGGGATACTTTTAAATTGAATCATTGAAACATGTGGTGGAAATCTGCTAAATAAATAAATGTAATTAAAAAATGTATGCATGTGGAACTGAAAGAAATTTGACTTGCCATTCCTGCAGCCTGTACAAAGTATTTGGCCTGGCCTGAACTCAAACGCCAATGAGAAGCAGTCTGTTTTGGGTTGTTGTGGTAGTGGCAAAAGGGGATAGGCAGTGAGGATGGTGAAAAGTTACAATGACAGGATAGTTTTCTCAAATCAGTGACAAGACACTGTAGTCTGCCCAACTACCAAGAAAAGTCCTGCTCTGCTAATTGGTCTCTCTCTCTCTCTCTCTCTCTCTCTCTCTCTCTCTCTCTCTCTCTCTCTCTTTTCCTGAGCCCTCTGACGACCAGTGCAGAAACCTCAGAGTGCCCACCTGCCTGCTCCAGCTTTCAGAGCAGGAAATAAGAGCAGCAGGAAAAATATGGCAGTGGACAGCAATAGAATTGCATCCCACAAAACATATAGAATACATCACAGATCAGAAATATCTGTACTCCTTTATGTGGGCTTTGAACTCATACCATATCCAGGTATCAAAATTTTATCTTCCAGATTTGATAGCCAGAATTGATGGTTTGGTCAAGTGTGCTGTTGTGGTTTGAGGACACGAACAGGGTGTTTGGAGGAGTGCAGCCTACCACTTGCTTGCTTCAGCCTTGCTTTTTCTTCCTCATAACATTAAGCACGAATTGGCTGATGGATGAGTCCAGGAAGCCATAAATGCTTCTGTGGAAAATTACAGTCCGAGGTAAAATGTGCTTAAAATATATTGCTAATATAAAAGTAACAGTGTGTTTTGAAAGATAATGCAACGCTAACAGTTACAGGTGAAAAGTTCAGCTTTACCTGAAGCCTAACCGATACTCTGTATGCTAAATTTGCTGCAGATGGGCTACAGCTGCTATTTCCTGTAAGAGAGCTGTTATAAGCTTTTATAAGTTTACAGTCTAGCCAGTCAGTTTATTTATTGGACAGGAGGATTCAAAAGGCTAGGTTTTGATAGGCCATTTATGAACATTCTGTTGGGTGTCATTGATCCAATTGTCTGATAGGAAGATAGAGGAGGAAGTGTGTCTTATGTAATTTGCTCCGACAGTATGTGTTCTGAATGCCAGTTGCCGGAAACTGCAGGAGGGGAGAATGGTGTTGCACCTGGGTCTTGCTTGTGTGCTTCCCACAGGTGTCTGGTTGTCTGCTGTGAGAACAAGATGCAGGGCTAGATACCCTTTGGCCTGATCAAGTGAATTCTTTATATGTTCTTGTATGTAGTTGGTTCTCCCAAGGGAAACAAGGAGAAACCTTCCTAGTTCTGAGGGATGTGGGACCTGAAAATCATCACATTGTATTAACAGAAGTTGGTGTGACTCTAGGTCATTAATCAGAGGGTACTGACTGATACTGTATTATAACATTGTTTACAGGGAGAGTGAAGCATGTTTTGGTGGTTCAAATCAGCAAAAGAAGAGACTAAGATTGAGAAGCCAAACTGAGATTGCAGAAGTTGTGAGAGCCAGCAAGGAAAGAGACTTTGGAGACAGTTTCTCAGGATACCTTTTAGACACAGTCACATAACTAGGCAGTTGGCATCAGGAAACAAGAAGGTTTCAGAGGAAGCCCCTGTGGCATTTTCTTGGCTGCCTTCTGGTACTCAAATACCTGACTAGAAACAAGTCTACCAGGAAAAGAGTATCAGTCTCTAAACTATCTCCAGCTGTATGTTCTTGATCGACTGCTCTATCCTGAGTCATTCTAATAAGTTCCTGATCTGAGGGAGAATTCCATCTTTTTCCTTTGTGTCATTCTAGGAGAGTTAGCTGGGATGAAGTTTAGGGTTAGGCAGCACCCAGGCATAATTACTGAATTGCTGCAGTGCATTGTGTGTATACTGGGCTGCTTTGAAGACTGTTGGGAAACTGCAGTACTGTTGAGAAATCAACTGTACTAGAAGGAATAGGATGCAGTGGAGGTTTCCATCCAGTTGGCTTCATTCAGTTCTCCTGGGCTGTGTCAGTGGGTGGTCTCTGCCACTGTGGAGATCTCCGCTGGGTGTACCACAAGCATGGTTGGTGGAAGTTAGAACTGGTAGTGGCTGGAACTTTGAAGTGGGGTGTTTCTGAGGCAGGAACAGAGCTTGACTAGCAAAGGATTCACTGTGTCCTAAGTTGGGCCAGCTACTGATAATGGAGCTGATCTGGGCCTCTCTGCAACACTACCCTGAACCTGGGGCTGATGCAGGAACTTTCGCTGACCACCACCTGTCCTGGCCAGGATGAGTTGAAAGGCTTTAGATGTGTCAGTGTTTCCAAATCTCTTTCTGCTCCCAGCCAGAAGTTAGGATTGCAGCCTAAACTGCCAAGGATAAATAGATCAAAATTGTCATAAAAATAATTAGTATGTTAATTTAGCAGAGAATCATATAGAATCATAGCTGGCAATCAGATACGTTGTTGTTGCTGCTGCTGCTGTTGGATAAATCAAGAGGAAGAAGTCAATAGCAAAGGTGAGTTTTCAATGGATGCAAATATACCAGCTATTTCCTTTCATTCCACAACACAGTGAAAGATGCAGGAGGGCTAATAAAGTAAAGTAAGCAGGGGCAAAGAGAAAATATGAAAGTGAGCTTGATCTGATTCTTCGCTGCCCACTCAGTTGTATCCATAAACAAGCCTGGAATTGGGTAGACTTCTTGCTACTTAATTACATAATGATCATACTAGAACTCTCGTATATTTGCAGTGAATAAGATTATGATAATGGCAGTGGCCAGTGAATCGCTCCTTGAGGTCCGTTCGGTTCTAAATAGCTCTTGTTAGTTAAAATTACACCTTTTTCTAAACCTCTTGCTGTTCAAAGAAATAAGATGCTGGAACAAGATATATATTTCTGCTCATTTGTTTTTCTTCTACATGCATTCAACCTTTTTACCTGGGTATGTGCTGCCTCAAGATAATTTATAGCAATTGTTAGCATTCACTGACTAGCATTCAGTTACCAGCATGAAGCAGAATTCAAATAACACTTTTGTGGTTACTATTTTCTAAACCAAACATTTTTGCTTTTTTCATCTTACAAATTTAAACATTGAAACTTTTGAAAGAAAAGCCATTTTTATATTAAACACCACACTTTTTTGTCCCCGGTCACTGTCATCTCACATTTTATTCTTCAGTTGTAGGAATGCCACTGTATGGCAATTCCTCTACTGTATTGCTGATCAAAATTAATGAAGAAAGAGATAAAAGATGGAACATATAATTTCTTGAAATGTTATATTTTAAATAACAGCCTTTTTTCAACCCAAGCACTAGTAATAGCTCTCTTCCTACTCACATTTTTTTAAATAGGTCTGTTTGGTTCAAAGAATAAATCAAACCCAAAACAGTGAATGTTTGAGAACATGAGAGCACTTATTTAAACCATAATCCAGCAGGTACTTCAGCAATAATTTAGTAACTGTCTGCATATTGACTTTTCTTTAAAAGCACTTTTCTTTATTTTTAAAATTGGAATCATATCACACCATTCAAAAGATTCCCAGGATTGCTTATCAAAAGTAAAACTGATACCTGCACCTTTTAGTTGTTAGGTAGAGAAGGTACAGTTTCTCATGAAATGGAAAGAAAGGTATTCCAGAAATGCTGGAATTTCCTCTTTAAATTGTCTATTAAATGAGCAGTAGCTGTTTCATTCTTTATACCAATTATGCTTGTCATTGCAAATCAGTCAGCATCATTAGAACTTTAATATCAATTTGGAGGAACCTAAAAATAATTGTGATTTGTAAGTGGATTGTGTAATTTGTGAGTTTAAGGGCTATGGACAGACACAAATCAACTGATTTTCTAGATCCATTTCAATCAGGGTTTAGGCTCAGTTTTGCACAGAAACAGATTTAGTCACCCTGTATGAT
Organism: Podarcis melisellensis; assembly: GCF_964234715.1. Taxonomy (NCBI): domain Eukaryota; kingdom Metazoa; phylum Chordata; class Lepidosauria; order Squamata; family Lacertidae; genus Podarcis; species Podarcis melisellensis. Next base: position 62,588,069 of record NC_138531.1, read on the forward strand.
GACCCCTGTTGGGAAAGAGACATGAAAAACACATTCCTATTATTTCTCCTTGATCTCTCAGTGGTTTTTGGTACCATTGACCATGGTATCCTTCTGGAGTGACTGTCCGAGTTAGGGGTGGGTGGTACTGCTTTGAGTTGGCTCCTGTTCCACTTGGATGGATGTTTCCAGAGGGTGATCCTTAGGGAGAGTTCTCTGGCCCTGTGGAGCCTTCAATGTGGGGTTCCTCAGGGTTTGATTCTATCCCCTATGCTGTTTAACATCTACATGAAACTGCTGAGTGAGGTCACCTGGAGTTTTGGAGTACGTTTGCAAGCAATATGCTGATGACACAGAGCTCTACTTCACCTTTACATCTACAGGTGTGGCAGTGGATAGTTTGGACTGCTTATTGGATGAGATCCAATAAACTGAAGCTCAGTCCAGTTAATTGATTTTAATTCTAGCCCATCCTTAAGCATATGAAGAAGAAGAAGAGTTTGGATTTGATATCCCGCCTTTCACTCCCTTTAAGGAGTCTCAAAGCGGCTAACATTCTCCTTTCCCTTCCTCCCCCACAACAAACACTCTGTGAGGTGAGTGAGGCTGAGAGACTTCAAAGAAGTGTGACTGGCCCAAGGTCACCCAGCAGCTGCATGTGGAGGAGCGGAGACGCGAACTCGGTTCCCCAGATTACGAGACTACCGCTCCTAACCACTACACCACACTGGCTCTCCATATGTGGGTACTTATATGTGGGTACATATATGGATTATGGTACTTATATATGGTACTTATATGTGGGTACATATAATGGATACTTCAGAGGCTCCCCCCCATATATTATCCCCATGTTACTACCTGGTTCATTTATAGAACAAGTTAATAGATTTCTCTCAGAATAGACCCTATTGAATTCAGTGGGATTTGACTTCTGAGTAGACATTCACAGGATTTATCTGCAAGGCTGAATTTTTATGGATGCTTTCTTGAGAGTAAGCCACATTGACATGGTGATACCTCTGAGTAAATCTGCCTCAGATTACAGTGCAATTCTGACAATTTGAAATTGACTTTCTGAAGTACTACTTGGGACATTGTATCTCCAAACTGTACATTTATGTAGTGTAGGAAAGCTTCATCAACATTTAATCAGAATTTTTCTGTAAATGAATTGTTCCTTTGTATTGTGATTTTTTCTTAATGTCATATAAATCAGGATTTTATGTTCAGTGTTTGTTGCAGCAACAAATGCCAACTTAGTGGGTAAAGTACAGAAAGGTCATTGGACAAATAGATTAGTAAGCGATTAGAGAAGTGGTCAATTCTGGTTTTTCCCAATTTTAAGAAAATATTGAAAGTGCTTAGAGTTGTCCTTGCAGTACATGAATTTAGGAATGCCAGATGGCTCAGGGGATTGCTAATGAGATACAAGGCTTTTTACCTCTTGATCACAAGTCTGAGTCTGCAGGAGACTGGTAATGATTGAAGGTTGTGACCATCTGTTCCATTGCCTACATGAAATAAGCCAGTAGTCTCAGTCCACTTCCTAACTCATCATTCAAGCTCTTTAACAATTATCCTTCACTAACAGTGCCCGCAAAGATAGCAGTGAAGATTAAATCCAGGTAGCAAGTCTGTTGGTTTATTACAAAAGAATCTAAAAGGACAATGAAATAATACCTTAACTGAGATAAATTATTCACAAGTGGGGCCTGCAGCAAAACATTGTAATGTGCAGTGCTTTTGCTCAGTGTGCCAGCCAGCAGTGGCAGCTGGTGGTCAGTGGACCTGGCAGGGTTGATAGAAGGTCATGGAGGCATGGCCTCATTGTTCTGGCTTTCTCCCCATCTTCCTTCTTTGCAAAGCTACTCTGGAGACGTTAGCATTGCATTTGTACAAACACTTAGCACCTAACTAAACAGAAAAGTGTTTCTGGTTCAGAACTGGTCACTGCTGTTACACTTGCTTCTCTGCTGCAAGAAAGGTTGTGGGGCATCCTCTTTTCTAGTTTTCTGCCTACCCTCATTTGCAAAGAAACAGTGGACACTTAAATGCTGCCGTTGTATAAATACTAAGTGCCTAAGTGTTTTACCTTGGTTCAGAATTGCTGTCTCAAATTCTAGTGTGAGTTAATTACTCAGAAGTAAGCCCTAATTCCATGGTGACTGCTCACTTATAAGTATGTACAGGATTTTGGCGTGAATTCATTAGTTTTAAAGGAGCCTGCAGATTTCTTACGTTATTTTTAAAAACACCTGCAGAGAGATGGCAGGGACCTCCTGACCATAACAGTTCTTTAAGATTGGGATTGCCTGTGTGAGGCAGACAGCAGATTGATGGAGAATGGGAGATGGACAGAAATATCTCCAGGAAGATTTTAAGTTCAAATAGCAGGATATGAGTGTGGGGTGGTAGTGTAAAAGTGTATGGATTTGAGATATTATGGATTTTTTTAAAAAATAAAATATTGAAATTTCACTTGGTAGGGGTGTGCCCAGTAATCATACTGAACCAGCCTCTACTGCCAGCCAGCCAACCAACCAACCAACCAACCAACCAGTCATGCCCTTCTCCATGATACTTCATTCCATTCTCCTTGCTGTCTACTTTTCTACTCCGCTCCCATGGCTGCTGAACATTCTCAGTCCTCATTCAGCTGTTTGGAGGTTCCATTTAAGCTTTTTACATGATTTCTCTTGACACTTCTGTAAAGCTTGAGTTTTAACCAAGCCTCCTGATACCTTTCTCTTTTGAATGGATGGTGTTTCTTTGGCTACATGAGCAAACACACTCATGCCTGAACAACAGAAATAGAGAGAATGGTGCAGTATAGTGGAACCTCAGGTTGCAGACGTAATCCATGATGGAGGCACATCCGCAACCTGTGGTGTTCGTAACCTGCAGCACCGCATCTGCGCATGCACGTTACATGATTTGGCACTTCTGCACATGCGCAAAGCGTGATTTAGCACTTCTGCACATGTACATTCGGCAAAACCTGGAAGTAACCCTTCCCAGTACTTCCGGGTTTCCCATGGTCTGCAACCTGAAGACATGTAACCCGAAGCATTTGTAATCCGAGGTACCACTGTATATAGGACACTAAAATGCACAGCTTTCTTTTTTCAGATAGGTGTCCCAGAAAATAAATTAAAGAAGAAAATAAGTCCAAGTGAAGGCATAATACTACACAATCCAGATAGAATTAGATGCACTCAAATCCACTTACTTAAATCAGCTTAAGCACACTTAACTGTGTTGGATATAACCCTTCAATACAGGTTGTTTCTTAACAGTGAAGTAGAATCTTATGCATGTATATGAGAAGTAAATCTTAATGGGGCCTAATGTCGACGCCAAGGGTCATCTAGTCCAATTCCCTGCAATGCATCTATGACAGAGGGCCACCCAACTTCTGCTTCAAAACCTCCAAGGAAGGAGAACCCACCACCTCCCTTGGGAATCTGTTCCACTGTCAAACAGCTTTTACTGTCAGAAAATTTTCTTCCTGGTGTTTAGATGGAATCTGCTTTCTTGTAAATTTTCTTCCTGGTGTTTAGATGGAATCTGCTTTCTTGTAATTTGAATCCATTGATATGGGTCATACCCTCCAGAGCAGGAGAAAGCAAGCTTGCTCCATCTTCCATGTGACAGCCCTTTACATGTCTTTCTCTTCTCTTTGGCAATCATGCGTCGCTGAGTAAGATTGTCTTTCATGAATATAGTCTTATCGGTGTGTCCATAGATGGAAAACTATTTAGCCCTTTAAATATTTGAAGATGGCTATCATATCGCCTCTCAATCCCTTCATCTGAGTCATTTATAAAGATGTTGAACAACAATGGGACCCCACTTGCCACTTTTCCCCAGGATGCCCAAGAACCATTAGTGAGCTGTCTGTGGGTTCAGTCAATTAACCAGCTACATATCCACCTAACAGTTACCTCATCCACCCCACATTTTACCAGCTTTTCCACAAGAATATAATGGGTGACTTTGTCAAAGGCCTTACTAAAATCCAGATACACCATGCCTACTGCATTGTTCTGATCCACCAAGCCTATAAATCTATCAAAAATGAAAATGATTTTTGTCTGGCATGACTTTTGTTGAATATGCTGAACCCATGTTTGGTTGTGCGCTGTGTCCTGTTAAGATAATTTATTATGGGTATAGAAGTGCCCTCATAAGATACTTGGGGAGCAAGTCAGAGCTTTTCAGAAATAGACTTTTTATTGAGAAAAATATATATAACAAGGTAGGAATTAAATGGTTAAACAGAGGCTTCTGAGCAAAAGAGGGAGGGAGGAGGAGGAGTGTCCTGAATATCACACTGAGTGGTTGCAGCTCATGGCTTCAGAGGAGGGTAAATTTGCAGCAGGACTTTAAAAAAGAATGAACATTTTTTAAAGAAAAGGTAAAGAAGCAGTTCTTCCATTTGGGTTCTTTCAGAGAACAAGTAGGGGAGCAAGGAATGCTAGGAGTAATGGAAGACTCCATAATAGCGGGAAAAGAGACACTAGGAACAAACTCCAGGAAGAACTCATAGTAGGACAGGTTGGAATTCAGAAAAACTGATGCTAATGGAGTTGTTGAGGCCTTTTATCTCAGGCTGCAAAATGTACACCAAGCTACTTCAGGAGTACAAATTTGAAGACCAGGATTGATGATGCTGGCAGTTATATTAGCACCAACAATTTCAGGCTATGAGGCAAACCAAAGGGACCAAATAATGTTTTGGGGTTGTGCTGGGCCCGTTGCTTGTGTCGTCAGAGATCATGAAGACATACAGTGGGTAATATGGGTGTGAGACCCAATCTGAGTAGGGATAAGCTTTAGGCTCCTGCAGTAGGGAATGGAATGGGATTAGCCTCCCCCTCTCTCTCTCTCTCTCTCTCTCTCTCTCTCACACACACACACACACACACCACATGCCTGCAGACCCATGATTAATTCAGCGCTAACTTCAATGCTATCAGGCTGTCTTCAGGGCTCCCCCTTCTGGAGTAGAATGCTGCTTTGATACATATTTGCAAGAGCTTTCTGGTGCCCCTTTTCCAGCAAGGAGGGTGTCCTGAGATCTGCAGCCTTCCCATTAGAGAAGCAGGCACTTTGAGAGCATGGCTGACACCTGACCCAATTAGGACCTAGTCCAATGAGCATTAGTAGACACCTGCTGCAGACCCATTGCCACTCAACACGTGGATGATTGGGGACTGGGAAGATGAGACACGTGAGGATGTGGGTGGTGGGGTTAGCATATTTGCCCCTGCCCTTGTCCACCCTTTGGATGTTTATGTGTTATGGTCGATTTCTGAACCCACCTTAAGTCAATAATTAAATTCCTAACACAGTATCTGAAATATACTCTACATAAAAGTATCTTTAAAATCCTGCTGCAAAATAAATAGTCTTGGCTGTGATGAGCTCAAGGCAACCAGGTAGGTGATCTGATGTATGCTTACTCAGAAGTAAGTTCCAGTGAAAGTTATTTCCATGAATAAGATTGCAGTCTTAGTTTGTGGAACAGCTGGTATATTTTCTCCCTTCTCTTTTATATAATCTTTTAAAAAATAAATTCTGAGAGCAATAAATGATGGGTCATTGAGGCTAAAACTCTCGTTCCACCATGAATCCCAAATAACAAATAAATCCCAAATCCCTGTGTTTGAGAAATAGGTCTTGCTTATGAAGACTCATGCTACAAATGTTATTAGTTGAAGGTGCTGCAGGATTCCTGCTTCTCAAAAGCCCAATCACTTTTGCAGTAAACTCAAAAAGGGAAGTATGGAAATTGGCTGGTAAGGTGCGCCTTTCATGTCCAAATAAGCATCTCAAGCCCAGACTTCCCCCACCTTTGGGGTCTACCAGCAAATATAAATATGTATAATCATGGAGCGTTTAATAAATATATGCAAAAGGAAGAAAAAATATCAGCCTCAAAGTTTGAAAACAAACAGCTAAAAGCTATAAAATTAAACTCTAATTATATCTGTATCTATATCTATACCGTTTATCTATATCTATATCGCCTGAATTACAAATGAATTGCTTCAGTCAGAGTGAATCTTACTTTAAATATGCATAGGCTATCTCTTCTTAAAATGCAAATAATGCAATATAATATTATTGTACTGCTTGACTACAAAGGTTAGTAAGAGGCTGTGAACCTCTGTGTCAGATCCTAATCAAAGCACAATTTTCTTCTGATTATACCTATAGTTTTGTGCCCGCAGACCTTGATTTGCCATCTCTGGTATTTGATTTTTACCTGTTTTGAACAATGCTCCCTCTCTTCCTGGATGACAGCAGCTCCCCTGGTTATTGGTTCCCAACACTCTCAAGTAGACTGATGTTACCATAGGTCTCCATTTGTGGGACTTCATGTTTTTGAGCTGAAGCATTATTTCGGAATTTAGCAAAATATTTTAGCCCATAGGTAAGATAATGGCAATTTGAATCGGTAGCAGAAGGTTTAAGAAGCCAAGTAAGATTAGTGGTCCTAAGCAAATAGAGATGGCAGTGATTGTAATTTTGGGTCAACTTTTTGTATTGTCTTTGGAGTTATTAAACAAACCACTTTTATGAAATCCTGCTTTTCACACATTTTACCCCTTTGAAAAAATCTGTGGCCTTGTGCGTATTCCTGCCTTTGACATTATCTGGTATTTTGTGCTGATCTAGGATTTTGCATAGGTTGCAGTTCTCCTTGAAGTTGCTTTAGGTGAGTTCTGTGTTGTTAGCTTGCAAAGCATGTAAACTGGTGAAGATGGTTTTCCTGTGTCAGCAGTCTTCAAATACTTTTTTCTGGTTTGAATTCATCTCTTTGAAAAGTGTGATCAAAAGGAGTTTAAAACATATTTAATGTTTTTTGGCTCCTAAGAAACAGGTAATACAGGGTACATTGGTATAAATTAAATGAGTATATTTAACATGCTTCATAAAATACTGGGTTGTTTTTTTACAAGTACCAATGTTTTTAAGAATGGTGCTGTAGGTTTGTCCATGTGGCATCTGCATAATTGGATGACTGCACTGTTCCACTTACAGACTTGGACTTTTCTTCATGCCTTCAGCACTTTTACTGCTTTCGAAAGGTCATGAAAAGTTTCCTCCAAATTTTGCTATATTGTCACAATATATGGAACAGATTAATGTAGTTAATGTGGTGCAATGGTACTTGAGTGGAGACCAAAAGTGAGAAGCTGGTTAAGATTGGTGGCATTTTTTGAAAAGTCATTGTTCTGAAGAATGTTCTTAACAATAATCCTGGCACTACTTTAAGAACATATTACAGCTGGATAAGCATCTCTTTCAAAACTCCCTATAATTTTATCTGCGTGGCTTTGGTAAAAAGCACTTCTGTCAGCTACTCTGTGAACCTCTCCAGCCCTTCACCCAAACTGAATGGATCACCAAGGTACTGAAGTCTCTACAGGAAATGTCAAGTAGGTGATGGTTGCAGTGTGGCAAAGCTACAAAACTATCACCTGTTAATTGAGCAATGTTTAGCTTTCTGCAGATGAATGGGAAATTGGTCAAAAACTCATCTGACTTAGCAATGATTTTATGATTCTATAGTAAATTTGTATACAACCCTACATCTGTAGATCTCAGGGCAGCTCACTATACATGCACAAATATCACAAAATACATAATAAAAATAAGAATGAAAAACAAACCAATTATCCTCTCTCCCACAAAACATTTAAAAGGGCATTGGATGTCAGTCACCTAAAGGCCTGTGAGAAGAGGAACATTTTCATCTGGTGCCTAAAGATATGTAATGAAGGTGCCAGCCGAACCTCACTGGGGAGAGCACTCCACAAATGGGGAGCCACTGCCACCCTCCAGACATCTTGTGGAGATGTCACACAAATAAGGGCCATGGCAGATTATCTCAGGTCCAGGTAGGTTCATATGGAGACAGGTGGTCCTTGAGGTATAGCAGTCCTCAGCCATTTAAGGCTTTATTGGTCAAAACTAGTGCTTTGAATTTTAGCTAACTAACTGAAATTCATTTTTCTCAGGACTAATCAAGTGAAGGAGACAGGAGAACATAGAAGAAGCTTTATAGGCAATGCAGAAGCTACATTTCATTATTTTACCCTGGCATTTGCACAGATAGAATGACTGTGAGGTACAGTAGATCCTCCCTAATGAGTGGCATGGTTGGCCTACCAGTCTTTGTGCCTTTGATGAACTACGTAACATCCAGCTGGTCTTGCAGCTTCATATTCCATAGCTTCCAAACCCTTATTGTCCTCAATGTATTACTTTAAATTCTTCCAGTTCAAGAAAGGTGCTTCCCTAGATATTCAAGCAACTGCTGATCAGTAATAGTCCAGGAAAACTGCTTATTATAATGCTCTCATTAGTAAATGGTCTTCATGAAGCTTGTCATCTCTGGTATTCCAGAAATAGGAGTTCATAAATGATTTTAAGTAGGGTTTTTAAAAATTAGTAACTTTGCTATTGACTTAGATTTTATAAATACAAATGGTCATATGGGTGTGCCCTTTCCAAAACAGGGGTGAAAATGATGAACCTTTTGCCTTAATGAGCAATCTTTCTTTTTAAAAAAAGAAAAACCAAACTTGTGAATGTGAATTTTTATTTGCCATATAAAATAATTAGTCTCATAAGGAGAGTATTTGAAATGTTGAAGACATAATTGCCCTATTTCTATGATTAGCAGATGTTATAAAGCACAGCTGGTTTTCTCTACACTGCTGATCTGCATTTCTTAAACTGCAGCTTCCATTAACTCTTTAGTTGGAATAAAGCTTGCTTTGTTGACAGGCTCATGATTTTTTTATTTACTTAAAAAACCCTTTCTTGTGAAAAGTCTGAATTGGACAGTATTTAATGGACATTTTCAAATTTATGCTCTCTTAATTCATTCATGAGCGTATTTAAATTGTTGGATATTAAAGATGAATGGAGATGATTGCTGCCGTAAAACACATTTTCATTTTTAAATACATTTTGTCTACATACTGTGGATTCTATGATGTATTAAATTGACTTAATTTTTTAACAGAACCAGAAATATGAGAATTTTCAAAAGATTTTTTTAAGCTTGTACATCAGTTCAGCAGCTGTTCTTTATTTGGTAGCTAACATTTTCATATATAAAGGAATTATGCCTTTTTAAGAGTATTTATGTGGCATGTGCCTATATACAAACATTTTCGTGTGAGCTGAAGGTTTGTTCATGATTCTTCAAATTCGTGTCTTTTGGATTGCTGTGTGCAATCTGGGTATGTTTCTTTTTTACTGTCCAAGAGGATGCTTGGGACAAATGAGATATTGTGATCCCGACAAACAATATTGTTTTTCATGGAATCAGCTCTATGCAAGGTCCAGGAAATAGGAAATTTGTTTCTATTACAGATAAACTGGGTTTGCTTGATTCTATTCCAAAGCCACTGACCTTTAGGAACATGTGGTTTCTGGTGTAGACTTTCCTTGTGACTAGGCAAATCCATATGGCAAGGTAGTTCCAATGTAACATGTATTGAATATTGAGCAATGTATATCCCCCTATGCTGTTTCCAGCCACAAACAGAGTAACAATATAATTGTTACACCCCCCCAGGATTTGGAATAGTAGGCCACAAGACTTGGCACTATAATTGCTTCTAGGCAAATGGTGAAGATTTCATTTAGCTTTTTCAAAATATAATTTCTGCTTCCTATACTCTTATTAGATGTATTGGTTGGTTGCTCTAGAGCAATCAGGGCAACATGCCTCAATATTCTGTTCTAAAGCTTTCTTATTGGTGGTAAAAACCTTTAGAATGCAGAGAGCCTCTATTCCGTGTTTTGCTCATTCAGTGGCAGAATCTGAGAGTGGACGGTGCTTAGAAAGGTTAGAATAAAGTGTTAGAAAAACTGTCTTGAATATGAGGATTTCGATGTAAGGTGCCTTAGAACAACTTTGTCCTGAAAGGTAGTATCTACATTTTTGAAATGAAATTAATAAATACCGCCCAAAATCTAATCATCCTGAACTTTAACCATTTCCTAACCTGCTTGTAAGATTTCATGAGCACATTGTGTAGAGGTGCAGGAAAAGTATGTTTCCAAAATGTCTAACTGTATCAAAGCAGCAGCACAACTTCGTTTGACGGGCTTTTTCTGAGAGAACAATTAACTTTGGAGTTGATACTTATATGCCATTGAAGTAGACAAGTTATTATTAAATGCATGGTAACCTAAACCCTATCATCACACCTCCCTGTTAACACAACACAGAACTTATTTTTATGCAGATCTTAGAATAATATCAGATGCTCTGATGACTTGTGTATCAAGTTCTTAATATTCACGAACTACTAAAATGCCTATGATTAACCTTTGATTTATTAAAAATAATAGAATATGTATTTTTTTCTAAGCCAGTTTCACAATATTAACACAGATTTCCATCATTCAGTTGTAGATAAAGAGATAAAGGCTCAAATTTACCAACAGTGCTGCAGCTTTGAAGCAAAGTTTATTTAGAAAGCCATTTTTCAATATATATATATGTATGTGGATTTAAAGCTATATGCTTAGGCTTTGGGCCTAGAGCTGGCAAGTCCTTTTCTGCCTTATTGAAAGAAAAAGCTTACCACTACCAAGGCTCAAATTTTCAATTTGATATGAAAAATAAATTGTAAATAAATTATGCTTTATGAAAACCAATGTGTTGTAATACCTAGGCAAGAGATAATCTGCTTACAGAATAGTGAAGGGTGGCAGACATCCAGTGCTTCTCAAATTAAAAACCAAGTAAAGTTTATGCACATCCTTGACAGAGCACTAGGCTCATTCCTTCCCAGTCTATCTGGTCCCAGGACACCTTATGCAGACCAAATAAAGCTTTCCTGACAGCCCTTTCTGCCCTATTCTTTGCATCACTGTCAAACATGCCAATTACTACTATTCTCTGGGTAGTCCTATTCAGTTTAATTTGACCCACCGTGATCAGGGTCAGCAGAGCTCCAAACCCTCTGTCTCCTCCAAAAGCTACTGTGCATATTTTAGCTGCTGTACAAAGTCATATTATTTATAAGGCCCATATAAGCAGCCATATGTTATTTTTAAATTGAATTTTATGTTTTCATTTGACTTTTTTTACTTTGTTTGTCATCTACACAATTTTTTTATTAAGCTATTCATAAAAGAAGCACTATTCTTATTATAACTTCTAGTCTTCTTATTTTGGTATGTGTTTTGTTTTTGTTTTTTTGGGACCTGTAACTTGGCAATATTCTTGCATGGGTACTTAGCTATGTATTTTCTACTGAGGCACATCTTTCTGATACTACTTTTGCATCATTACAGAGGCTTATGTTTCGTTTCATTTCGTTTGTGTGGCACTCTGAAATAAATGTCCACATGTTATTTAACTTAACAGAAAACACTGCAAATCCATCTAGCATTATCAAAGACAAGCATGTGTTTCTCTAACCACATCGAATTGAGGGAAGAGATAAAAGAATTTAGATGAGAAAAAACACAGGTGCACAACACAATCCTTTCTGTTCTTTCAAACTTCTGATTAACCTAATTCCTATATAAGCAGAAGACCATTAAGCCACATTTTTTGTGTGGAGATCAGGTTGCTCCTTAGACTCACAGGAGCATGTCACTTCAGAAAATGGGACAATGTGGGAACAACCAAACTGTGCTCGAATTATAGATCATGTGTCGGAGTGTGTTCATTTGATTTCTATAGTCACCTGATATTCTGTTTCCCCCTTAACTACTGAAATATCTAATCAACAGAAGTTCTAAATGATTCCATATCGCTCCATTTTATGTGTGTTCCTTTGCTGGAAGGACAACAACTAACATAAAAATGTATTAGCACCACCAGGAAATGGCTATGTGGAAGGGCTTTTGAGAGAGAAAAAGAAAGAAAAACTACACACAAAATGAGAAACTTAATTTCTTAGGCTCTGGTGGATTATGTAGAATTTATGCAGTTAATCTCATAATGATAGTTTCTCTTTGAACTGTACTTAAATTATCATTAATCACCCAGTCGATTGGCTAGGTTTTCTGAGAAAATGCATGGCTTTGGGGAAGAGAGAAGGCAACATCCAAAGCTTCAGGAATGAGATTTCTTAGCTATCTGTCTATTAAACCCTTGATGACCCTAATGTAATGTAATATATCTGCTGCTGTTGCTGCCACAGTGGTGGCTATGGAAGCTCAGGTTCAATAACCTGGATCTGCACTAAAAGACAGCCAATATGGTCTCTGGCCTCTTCAGAAGCTCATTTTTTTTGTAGTTGGAGTCAAGTCAGGGACCCATCTACCCTCCCAGGCTAGGTGGGAAAATGGCCTGCAAGGCAGTGAGCTGGTCTTCCTGGACCACAGTCATGATCAGGGGTCAGCAACCTTTTTCAGCTGTGGTGCGGTCCATCGTCCCTCAGACCATGTGGTGGGCTGGACTATATTTTGAAAAAAACAAACAAACCCACAAATGAATTCCTATGCCCCACAAATAACCCAAAGATGCATTTTAAATAAAAGTCCACATTCTACTCATGTAAAAACACGCTGATTCCCGGACCATCCGCGGGCTGGATTGAGAATTGAGAAGGCCCCCGGGCCTTAGGTCGCCTACCCTTGGTCAAGATTTTCTAATTCCTTGGAAAGACACTCCCATCAGATATTTAGGATGTTCAAGAACATGAGGAAATGGTTGTATCTAATCAAATTAACGTGAGAAAAAAGATCAGGTAAACTGGGAAAATCTGAAATTCCTATGCATGAACATGGTGTCACAGATTTTATTTATGTTGTTAAACATACCACTGAAAATAAGCAAGTTTCTACTTAAAAATGGCAAGATTTATATATTTATTTAGTATGACAAGAGGAATTTTGAAATCATTTGGTCAAGTAAAACAAACTACAAATAACCCTTGATAGGCCTTTGTCCAACAGCAAAATACCACAAAGCAGCACCCCCGCAGGTGCCCTGTCCCTGGGGTTGCATGGTGGCAGGTTCAGTGAGACCTCATGTAACTCTTTCAAGAGCTCCAAAATATTTCACTGGAAGCTGCTGCTGCGAGGCTATGGAGGCGGGGCAGGGCAGGGTGACAGCTTCCTGTTAGGAAGGGCTACCCCTGCATCTAAAGTACCTCCAAACCCAATTTCACCTAACTAAGCAAGGTGTTGCCATATGTCCTCTTTTTCCAGGACACGTTCTCTTTTTCATGGGTATTTAAAATGAGAGTCATCATTGTGATGTGTAATGTGTCCTCTTTTTTGCTCTTCAAAATATGGCAACACCATAATATACAATCTTTTGGGTAACTCAGCTGGTCAATGTGAACAAGATATTAAAATTTATTTACATCTCTGCAACTGTAGGAAATAATAAACTCAAAATTTACCAAGTTTGTTCTAGCAAGTACATGTACCATCTAGGAATGGTGGGGTTTCCACTATTCATAAATAGGTGATTAAAACAGAAAAATATGTGACTATCTCCATTTCATGGTCTTTATTGAGGGCTTATTGCTCAAAGCATTAATTTGCAGCAATGAGTTACGGGGACTTAAATGATGCAAGCCGTTACATTTTTGGCTTGGTTTTAATGGACATAGATTTCTAAGGCATTTCTCCTTAATTCAAAGGGGAACATTTCACATGTCCAGGCCTGCTTAGTTATAATAGAGTGGAAAAGAAAGAGTGATTTGGTTTACACAAAGGAGTAGCAAATCAACAGAGAATGAAAAACAACAACAACCCAGTTGTACTGACATTGACAGAGTAAAGATATTGCCAGTGGGGGGTAACTATTTTGCCAGTTTAATAAATGGGTACTCTTAAATAATTACAGTTTGTGACAGATTTAATGACAAGTCAGCCAGGGTTGGAAGAAATCTGCATCCTGAGAAGTGAAATATGTCAGCCTGTGAAATGACAAGGGGAGGGAGTGACTGGAAAGTGAAACAGACAGTTTGTCTAAATATGGCTAATATTAAATACAGGTGATCATAATACAAATAAGATGCAAATCGGTTATTTTTAAATTGTTCAGTCTCTTCAGCTGCAGATTTTCCCAGGTGCTAAAAAAAGCAGTAACATCAATATCCCCAGCATTTAAGAATATCCTACATCTGCGTCTGTTTGTGTCATTCTACAAAAGGAATGCTGTTAATCCCAGTTGGAAACAAATGCCACCTTCTGCTGCTTGATTTAATTCAGAGTCCACAAATGCTCACTTCAAAGATGTTAGAACTTCTGAAAGGAAATACTTTTGAGTATATAATATATGTATGAGTTCCTAAATTTTCAGTGTGTGTGTGTGTGTGCATGCACACACGCACGCACACATTCAGAGAGAGTTCAATGTGTCAAATTATCAATTATGAGTATAGAAAAGAATAATATTTTTTTCCATTTGTGGAGAGTTGGGAAGTCTGAACCCATAATGCTACTTATATAACATCTGCATGTTTTATAAAGGTCTTCCTGCTGGGATTGTGAAGATACTCACCACTGTAGTCCTTTGTTGTTTTTCTCATTTGTTCTGTTCATTCCATTCTGCTGCTTTCCCACTGAACTACAATCCTTCATATTATGTTTAATTGATTCCGCTAATAGGTATAGCATTGTTAATATTTCACACCCCTACATGCATAAAAATCTTACAAGCTGCCTTATACTAAGCAAGACTACCCATATCAGCATCGTTTACCTTGATGGTAGGTCTTCATGGTTTCAGGCAGAGGGCTTTCCCAGCAACTGAAATATTATAATTCCAGGGTTCTTATCTGGTGGCATATAGATCCCTGCTAGTTCATGGAGAGTCTTGAAGGGATCCACTAAATAGGTGCAAAAAAGGATTCAACCCCCCCCCCCATGCAATAAAATAAAATTTGTGTGTATCCATTTATATCAGGCATAGGCAACCTCAGCCCTCCAATTCCCATCTGCAATTCCCATCATCCCTGACCACTGGTCCTGTTAGCTAGGGATCATGGGAGTTGTAGTCCCAAAACATCTGGAGGGCTGAGGTTGCCTATGCCTGATTTATATCCATTTTTCTGGTGGGGGTCCATAGCTTTCATCAGATTCTCAAAGAGGTCTATGATCCAAACAAGATCAAGAGCCACTGCTATAACTGAAGAGTCCCAAGTTTTCTGTCTGGGACCTTTGAACAACAATGCACATGTTCGTCCACTGAGTTTACACTGATATTTGTTTGTACAGTGGTACCTCAGGTTACAGACGCTTCAGGTTACAGACTCCACTAACCCAGAAATAGTACCTCGGGCTAAGAACTTTGCTTCAGGATGAGAACAGAAATTGTGCTCTGGCAGCGTGGCGGCAGCGGGAGGCCCCATTAGGTAAAGTGGTGTCTCAGGTTAAGAACAGTTTCAGGTTAAGAACGGACCTTTGGAATGATTTAAGTTCTTAACCCGAGGTACAACTGTATACCGAAATGTGGTAAATTATGTTCTTGATACTTTATTCAGTACTTAAATTTATGCTATTTGTTTTCTGAGTAGTTATAGATTGCTTCTAGTGAATTCATTGTGTTTGAAAAAAAGAAATTTCACAACAGAATAACCTGGAAAATCAAAATATAAAAATACTCATAATTGGTTTGTAAGTTATTTATTGTGTTCAGTGAAAAATACTCAGTATTGACACATGGGCTACCAGGTGTGACAAGTAGTCTTGTGCCTAAACTGTTTCTTCTGCTCATCTACCTGTATATGCAGAGTTTGTCTTATGCTCTAGAAAATTTTGAATAGAAGTTTGATCATACTTTTCAGCAGTCTTTTTGTTGAGAAATATTTAATAGATTTCTGTCTAATTGTGGTTTCATATTCAGTAGTAAAAATGAAGGTTTAGGCTGTGTATCTGATCATAATGGGAAACAAGGGTGAAGAGAAATTCGTGTATCCATTGGGATAGTCACCCAGCAATAGGCTTGTGTCTCACTGACTCCCACTCAAAGGCAATTGTTTGTTTTGAAGGGGACCTGTGATTCTTCCTAAACTGATTCTAGTCATTTGTGTCACCAAAGGATGACTGCAGTTATCAGGGACAGGTTATGATGTTTTACATTTCATTACATGTAAGCTTCTGAAATGTTTACTTTGTATCTCAGACATTATGATTCAATATTTCCATTAATGTAGCCCTCTTGCAAACATGCCTGATGAAAATATCTTGTTTCCATAGAGACCAAAGCCATAAAGTTCTCTTAATTGCTCTTTCTGCTTGGTAAAATATGACAGACTGGGACTTACAATGCCCAAAGATAGCATTTTTCATAATTTAGAGGATGTCCAAGTTTTTATAACTAAATGTTTAGGCTGCAATCCTATACAGGGGTACTTGGGATTTATTCCCCCTGAACTTGGTAGGATTTTCTTCAGAGTTGACACAATAAACTTTTTTCAGTTGCACCTTGAAACCTGAATAAAAATACATTGAGTATTGTACACTTTTGATTGTATGTTGATACATAAGGACACATAAGTGGCTGTTCTTGTTATAGCGCAGTGCCCTTTGAGCTGTATTAATCTTGGTAATAAAAACTTGGATCTTTTATCCACTTGAAGGTTATTAAACTTGTTCCTTACTCTGTATGTCTAGCTGCTAGCTCTGTGGCAGCAATTGATACATAGTAAAACTATAGATCCATGTTTTGCCATATAAACCAAAATGTTTGGATACCTTAGAGGAAAGTACTAATAATAATCTTTTTCTTTTGGTTTTCTCAGGTGAGTAACTGAACATTAAAATCAGATTTGTCGATATGCTTTATGGTATCCTGTAGTCAGTGGTTGGTAAGTAAAAAGAAAAAGAAAACTACTGCATGTTTTCTATTTAAAAAAAACCCTACTTATTTTAGAACAGATACTTAACTATTTATTTGATTTCTTACCTGCCCTTCATCATAATGTCCTACGGCAGGTTACATCAGTTTTAAAATATACTAAAGAAAGACTGTTGTTCTGAAATATAGCTAGTTGAACATGTTTTTAAAATGAGCCATTTATTATCTGTAGCTATCTTTACATTTACTGTACACTGTAACTTTAAGGCTGTAATTCTGTATGCACTTAACAGGGAGTAATGGGAATTACTTCTGAGTAAACATTCAGATGATTGACAGGATCTGGATCCCTTGTGAAGTGGTTACACAACTAACTTACACCTCCATGGTCAATACAGGTTGATAAATGGTTAGCATAATGGGGGAAATTAGCTTCCATTATGCACCTCTTGTTCCATTGACCAATTGGGTAGAGTAGCAACAGTAGAGTCATGATATACAGGGGCATATGCAATGTGTCACACAGCGGTAAATTAATCATGCAGAGTCTTCTTCATAAACAACATAAAACTTTACTGAAGAAAATAAACTTGTTCATGAGCAGCATAGTTAAAGACCATACACAGAGTTCTCATAGCAGCTATCTGACTCATCACAGAGGCACAGTCTTAGTGATTTACTAGAGTCCTGGAGCCACTCTGTCTGCAACAACACAACACACACACTGGCTGAGACACACACTGGCTGGCTACTTTTATAGTGAGAATGAGTCATCACTCAAGATGAGTCACAAGTCACAGTGACTTAGCAGTTTGCTGTTAACAGTTAGCAGTTACCATCTTGAATGATTGTGTAGGCCTTGTAGGCCTTACTGCTTCTGCTCTCAAGAACCTTTGTCTCATGACACCATGAACTGCAATGTTGTGTGCATTGTGCGTACTGATATGTGGCCCATTTACTATATGTTCAAAAGAGCTCAATCATTTGACCTGTTTTAATGATAGCTTGAAATTTTCATATACTATTTGAGTAAACCATTGTATTAATTTGAACCATTGTATTAATTTACTAGTGTTGTGTGCCTACTGTTCAAAGAAAGAGGTTTTACAAAGTCCTGCCAGAAATGTGCAAATGAAATTATTTGGATCCAAATTGTTGATACAGTGGTACCTCGGGTTAAGTACTTAATTTGTTTCGGAGGTCAAATGAGACACCACTTTAGCTAATGGGGGCCTCCCGCTGCCACCACGCCACTGGAGCACGATTTCTGTTCTCATCCTGAAGCAAAGTTCTTAACCCGAGGTACTATTTCTGGGTTAGCGGAGTCTGTAACCTGAAGCGTATGTAACGTGAAGCATATGTAACCTGAGGTACCACTGTACTATTATTGACGTTTTCCCAATTATTTGATGTTGTCAAGCTACATGGCCAACAATACAGCAGTAATATTTAACTCCTTTAAAAATTCCAGTTTCTAACATTTCAATGTCCTTATGCTTGTCTGGGTGTGACATAAGACTTGCCTTGCTGAGTCAAGAAAGATCCATCTTCGTTCTTGCAATCTGTCTTCTACAAATTCTATACAAATTTCCACAGAAGCTCAGAATTACATAATGAAAATACTAGTTCTCCCTCACCTCTTGTGTGTACCAAATATTCAGAACTTGGATGTATGTTATGCCTAAATATCTGCTGTAATGCATGCCAATGGATATAATCACATTTTGCAGCAGTGACTTCCATAACTGAATTATGCGTTGTGTGGAAGAAAAATATGGTGTACTATAGACTATTTAAAAACAAATAATTAACACATCCTGGTGCTGTGTATGTTTACTTATAGTCAGACCCAGTGTGTTTAATTGAACTTGCTTCTAAGCATGCATAAAAGAAGTTATAATTCTTCTTCCCAAAAGCAATTATCTGTTATTTCTTAAAGCTGAGCAGATAGGCAGGTTGAATGCCCTTTGAGATGTATCCTCAGGAGATGAAGGAATTCCTTCTCTAGGGAAAACTCAGCTTTTGTATTATAGCCTGCCTTAGGTGTATCCTTAGGTATAGATTGCTAGGACCATGCATACCTTTGCTTTCTGCCAGCAAAATGGATTGAATAAAGGCGTCTGCTGCCTTGCTGTCAAAACGAGTTCTATCCACTGTTAGTATTGCGTTTATTGTTGCAAGTACAGTGTAAATTGATTAGGCAAAAAACCCTTTCTAATAATAATAATACCTTCCGCACAATCTTCTCATGGCAATTACAGTAAAACAGGAGAAAGGGGTTGAAAATTTAGACAAAAGCAGATACATTCAAAACAATACGAAATAGGCACTCATGGGAAAGACCAATTTATCCATCTGGAATTCTTTTTTTGGGGGGGGGCAGAATAAATGCTTATCTATCCTGATGTTGGAATACTATTCCACAGAACAGTGGCAACAATATTGAAAGTGCTGCTCTAAGCTATTATGGAGCTGGATTCTGAGATCTCTGGAACTTGCAGGAGAATCTTTCAAACAGCAGTGATTTACTAGAGACATAATGCAGTCTCTCAAATAATTGACCCTGTGTCACAACCAACACCTTGAACTTGACCCAGTAGCAGACTTGCAGCCCTTGAAAGCAAGATCTTATATTTCCAAGTAGTTTGCCCCCACAAACAATTTAGCCACTGTGTTCTGTGCCATCTGCAGCCTCTTGATCATGATTGCTACATAGCCTATAACATTTATAGTTTTGTAACATTTGTGCAATACAGTAATACTCTTTCTGTTAGAAAGACTTGTTTCTGTTTTTAATAAGTTTGATGAAGTACGAGTATCTTGAACAACAAAAAACTTTTTTGTTCAAAAAGATAGATTTCTCTACTATTAGAAAGCCATCGGCGAGCCTGTTACTTAATTCAGTTTAAAATAATAATAATAATAAAGGGTACTAGACTTGATAACTAGATATTTGTTTGTTTGTTTGTTTTGGTCATGCAGACACCTTGGGAGGGTAAGATTTGTACTTAAAAGGATCTGAGATTCGCTAGAAATACATGGAACTTTTTATGCAAAGCGTGTTCTCCATCATGGAGAGCACGTGTTGCGGTGGGGTCTGCTGAGCTACCCCTCTGTTACCAGGCAGGGTCTCTAAAGATGGCCTGGGGCAGTGATTGGTTCACTGGGTTGCTGGGGTAAAAGTTATGTTGCAATTTTGGTGGGAGGGGTAAAATGTTTAAATACTCTGCATGCAGCCTGGAGCTTTCTCATGGAACTTTTTATGCAATGAAAGTCAGCATGCAACTATTCCCTGGAAGTAGGTCCCTTTGGAAACATTGGGGCCTGCTTCTGATTATACATGCTTAGGATTGCATTGTAAAGTAATGTAATAAGGTACAGCTTCTTTGTATAAGCATGTATTTATTTTCTGGAATCAGTATAGCTTTAGCTCTCAGCACCTCTAGCTTCGTGCCTTAACGTTGTTGTTTACAACAGCCACTATGATGGCATGGACTACATTTGCTAAAATAAAAAGGTTGGTGGGTCTCTGTTATCACTGTGAGTGCAGTGGAGGGCTGAGAATGTTCAACAAGCTGGTTATAGGAGGAACGCAACAGGGAAAGAGGGGAGGGAAATTTGGAATCCAAAGGTTGTAAAATTATTGTTTGTTTTTATTCTATTTTCATCTGTACTATATTTGAAAGGGGGGAACTCGTGGAAGGGAATAGGTCGACCTTAGGGGATGGAAATTTGGATAAATTGAGTTATTGATGATGAGTGTATTTTGGGAATAAGAATTTGTTGAATATTATTGCTTTTTTGGAAGATTTGGAACACAAGAGGGGGTGGGGAGGGGAAGTCCTGGATATTGGAAAAAGTTTATGAATTGGATTTTATTTGTTTTAATTTGGAAAACCTTAATAAAAATTATTTTAAAAAAAAAAACAAGCTGGTTATAGGCGCACTGTAGCTCTAGCTGCACTTCGAGGGGTGAGATAAGGGTTGTCACATGGAAGATATAGAAAGAGCTCCCCCCCCCCCCCGTCCAGCTCTGGAGGGTAGGACCTGAACCAATAGATTCAAGGTACAAGAAAGGAGATTTTGACTAAACATCAGAAAGAACTTTCTGTCTGTAAAAGCTGCTCAACTGTGAAAAGGGACTTTCCAAATGGTAGTGGATTCTCCTTCATTGGAGGTTTTAAAGCAGAGGTTGGATGGCCCTCTGTCCGGATGCTTTAGGTGAGATTCCTGCATTGTATGGCTTTGAAGTAGATGACTTTCGGGGTCCTTTTCAACTCTACAATTCTATGAGATGTTTTGGGATTATCTGAAAAACTGGAGTTTGTAAGCTATCTAAAATACACTTTAAAAGCCCGCCCCCCTTTCTGCTTGTACTATAGGTTTGTAATTGACCGATTACTGGAATCTAGAAATTTGTTTTATGACACTGTTGTTGTCATAACGCACATATGCTGTATTAATTGTATATTGAGGGTTCCCCCTTTTACTTGTGTTCTTATATGCTTGATCTATGGTGCCTAGGGTTTGTAGGTTTTTTTTAAATTCTTGTATTTCTGTATTGCATGCAAGAATCTCTCCACTCCAGTTTTGGCAGTTCGTTACTAGCATTTTAATTCCTAGTTATATAAGGTCGTTTTTTAAATCTGCAGCAAATTGGATTCCTAATAATTAGTCTCTTTTTATTACTCCATGGCATGATATACATTTTTTCAGGTCTGCCATGCAAATCCTCCTCCTCCTCCTCCTCCTCACCTCTCCTCCCAAAAAATGTGACCCAAAGCAACTAATATTTGCTGTCTTACAAATTCCAAAATTGTCTATACAGTGATTGGATATAGGAAAAGATATATTCTTAAAGCTCCACCATAGTCTTTAAATATTTGTGTGTATTTTCCTGGGAATTTAATGCAAGGTCAGATGTACAGTCTCAGAGCTCAACTTCACCTGTTTGACTGTCAAGCAAGGCACAGGATCAAACTCCACTCCCTTCCTATTTTCATTGCACTGCTTAGAGATTTCTCCCACTGCCTGTTCATTTCTGATATCAGATCCAGCCCCTAAGGGGTGCTATTAAAGCAGCAGATCACTGCCCAGGAAAATTAGAAAGGATGGGGCAGATTTTACTTCCACCCCTGCACTTTAGTTATACAAATAACTATCAACCCTCCACTTTATACTGAAACCAGGTCACACATATTTAGGAATTACACACATGCATCTGGATTGGCCCTGTGTCTGTATTAATCTGTTAACTAGGACTATTTTTAACAACTTCAGCTATTTAGGAAAACGTATTGTTTGATGTGAAGTGAAATAAAGTCTTTAGAATTGGATCTGGGGTGGCTCATACACATAAATCACCACTTTAGAGTCCTTGGCTCAATCCAGCAGAGCTCATTTAGTCCAGCACTCTGTTCTCATAGTAGCCAAACAGATACCTCTGGGAAGCCTACAAACAGGACCTTAGTGCAACAGCTAGCAGTTCCCAGCTACTGGTACTCAGAGGCACGTCTCTTTACCCTGGCCTTTGATATGTGTGTGCTTTCAGGACCTACCCTAATCCTTTTAACTACTGTATTTTTAATTCCGAACTTTCTGGTGAAGGGTGGGTGGTAATGATAACTGTGGTAATAATAATAAACAATGATATAAATAAATTGTGGATCATGAACAGCCACAGGCTGTTGTAAGGGCATCACAGGCCTGTTATTGCTCAGTTTTGGGTGGCTGAATGTCAGTATTACTCAATTTAAAATGAAGCTTTCAGCAACAGAAAGTGCATGCTATTTATGTGAAGGAAGGAAGTTTGATATGAAATGCAATGTGAAAAAAACTTGGGGCAGCAGGAAAGCTTGGAGACTGCTGTACTCCAAAGAATTTTGAAAAAGTAAGTTTCACCCCTTGATGACTTAGTCATCCCAAACTTTGGCTGCACGCCTCCTGTGTTGTGTAAGTTGTGTTCGTCATATAAAAATTGATGCCCAGAGTAGAAATTTGTTTCTTGTAGCACACAAGAGTACAATGGATGCCTTGATCAAGTATGATTAAAGAAACAACACATTCTCACCAAAGCTAAAAGACATGTCTTAAAGTAATAGCAAGACTGCCAATGGGGCAGGAGACGACAGGGGCGTTAATTGGATTGCTTATGTGTTTGACATAAGGCATTAAAGAAGTCTTATTTTAGAGAGGAAGTTGGAAGATGTAAGATAATTGTATTGTGAATTTCTAATGGAAATGCTCACATGTTTTTACTCCTTTAAATAAATAATATCTTTTGATTTTTAAGGATGAACAAGAGGCTCTCTGACTCACTGAAAGGAGGACCAGCTTTAAATATTATGTGCACATATTAATCTTTCAAAAGCATACTATCAATACATCTCAATTTGTTAGCTAGGTTCATATTTTCATGTACTATGCAAGTTATAAATAGAAAATTGTAAGCAAATAAGTCTAGCTGGGTTGTTGCCATCTAGCTATGATTTCTTATTCATAGTCTGCTCCAAGAGGCAATAAGTTAAAGATCTGTACTTAATTGCTCACCCTATTAGCTGAGTTTTTAAAACTATACTCATCAAGGTGAAAATTAATCATTTGGAGAATACAAGACCCAAGTGTTCCTCAGTATTTTAGTCAGTTACAAACTATGTTTTAAAGAACATTTGGAGCGGAATGATGTAGTCCTATACCTACACACCTGGGAACAAGCTGAATTGAAATGAATGGGGCTTACTTCTGAGTATATATGTTTTAGATCTACTATTAAAAGTTTTAATAAGTTGTTGGGTGCTACTTAAGTCCATTGATACCAATGGGTCCAGGGTGATTATAACTAACATTGGTTCTAATGCTATCAGTTATTAGTGAACACAAAACAAAAGTGTCTTGAAGGTTTCTTTTATCTGACACATTGAAAATGTATTTTTCATTTATACTAGATACATTATTTCTGTGTTAAAGAAAGGCTTAAAAGAATAGTAAGACTAAGTGCTGAGTTGAATAAGCAATGAAAATGACAGCTTATATAAATCCATCAGAGAATTTTGTGATAGCCATGAAAACATTATTTATACTTTAACCAAGTTCTTCTTGAAACCATGACCTGCCAATGGCAATATAAGTAGGATCTATAGGAGACAGTGGGAAGCTGAATACTGAGCAAGAGAAATGGATAAGGTTAAATGGAGCATGGTGACATAGATGACCACAGACGAGTCCTTACTTCATTATGACTGAAAAGAAGAGAATAATCTCCAGAAAATTACTAAAATGACACTCAGGTTGCTAGAAGTGGTCCAGTATATCCAATACATAGTACATAAAAACCTCATTCTCTTTCCCTATCCCCAATTCAGGTATAAGCTTATGGAACATAATCTTCTATCGATAGAACAATTGACCATTTCACTTTTCCATTGGGGTCAACAGTTCCCCAAGAAATCCAGAAAAATAAAATACCTAGTAGCAGTTATCAGGCATGACACCATTTGCAAGGTGGGGACGGTGAATCTTGATCATGCCTTTTATTGTGTGCACGTTTTCTTGGCCATTTTGATAGCATTGAATTGACCACCAATGCTATAAAACTAGCAATTTTTTTTTTACTACATTGAGAAACCATGAAACAGGACTTCCGGGTCGGCGCCATCGCCAAATGGCGGACTCTCTCCGAGCTCCGGAGGGAGTCTGCTGGGTAGGGGTTGGGTCCTCCCGCGCCGGCGACGCGGGGACCCTCAAAAACCATGGGCGGAGATGCCCATGGACTTGGTGACTCGGCAGGCACCGTTTGCGCCCCCCCGACCCATGAAGGAGCCTTTTTAAAGGCTCCGGAGTGGGTGCTGGGGGGGGTGTGGTGCTATGAGTCCATTGCTTCCCCTGCCCAGCGAAGCCGCATGCCATTCGGTGGAGAGCAACGACTTCTTCTTTGGAAATTTCGGATTTGGACTTAAAAGAACCCGTGAGTAAAATTATCGGACTTAAAAAGGCAAATTTGATTTATGAATTTGGAGCGAGCGGGGGGGGGGGTGCAAAAAGGAAGTCCCCCCCCCCCTGTTGTAGACGGTTTAACGCAAGGATGTGACAACTAAGAACGAGATATGAACTTGCTTATTTGGAAAATTTTTAACTTCACGAAGGGAAACTATAATTTGGTGCTGGAGGAGAAGATTGATTTGCGGAACTAAGTTGCAACCTCCCCCCCGGAACCGGGAACGAACTGTTATGAGAGGCTGGCGAAGAGACACAGAAACTTTGACAGCTGTCAAAGTAGCTGTCAAAGCACGGAAATAAAAGAGAACTTTGTTACGATGGCTTTGCTGGCTTGTTACAATTTGGACATAAACTATTCGAAACAAAGGCAACAAGTTATTTGATTTTTGGGTCTGACTTTGAAAGAAATTAAGTTTTTAAATTCCCTCTAGAGGAAGGATGGGACATTGCAACAGTAGTTGCAAGTGGAAAAATACTATGAATTTGAACAGGATTTGTTATCTCTTGGGAAAGCTGCAAAAACGAAGCATTATTTTGTCTACAGAGGCTTCTATACTAAAGGAGACAATGGACTTATCTATTGAAGAAAGGAAGGGACTTGACGCAAGTTGTGTTCCTGAATAACAAAAGCCTCTGTGGAGAACAAGAAGTTCCTGAATTAGAAAGTTTCTGCAGCAGAACAGGAAAAAAGCAACCGGAGGAATGAGAGCTGGACTAAATTTAAAGGTGGAGCATTTGGGAGAGTTTCTTTGAGATTGGTCTTTCTGAAATTAAAAACAATTAAAAGCCGGCAAAGTGGAGCTGAGACATAGATGAGGACGTACCAGGCCGGCAGGAGACAACTGGATAAACTCTGGGGATCGGAACCGGGGAAAAGGGGGGGGGAGAGATTTGGAACCCAAAGGCTGTAAATTTTTTTAATTTCTTTCTTTTCTTTTTATCTTTTTTACTGTTTGTTGTTTGAAAATAAGGGAATTCGTGGAAAGGAAATGGGGTCGATTTTAGGGAATTATATAAAATATAAGGAGAAATGTTTAATTAAGGATAATAAGATAAACTAATTTGGAACAAATGTGTTATTTAAAATTATATATAAGGTTTTTAAATTTGGGTAAGAACTTGTGGAACCAACCTAAGGGAAGTGGGATACAAGAGGGGGAGGGGGGGAAGTCCGGGAAAGATGTCATTGAAACTAAGCGCAAATTATATCTGTCTTTTCTTTCTATCTTTTCTTTTTATCCTGGAAAACTTTAATAAATATTATTAAAAAAAGAGAGAAACCATGAAACAATACATGTTAATAATAATATTTTAAAAATCTCAGTAGTGTTGGGGTATGTTTGACCTCATATATATACAACCTGCTCCTGCCAACCTAGCAGTTTGAAGGCACGTCAAAGTGCAAGTAGATAAATAGGTACCACTCTGGCGGGAAGGTAAACGGTGTTTCCGTGTGCTGCTCTGGTTCTCCAGAAGTGGCTTAGTCATGCTGGCCCCATGACCTGAAAGCTGTATGCCGGCTCCCTCAGCCAGTAAAGCGAGATGAGTGCCACAACCCCAGAGTCATCAGCGACTGGACTTAACGGTCAGGGGTCCTTTTACCTTTACCTTTACCTTTTTATATACAACCCAGCCAGATGGGTGAGGTTTAATCATCATCATCATCATCCTATTTACTATTAATGTCTGTTAATTATTTGTTTTGGTGATCTCATTTCATTGTCAACTTGTAGTAAACCCATCTAAGACAAGATAAAATTCAATATTGCCACAAAATGACATTACCTATTATTAATGTGATTTATTAGTACTGTATCGTTTTATTGAATACAGCTTTTCCTAATCCCTGCTGCCTAAATTGCTACAAAAAATATATAAAAGAAATAAGAGAACATTATTTTGAATGCAGGGAGAAGATATTCATGATTTACAGTTCAGGACGTTTAACAATTTAGTTGAGCTATCACTTAATCCTTCAGAGTCTACAAATAGAATAGGCAGTTTTTATATTATATTGACTCAGGCTGCAATCTCACACATTGGTTCCTTAAGTCTCATTGCTGACAGTGGGATTTAAGCAGCCTATCTGTGCACAGGTTCTATATTAATGAAGAGCTTATTCCTCATATGTCTGGAGACTGAAGTTGTTTAAGTCACCCAGGGAGATCTGTAATGTATTGAGCTATCATAATGGCTTGTGTAGAAAACATTGTGAAGATGACATCTTCAGGTTCCATGAGTGTCAGTGTTGAACCATCAAGCAAGGTCTCATTAAATATCTCTTAATTCATATAGAAGGATATGAGTATGAATGGGACAGGGAAGAATGTGGCTTTGAAATTGTAGGGAAACATTCCTTTCAAGTTTGCCTTAATGGACCAGTGACCCCAAATTGCTCAGTGAAGGCTCTAATCTGAGGATGGGTGATTGGCAAGCTCGGAAAGGAAAATGGCTCTAAGCTCCAGGGGAAGCAGCCTTATATAGGATTCCCCCTCCCCTTTGAAGCAAGGCTCATGGGACATGAGCCCCATGCCCAGTATTTTGCTGCAATCTATGGGCCACAGCATCACTGGGCAAATAGGGCATGGAATGGGGGTAATATTACTTTCAAAAGAGCTTATATTAGAATTTTTATATCTCCTTGATTTTGAATATTATGGATGCATTTTTTTTTTAGCATTGCTGTGTATTATTTATATATTCAGAGGGGGTCACCTGGTACCAGTGTTGTGGTCTTTTTAGCATCAGCTGAATATACTTTTATTTTATTTTTCCAGATTTTTCAGTCTTAACATACTTTAGTTCTTTTTAGTTCCTTCCGACTTTCGAAGCTTTAAGATCTGTGAAAGTTGTTGGTGCTTCTGTGACTCTTTGGAACTTCCTGTTAAATGTCACACAACATTACACTTAATTGCAGCACTCCCCCCCCCCTTGCTTCTGCAGAGTTTTATTAAAATGGCATAACTGGCCATATTGTGTAAGTTAAATGCAGTTGCACATGACGTGTTATAACTGTGTCTTGTTTATACTCATAGAGGTTTGGCAGCTATGTGTATTTGCATAGAACTTTATTTTGAACATAAATGTGATGCAGAGTTCAATAGTTCATATTATTCACCTGCTGCATTGTGATGTTTTTACGTAAGTTTTAAAAGTATTGTGACTGGTTGCATTATACTGTAAACCAGTGGCGTAGTGTGGGTTGTCAGCACCCAGGGCAAGGCAAGTAATTTGCGCCCCTAACCCGTGGATTTGTGCCCCCTAACCCTAACCCCCAGATGTTGCACCCGGTGCGGCCGGCCCCCCCTGCACCCCCCACGCTATGCCACTGCTGTAAACTGCCCTGAGCTTCTTTGGGAGAAAGGATGGTGAAGAAATACTGATGATGGGAATGATGCTAGTAGTAATTCTAAGGCATGCACAACACCTAGTTCCAAAGGCGAGTATAGTCCCTCCTGAAATTATTTGCTAATTTAGTCTCCCTTATAGCTGAGATTTTCGGTTTGAACTTCCCAGTTAGATGCCTTCCATCTCTCTGCTGTTACACTCCAGAAGCTTTAGTTTCCCCTGCAGTGTCCAGTTAGCAACATTTGCTTTCTGTGTTGTTCCGCCCCCGCCCCCTGCACTTTTCTAACAGATTGTCTAGGACTTCCTGCAGTTGACAACTTGAAGAAAAGAAGAGGAGGAATAAATTCCTCATTTCAGTAGAGACAAGGCAAACTTCCTGATCATCA